>NC_134113.1:44241250-44577500 GCF_040939455.1 Microcebus murinus | reverse complement strand
CCTTCCTCCCTCCCTCCCTCCCTCCCTCCTTCCTTCCTTCCTCCCTCCCTCCCTTCCCTCCCTCCCTCCCTCCTTCCTCCCTCCCTCCCTCCCTCCCTCCTTCCTTCCTCCCTCCCTCCCTCCCTCCCTCCCTCCTTCCTTCCTTCCTTCCTTCCTCCCTCCCTCCCTCCTTCCTTCCTTCCTCCCTCCCTTCCCTCCCTCCTTCCCTCCTTCCCTCCCTCCCTCCCTCCCTCCCTCCCTCCCTCCCTCCCTCCCTCCTTCCTTCCTTCCTTCCTTCCTTCCTTCCTTCCTTCCTTCCTTCCTTCCTTCTTTCCTTCCTTCCTTCCTTTTTCTTTCTCTTTTTTTTTTCTGCTATAAAAGACAGTATAGAGATAACCGGCAATGGATAAGGTCTGAATATTAGGTAATAGTATTGTTTCAATGTTATTTTCCTGATTTTAAAAGTTATTATATGATTATAAAAGAGAATGTTCTTATTCTTAGGAACCATATATGCTGAACTATTTAGAGACAAAGAGTAATAATGTCTGGAATGTATTTTCAAATGACTCAAAAAAATTAAATATATTTAAAATCAGTATCTACAACTTAACCCGTGATAATTATCTGATCAACAGTTAACCATTAGGTACCACTCTATTAATTTGGTCCACAGTGGTGCTCAATAGGATGAGAAGAGACTGGGAGTGATTCCAAAGGAAATGCCAGTTCAAAATGACCGTTTCTAAGAACACCAGGCTGTTGTTCAGACAATGCTATAGCCCCTAAGAAAGAAGATATGCACATTTCAAGAGATATATTTATCAATGAGGGGTATATTTGGTACAGACACACACACATGTTTAGCATAATATGTCACTCACTTTGATCCAAACCATTTATAGCTCTCTGAAATTATCAGGGTTTTTTAGTTTATGTCTTTATTACCTTTTTCCTCTCCACTAGAATGTGAATTTGTGAGACAGAACACACACACACACACACACAGATATGTGTCTATATCTTAATTTTCTATGGATGTATCTATCTATCTATCTATCTATCTATCTATCTATCTATCATCTATCTATGATCTCTTTATCAAGAAAGAGAGAGGAGGGGGAGGGGCAGCTGATAACACCAATGTAGTAGGTCATTAAATATGAAATGTCCGATTTGGAATCAAAAGTGTAGTAATATATATATATATAATAAATATCTCAAACAAGAAGCAGTACAATTAATCAAAGTGTGTGCCTAAACTATTGACACAGTTTTTCCATCTTAACAGTAGCTTATTTATGCCAGCAGCGAAGAAGCCTGGAGGGCAAGTGGTAATGAAATCGTCAAAGGCATTTTCCACAGCTTGTTGAGAATCAAATATTTTTCCTTGTAAGAAGTGTTCCAAAGCCTAGAAGAAGCGGTAGTCAGTTAGTACAAAGTCTGGTTAATAGTGTGGATGACAGAGTTTCTAAGTCCAGCCTCTGTAGTTTGAGTAGTGTTGTTTGTGCAACATGTGGTTGAGGAATGGATGTCTTGCAAGAGGATTGGCCTGTCTCTATTGACCAATCTTGCCTGCTTAATCACAAGCATCCTCATCATTTCATCCAATTGGTTGCAGTAGATATCTACTGTAATTGATTGACCAGGTTTCATGAAGCTCAATATGCTGGGAAAAGACTGAGAGTGATTCCTAACAATGACTCTCTTCTTCACCAAACTTCAGATAGGCACCTCTGAGTTCTTTTTTCAACAAGGCCTCCTCATCTGTGGGCTCTATCTTTAGCCCACCAAAATGAGTTTTAGCAGAACCCTGTTAAGTCATTTTAGAGAGAATCCCAGGCTTGGTGTCTGATCACCCTCAGTATCTGATCAGGTTCTTTATTCTTCACCACTGATGTATGAGTCCTTAGCCTGCTTTCAACAAGAATCCTGTTCTTTTAGCAAGAATCTCCCTCCTCCACATTTATGTCTCCTCTTAGTAATTTTCTATCCACTGGTCCCCCACTCTCATTGGCTATAAGTCCTCATCTATCTTTGCTGTATTCACAGCTAAGCACAATCTCTTTCTACTTTCGTGGTAGTCTTGACACTTACTTCATTAGTTCTGAATGAAGTCTTCCTTGTTGTTTTAACAACTGTCAGAATAATTTTTTCTTTAACACTCCAAAGTAAATGCTAGTTCAAAAAGATTGATTGAGAAAAATATGAGACGGTTATCCATACAGGACTATATCATCCCAGAAAGACTATGTATTAATACGGCTTTCAAGAGATTTGTTGGGGGAAGAAGAGGATAGGTATATACACCCCTAATGGGTGCCATGTGCACCATCTGGGGGATAGACATGCTTGAAGCTCTGGCTCGGATGGGGCAAAGGGAATATATGTAACTTAAACATTTGTACCCCTGTAACATGCCAAAATAAAAAAAGGGATCCAGAAATAAAACAGCTAGTTTAAAAGACACACACACACACACACACACACACACACACACACACACACACACAAGATGCATTTGTCAACATTGCTCATATAAATGCAGAATATGTTGAAAGTGATCACTCCTTTTACTTCCTTGACCTCATGCAGGAATAAGTTTTGTGCACTTGAGAACTGGCAGAAAGGCTAGTGCAGCTGGAGCTTACTCTACGAAGGGGAGACTAGTAAGGGAGAAATCTATGTACTTATTATGTGAGAGAAGTATTTGTTGACATGTCTGATTTCTGTGGTTAATATGTAGAATTTCAAATACTGATAGAGAAATCAATGTCATTTCAGGAATCTCTCACTTATTTAATAAGAATTTAATGAGCATCATTGTATATAAGGCATGGTGCTGGGCACTGTAGGAAATCCAAAGGAAAGGCTGTATTGAACAGGTGAAACTTTAACCAAACCTGAAGAACAGGGAACACAGAAAGTGGCATTCAATTTGAACAATCTTGAGTTATCAATTGGAATCCATACAAGTGAGTGGTAATGACAGCAAGGGTTTCCCTAGAAAATGGATTAGGTTTGCAAAACATACAAAAAAGAGAGTTATGTTTTTCTGCATCATAGAAACAAACAATTTGTACTGCCAGGAGGAAGACAAGTGGAAATTAATGCCAGAACCCAGGTTTAATTTTTCCCTCAAATTAAAAAAAAAAAAAAGAATTTTAATGTTCATGAAAAACATGTGTCGTGCCCTGTCGAGGCTGAGCCAATTATTCATTTCTTCATCATTTCATGTCTCTGGTATCAGACTCATGGTGGGGAAGCGGCCAAGGGCAAAGCAAGAGGTGCCAGGATTCTGCATGCAATTAGATGGCAAGCTGCAGAGCCTCTTTCCTCCCAGCTCACATTTATAAAAATATCTCCGCCCACCTTCCAGACAGGATCTGAATGAGTGCAGAGGAAGGAAATTACATGACTCCATCCATCAATACCAAGGCAGAGTTGCCAATAAATGCATCCAAAAGAAAGCATTTTAAAATGTTTTCGGCCTTTAGAAAATTGCCACTGTGGAAAAAAAACCACTGACTTCATATGACCATAATTGATTGAAATGTCCTCTCATCTCTTAATTTATTGATTGATTAGAGCATAATGCTAATAAAATTAAAGTCATAGGGCTTGAACCTTCTTTAGACCAATTTTGTGGTATACATTTTTATCCTTTGGTGGAACTCCTTTCTCCGAAAGCCTAATTTTAAAAAATCAAGTGAAAACAAACATTTTGGGGCTTACTTCCTTTTCCCCTAAGGTTCCCTCCCTTTGCCTTCTCCCTGGCTACACAAAGCACACACACATATGCACACACACAGAATTTTCTTTTATTATTTTTTTTTTTGAAATAAGATGGCTGATACTACAGGATTACTCAGAGGTTTAAGACCATCTTTTAACTAAGCTGGGAAGAGAGTGGAACAGAAGAGGATGATCAAAGAAATGATGGCAGGTTACTGAAGAACATTCTAAAATTGACCCACAGGCCGGGCAGAGTTGTGACGGAAACATCCACTATCGGTAAACAGACACTGCTATCTAATTACCTTGAAGCATCCAGCCTAGCTGACCATTGCATCTCATAGAAAGTAGAGAAAGTGATTAGCAGAAAAACTGCCCTGGACCTAATTCTGAATCGTGGCAGAATTATCAACTCCTTTCTCTATATTCCCACAGTGCCCTATATTTGTTTTATGCTATATATATATATATATATATATATATATATATATATATATATATATATGTATATATTACATCCTGCACATATTCCATCTGCCTCCTAACTCTCTCCGCTTAGCTTGGAGCTCCATCTCGCTCCCTTCAGTTCCCACAGTGAGAGTGAAGGCTGAGTTCTCCAGGACAGAACAAGGGCTAACCTTAGCTTAAAGGGTTGGGAGATGCCTGCCAAGGGGCCATGCCCTTGTCCTGGAGAGGTGGGACCACATTGAGATCTCAGAGTTAGAAGAGAACACCAGCAGCAGTTGAGAGAAGGCCAGTGAGGGCAGGACTAGGTGGACATGGTGGCTCCTGCAGTGTTGGGAATGGGATGTGGTATTCAGCCCATGGGTTCTGGTTCAACTGTCTTAGGGGCCATAATGATGGGGGCAGGGTTCTGTGGAGAGGCAGGTAGTGGTGGCAACACAGCAGTGAGGAGAGGACAAGAGAAGGGGATCAGATGGGGCTCCTCTCAGCCTGTGAGGAGAAACTCCTCCTTCCTTGACAGGCATTCACAGAATGCGTAGTATTGGTACCCTGCTCTGGACCAGAGCTTCCAATCTTGGACAGAATTCCTCTGGGAAGCAGCCCTGGGCTAGGTGTCCCTCTTCTGTGTCCTCATAGTATGCCCTGCTTAGTCCTGACACAGAATTCAACACCCTGTATTGTAATTATCTGATTATGAGCCCCTTGGGGTAGGGGCTGTATTGTATTCGCTCTTATGTCCCCAAGGCCTAACATCATGCCTGGCATATAGTAGCCACTCAACAAATGCTTTTTCAATTGAATGAATACATAATTTTGAGCATAATAGTTCCCCTTTAAATGTTTGAAAAAAATGTAAGAGATAATTCTACAATAAACTTTTGGATCTCCATCCAGAAAACACGGTGGCTAAAAGTGACTATGAAGGGTATCAAATAAAATTATATTTGATTGTCTCAAAAGAGCGTTAACACACATGCAAATATTATCCTGTCTATGTTTGATCCTGGATTACATACGATGCTTGCTTCCCAAAAGGATCAGCATTCCCTTGGTTGTCCCTGATTTTAGTAGTTACCTGGCCTGGGAGAAGCCACAATGTGGCTGGTGGTGTCAGCTGCTAGTTCTTATTGCTTTCCTATTCCTCTTAGTGCTAGAGAGCAGGGACTTGGCTGTGAATATTTGGCTATGCCTCCTGGGGGTGGGGGGCATCTGTGTAAGAGTAAAGATGAAAAATCACTGTTCCATCAGGACTGAACAAAGATGACTCTCACATTCTGCTTTGGCAGTGAGTTACTAGAATCAGTAGTCACTAACATCATTTGTTGCTTATTAAGTTTTCATGGACTATTTCAAGTACTTTACATACTCCTCACAATAACCCTACTAGGTAGGCAATATTACTGTTTCATGTTACAGTTAAGAAAACTAACTAGTTTACCTGCCAAAATTCACCTAGAGAGTAAGCAGCAGAGGCAGGAATCCAATCCAGACAGCCTGGCTTAAGAATGCCCACTCACAATCACTGTACTTGCTGCACTCGCAGATTGCACCCAATTCCAAACACGGACCTCATGATCCTACAGAGCTGGAATCAACCACTCCCCTAAAATGAATTAGTGCTAATGGAAGAAAGAGACCCGAGTCTGCCTTAAAGCAGTTAGAGATAGTGTCATCTGGTCTTTTCTGAAATTCCTTCTCTACAAGACCTTACCAAAGCCTGATTTGGAATTATTCTCCCATTCATTCCTCAGTTCTACCTCTGTAATAGTCCTTGTTACAGTCTCTTTTGCACTGTTTACTCCTACAGGGCAGGGAGTGTGTCTTGTCCTGCTTATACCTCCCTCAGCATCTAGCACTGTGCCTGCCACACAAAAAGCCCTCAATAAATGGGAGGAGAAACAATGGTTATACAATAACAATGTAAGGCAATATGGCTGCCACATTGTAGCTGGTATTGTAGCAATCTCATTATTTTCTGGATAGAAACATATCACAACTCTCTGTTTATTAAACATGTTTAAGCCTTTAAAAGTACCTATCCCCTTATTTAAATATATTTACTATTGATCTTCTTTTTCAAAAACCATGTCTCTTTATCACAGCAGATTTTAAACATTTTTATTATGGGATTTTCTGAAGTCCTGACTAAACCTCTACTAGAAAAGGAGGAGTTGAAGAGAGAGGGAAGGCAGAGGGAGAGAGAAGAGGGAAGGAGAAAAAGATGTGGCAGGAGACTGGGAAAAATGTTAGCATTATCAAAATCCTAGAATGTTACTGAGAAGAAAGCTGAAATTTTGGTAACACCTTTCCTCCAATTAATCCGGAAATGGAATACTGCTAATAGGGTGTGGGAGAGAAGCAGGGAGGTGCAAATGGACCAGTGATAATGGGAAAGGTGAGAAAAGGGTGGGAGGGTTTGGGTTTTCACACCCATCTCATCACACCCCAGTGACAGGGATGCAGCTAACACTGGGAACAACTTGTGCTAATGAGCCCTGCCTCCTCATCTGCTCCCAACTCCTTTGTCTGGGAAGTCCTTGAAATTTCTATTTAATAACACTCAGGAAACACTTTCTATAAATCACATAAAGCTAAGAATTTAATCATTTTATTCCCCATGACAAGATGCATATGGTTAGGCACAATTAGAGACAGTGTGGACCATTTATCCTAGGTTTCCCTCCAAACAGTTCTGATTTGAGATAGTCTTTTCTAGTCACCCAATAAACACACCTAAACTTGTCCATCCATGTACTCTGATTTTGGCTTGAAAGTATAGTCAACAGGAACTGAAAGAATGTGCAGGGATATGATTGACTGCAAAACATATACTGAGTTCATTAGTTCTTTGCTGCAGATCTTGTCAGGTCCAGAAGAAAATTTAGACATCCTGTCCCTGCTCCTCAAGGCTCTATGGGATCTGAGCCCTCCCCATCTACTCATTAATCACTACCTTCCTGTTTTCTTTTCTGTGCCAAGCTCGCTCCTGCTTCATGGCATTTGCTCTTTCTCTTCCCCCTTCCTAGAATGTCCTTCTGCTGGAAGCTTTTCATGACGGGCTTCTTCTCCTGGTCTAGACTTCAATTCAAATGTCAGCTCCTCAAGACACCTCCCTTACAGCCCAGCCTAAACTAGCGCTGTCCTCTTCCTGGGTACTTTCTTGAGCATGGCCCTCTAATATTACTTTCATGGCAATTGTCATGATCTATAATCATCTTATTTATATGTTTAGCTGTTGACTTTCTGTTTTCCCCACCAGAATGTAAGTTACGGAGGAGCAGACTCCATGTCTGTCCAGCACCCAGGAGAGCGTCTGTCACAAAGTAGGTAGCCAGTAAATAAAGAGTAGGTAGCTGACTTAGTTCAGGCTGCTATAACAGACTACTGCAAACTCGGTGGCTTATCAACAACAGAAATTTGTTTCTCACAGCTCTGGAGGCTGGAAGTCCTAGATCAAAGCGCTGGCCGACTCGGTGTCTGGTAAGAGCCCACTTCCGGGTTCATGAACGACTGCCTTCTTCCTGGTCCTCACACTGTGGAAGGGGTGAGGGAACTCTGCAGAGTCTCTTTCATAAGGGCACTAACGCCAGTCACGAGGGCTAATTGCTTACCAGAGCCCCCACATTGGGGACTAGGTTTCAACATATGAAATTTGAAGTGACATAAACACTGAGTCTATAGCAGTATCTACTAAATATTTGCACAATAAATGACTAGATGAAACTGTGTCTCACCTCTTTTGGTAACTAAACCCAGTGTAAGGTACACACTATGCCTTAGAAATTAGGAGGGGCCACAGGATCCTCGCACTATCAAGCCCCTCCTTGTCTCCACATCCCTCTTCTTGCTCCTTGATCTGCCCCTTTGTCCTTTGGGCACTTTACTTCTTACCTGTCTTTTTAGCTCCTCAACACTTGAACTAATATTGCCTTTTTGGGAAAACATGTCTCTCAGTCCACATATAGTTTGTTATACAAACTCCTGCAATATTCAAATATTAGGTCTAAATGGCCCTCTCTTGGGAATGGGATAAGTAGGAGAAGAAAATATCTTCAAATGGAGAGAATTATATGCAATTTAGCTTATTTTTCTCTCTGCACATTTCCATGAGACTCATAAACCACAGGCTGTATGAAGGCAAACAGGTTGCTCACAGGGCTACATTCACTCCCAGGATCTCTTGTGGCCATGTTTGTATTATTTCTCAGTAGTAGTATGGATGCTTTCTTATACATCACTGTGTACAAAGTGCTTCATGTCAATTTTGATTAGCTAGAAGAATATGGTTAGTTTTCTGCATTTATTCAAACTTTGATCTCTAAGTTTGTCAACAAATACAAATGGCTGATGAAAATGCTTTATGTCTTATATTTTTGGAAGAATTGAGCATGAAAGCTAGTTCTTCCAATTCCTGATATTTACTCATTTGAAATAAGCATTTATTGCATTCCTTCTATATTCCAGGCAACAGGCAAGGATCTGAGGGTACAAAGTCTAATGAGACATGTTTCCTTCATATCCTTAAGGATCTTGTAGTCTAAACCTATGAATATAGTGCACCGAGACTGTGATAAACATGTGTAAAGAGCTACAGACACACAGAGCCTCAGCTCCCCTCAGACACGTGAGCTCTGTGGGCAGTAACTTGTCTATTCCATATCTCAGAGTCTAGTACAGTGACTGGCACATAATAGGCACTAAATAAATACTTAATAAATGAATGAATGAATCTAAGTAAGATTATGCTGTCCAGTAAGATTTCCTAGAAGGAAGACTGAGAAGGTATCTACTTGAGAGAGAATGGCAGGAAAAGATATTCTAACTGACACTGTCTCTATTTTGCCCTGAGATTTTCAGGGTTGGGGGAAGTGCTCAGGCTATTACAAACCATGCTGTGTGATGATGAAGCATCTGTGGATACAACTTAGGATAAATATTTGAGATTTATTTATGTTTATTTGTGATACAACTTGGGATTTATTGATGTACTCTGTAAATTAGAATTCTGTGTGTATTGATGGTTGGATCTAAGCTTTTCTCCCTAAGACATTGCATTTAAAAGACTATAAGACTATTGTATAATAATATTATTTGGCATAAGAATATGTGACCCTTGAAAAACTAAGGGAAGCTGTCTTCAAGTCTGTTCCCCTTGAGTGGCTCTTTTTTGTTTTGTTTTAGAAACAGACTGGAGTGCAGTGGCCTGATCATAGCTCACTGTAATCTCAAACTCCTGCTCAAATGATCCTATTGCACTCCAGCTTAGGCAATAGAGTGAGACTTTGTCTCCAAAAACAAGAAAAGAAAGAATTATTGTTCATTCGCACACTCTGTGTCCATAGGGAGTTCTGCTCACTGACTCAGTCTGAGGGAGGCTTTACTCTGACATGCTTCCATAATCTCAGAGGCAATGAAAAGTATATGGTTCGCTGTATACTGGACCTTGAAGCTTCTGCCTGGAAGTGACAAAAAGTCACTGCCTTACCATTCTGTGACCAGAGCAAGTCACATGGCAAAGTCTATCACCAGTACTGTCCCAGGGAAAGCCAATGGATATCTGTGGACAGTAGTACAGTCTACCACAGTTGCTAAAGCAGCTTTCATTATCTTTTAAGCTATGGAAGCTATGGGCAGTGCCAATTGCCAAACCAGCACCTCTGCATCTAAAAGACAGTCACTGATGTCTCATCTGATCAGGCTGTCAACACTTTGTGCTTCTGCTGAGGATATCTTTGTGTAGGGATTTGATCTCTTTGCCAGAGAAGAAAGGGGAGGCTGCCAAGAGAAGCTCTGAGTTCTCTGTGTGCATTCAAATTACCTGCCTGAAATAGTTGACACAAAATAGCTATGAAAATTTTCCTCTTCCATAGCCAGCCACCAGTCTAGGGTCCATGAAGTCAGGGATCCTTTCTATTTTCTTCACCAATGAATACTCTGTACTTAGCATAGTGCCTGACACATAGTGTTGATAATAGCTAATATATGTGCAAGTCACTTTTTAAAGACTTTACGTTTTTAGCTTTTCAAATCCTCATAACAATCCAACACAAGAAGAAGGTACTGTTACTATCCCAGTTTTACAGATGAGGAAACTGAGGTACAGAGAGGCTAAATAACTTGCATGAGCTCCTTTAGAATGTTAGTGAGTAGGAATTGAACCAAGAAAGTCCATATTCTTGACCCTAGTGTTTTATGCTGTAAACAATAAATGTTGAATATATTAATTATTTATTTTCATTCGTGAATTTGGTAGTAGAAGTGAAGTTCAAATATTTCGTTGGCAATTCATCAGATGGTGCTACCTCGCTATTTTGAACCCAATAGTCTTAATATGCGGGTTGTCATCATCAACAATCAATAATAGCCTAGGTAAAGGCTCAATTAAGCTCTTCAAATATCATTTTGGCATTCTCTGTAAACAACGAGCCAGGCTGTTGAGAAAATTGAAAGGTGATTCTCTGAGTTGCAAGTGGAAAAGACACAATCAGAGGAAATCAGGGTTCCAACCCATCTAATCAGCCGTGGAATGCACGCTGGCTTCATTCTGTGTGAAGTGTTCTGTTGTTACAAGTGTTACAAAATAGAGCAGCCGGCACAAGTGTTACCATTTTTGTTCTGGCTGGTGTTCTGGAGAGCAAGCTCCTGAGGACAGATGGCAAGCTGTCATTTCAGGCCTGCCTTTTGGCTCACCTGCATGTAGCCACATGATGCTTTCTCATTTCCTAACAAAGCCTTTCCTATCTCAAGTCATATTTATAGTCTCTGACTCACCCTCATTGCTCCTCCTAAATATCTTGTCTTTCTTAAGGTCATAAAGTCTGCCAACATGGAGCTTATCACTTAAACCGAAGGGTTCTTCTTGGAGCACCCTACTTATGCTAAAGCCTGGGGCTGCCTATTCTTACTCAGTGACATGTTTAGTTTAAATATTCACATTCTGAAACAAAATCTCTCTTTCCCAGGTTTAGTATTCTCCTTCAACACCTGAATAGATATAACCTTATCCTATCAGATTTGGTACTCTGTCTGTCTGGAATAGGTCAGAGTAACAGGGCAGAATTTCTTGTTCATTAAAGCAGCACTATTTATTCATTTATGTCATAGTATTTTAACTGTCCCATGTGCTGGAAGCTCTGTGATTCATTGACAAATGATTTTGTGAGCTCTTCCACTTCTGTAGGTCAGGAGTTGCAAATTCAAATGCCAGTAGTGGCCAGACAAGGACATAATGTAAATGAGTAAAAGCAAGCAGGGCCTGAGAGTGGCGTGAAATGGAGAACCCAGTAGAAGCTCCAGGGGCCGGCTGCCCCAAAGCTCTGGCCAATAGTTGCTGCATGGGAAAGGAGGTTCTTTGCTGCCAGAACTGGATTTTCAAGAGAAGTTCAACAGTCAGATTTTTAAAAATGTGCAATATTCTGATTTATTTTTAATAAAATGTTGCATCTAATCTGATTTTTAAAATGTTTTCTCAATTTAAACATATTAGGGAGAAAGGGCATTCTAGGCAGAGGGAACTTGAGAGAACAGGATATGTTTGGAGAAGTTAAAGTCATTTAATGAGATGTGGTGGAGAGTACACAGTGAAGAATAGCAGGAAATTGGGCTGGACATTGATCTGGATTTTACTTGTTGGTGGCATGGTTAGATTCACATCTATATTAGAGTAGTTAAGAGGATGGGTCTAGAAGGAGAAACTGGGGTTGGGATAGGAGTCAACAGTCCTGGGGGACATGTTGGGGACCTAACATGGACAGGGATATAGAGGAGGGATAAACTTAAGAGCTAAGGAAGAGGGGGACAAGCAGGACATGGTGGTGAAGTCCATGTGGCAGTGAAGGAGAAGGAAGTGTACAGGTTGTCACTCAGAGTTCTCCGTTGAAAAAGTGGGTGGTGCATGACTCCTGTCCTTCAGTGAGACTGGAAACAGATGGGCAGGAACAGGCAGCCTGGGCTGCTGGCTGGGGGCACAGGTGGAGGAGATGAATCCACTTTTTGATTAGTTTTGTGCTTGAGGGACATCCAAGTGGGCTGGAGACAACTTCTTGGGAGACATCAGGGCAAAGGAGGTACTTGAACTCATGGGAGTGGATGGGGACTCAAGAAACAGCCTGGGAACAGGAACTGGAGAGCAACAGTTTAAGGTGGAGAACAGGGTGATGACTTGTGTGATTAATGAAGCCATAATACTCTCATTTCCATCACTATGCACCTTCAGAGTCTTAAATCCCACCAGGAGCCTCCATGGGTGGATAAAATCAATGCTTCCCCCTGCCCACACATCTCAACGGTTTGGATCTAAGCTGACAAGCGGCAGGCTCACTTCGCATGTGGCAACCTGATAAAAGACCCCTGATGGAACTCAGCGTAACATCTATAATAACCCCTGAAAAGGCTCCAGATGGTATATGTTGAATGCATAAAGAACTTCAAGTTTTCCTGGGGCTGCTCCTTCCCTCCCATCCAATTCTTTATCAAAAAGCAACTGCAGCTAGGCATTTTATCACACTTTTAAAAGGGCTTACAATGAGTTAGGCTTTGACTCTATCAGGGGGCTTTCTAGATATTCAAGTAGTTATTGACTTCTGAATCTACTGAATCATTGTAGGGAACAGAAACCCTGCCTCTTGCCACAGATAACAGCTTCCTGGGGCTTGGGCTACAGTTAACCACGAAATATTGCTTAGCACGGGAGCACCAGAGACACCCCTGCTGTTACCGTGGGACTCTGGTATTTCATAGAACCTCCATGATCTGTAGAATATGGTAACCATATAGTATTTTTAAAACTTAGTTCTGGAGATAAATTTATTTATACTCTGCTTATGTAATCTCTTAAAATCTTTTATTTGTTTTATTTTTTATAAGGCTGCTTCCATACTTGAGATCTTCTTTGTTCAATCTTTCCAGGTTGATCAACTCACATCTTGGTTCAAAATGCAAAATTGTTTCATTTTCTCAGACTAGTTTGGTGTTGGCCCCTAGTAAAGAAACAGCTTGAATTATTCAAACCAATAGAGTTCAAGTGCTGAAAATTTAGGTCAATCAGGGCAGGATTTTTCTTTTTTTTTTATTAACTGATTTTTTTTTAAGCACTAGAATCATGCCTAGGATATAGCAGTCATCTAATATGTAATTGTTGAGTAATAGGATGATGTTTATTTCCAAATAATCCTTAAGGGTAATTCTCTTAAAAAGAACTTTAAGGAGGAAAACCACATTGTTATTCTAGGAGGTAGTATTTGCCATTCTACATATAAGACATCCTGATCATTTGCCTTTCTGGTTAGAAAATATTTTTTAGCATCTCTTATTGGAAGAAGTTGATGCTCAAAGTTACATAACAGTCAAACAATATGTTTATAGTTAGTTGCAGGGATGACAGTGAAAAGAGCATTGATTGCAGTCAAAGGCTTAGATTTCATACTTATACCTTCTTACACCAATGTGTAATCTCAGGAAAGACATTTAACCTCTCTAAAGTGAACTTGCTCATCTATAAAATGGGATAATAGCTACCTTAAACGTTTGTGAGATAAATGAGTGCAAACACTTTTTTTTGACTTATAAGACCCAGGAGCAAAGTAAGAGGAAAATAGTTAAGAAGAATTTAGAGGGTATCCTAGGTTTCTGCCTACCTTTCAAGATTATTTTCATGATTAAAAGAGATGATATATATCAATGCCCTTTGTGTACTATAAATTGCTATTTGAGAGGTCAGGGAATTATTTACACATAATTATTGTTTGGTAATTTATAATTGGTGTTCAATGACTACCTTCATCTATAGTATAATATTGTTATTATTTATAGCAAGTCCTGATTAGTATTCTAACAGGGTTTTGGTTGTTTCAGATATAATTCCTGTGTACTCCACCTTTCATCTAATAACTGATGGTGGTGAAGCAGACACTGCCTGAACACCTACTTAGTACAGAGAAAAAGTGGCAGGTGAGTACTCAATATCATTGTGAGCTGTTGTTACCCTGCCAGTCAAGCTACTGGTTTATTCAATAAACACTGATTGAAAACTGACTATAATGTATTGAGCACATGGTTGAGACAATTGATAGAGCACATATGTTTCTATACCTTGATAGAGTCTAAATATCGAATATAACCATCAACTTCTAGTTCCTAGCTTTCATGCTAGAAAGGTAAGACCTTAACTTTTGATTTTCCTTCACTTTTCCTTCCAGAAATGTCATAATGAATATCTTCTACTTTAATAAAATTAACATTTCATCAAAAATATAAGTGGAATAATTGGTGGGAATCAAAAATGGGCCCAAATATTTTTATTTTATTTTCTCTGGTACACTTATTTCATTAAAACAGTAGGCCAATAAACCTCTACTTAGCTAACATTGATGCAGAGGAGATCATTCTTGAAGTGGCATTCCTGTTAACAAAGCTCTCCCTCATATCTGTCTCCTTTTTCTTCTTTCTACCATTGTTCTCACAGTTCTAGTCTGAGTCTTCTCTTTCCTACGGAATGCCCATTGCACTGGTCTCCTTGTCTCTGGCCTATCCTCCCCATTGCTGCAGAAGGACTCTGCTAATGCTTGAACCCTTTCATGCCACTCACTTGCTCAGATGGCCTCAGTGGTTTCTTGTCTGCAGGACTCAATGCAGAAACCCTGGAATGGCACATAAGAGTTGGTCCCTGTCTACCAGAGCAGTCTCAGCTCTTGGTCCTCTCTGCTCATGAATCTAGCACAATTCTAATCACAGTATCTCAGGACACATGTTCTTTTCTCTGACTGGTGTGCCCTTGCTCATCTGCCCACTTGGGAACACCCTATTTGTCGTTCAAATCTCAACTCATATGCTACACCTTCTGTGAAGGTATTCTTTACCCTCTCTGGGAGGCTTAGACAATTTTGCTGTACTTTGCAGCAATAGGATATATCATCACGGCTCACCACAAAATAGTCTTGGAATAAAGTCCAAAATCTTAACAGATCAACAACACCCCATGTGATCTAGCTTTTCCCCATCACTCCAACCTCCTCTCCTTCCTTTCTTCCTTCATAATCACTATGCTCAACTCACACCAACCTTGAAAGTGTCCATTCTTTGCCAGCTCGGGACCTTGGTGCATGCTATTGCCGCAGCCCGAAATCTCTCTGCACCTCCACTCCCATTCCCACTCTTTGCCTGGAATCTTAGTCACCCTTTAGATTTTGGATTAGCTGTCACTTCATGAGGGAAGCTTTTCTTAATCTCTTAGACTGATTTCTGTTCCCCAGTTATATGCTCACAATGCACACAGGTTCAGTGAACACGTTTATCTTATTACCATTCTGATCTCAACCACAGTATGTGTTCAATAAATAACTAATTGAATAATGAACCTCTATTTTAACATTTATCTTACCGATTACATACATATACATAATATATATAGTCACTAGGTTTTAAGTTCTCTAAAGAAAAAAGATCTTATTTAAACATACTTTATTTTGAAATATTTAAGGCATATAAATATATAAAGAACACTACTCTGAATACCAAGTCTGACAGGGCCAATGAAGCCAGAATACAATAGGGAGCAAGAGATTTTTAAAAAGGCAGGAAGAGATAGAAGATGTGGGTATAAATGTAGGCCCATTAGAATTTAAGATACTGTACATTGCATTGAGCATCTACATCTGGCTCTAATTTCCAACTGAGAATTCCTTCACTTCCCTAGATGTGGCTTTTAATTAGTAAAATAAAGTATGATGAGCTATATAATCTCTAAGTGTTCTTCTGTTTCTTATATTTTACACTGCTGAGACCATTTGGCTGTCTTCATAAGCACTAATCAGCTAGTTAGACAGAAAATAAATATCTCTCAATTTGATGGATCTGAGAATGTAGTAATAACAAACTCGTTTTTCTATGATATTCTCACAACACACTTTGACACCAGATGTGTGGGGGTTTTCCCCCCATACATCAAGTAAGCAATTAATTCTAGAGCAGTTCACAGAACTCAGGGAAACACCTTACTGGTTTATTACAAAAGATATTACAAAGGATACAGATAAAGAGACGCATAGGACATGGCATGTGGGAAGGGGTGTGAAGTTTCTATGACCTTTCAGGGTGTACCACCTTCCAGAAACCTCCATGTCTTCAGCTATCTGGAAGTCCAGGCCTTTTGGATTTTTATAGAAGCTTCATTATGTGAAGCATGACTATTTAAATAATTGACCACTGGTGATCAACTTAACTCTCAGCCCCTCCTGGCTCTCCACATATTGCAGGGGTGGGAATGGAGTGTGGGGGGGGTGTTGAAAGTCTCATGCCTTGGGCTTTCCTGTGACCAGTCCTCATCCTGAGCTACCTAGGGGCCACCAGCATCAGTCAACTCATTAGCATACAAACAGACATTTATCTCTTTGAAGATTTAAAGAATTTTAGGCATTGTATGCCAGGAAACAGGGACAAAGACTGAATATATATTTCACAATATCACAGTGGAATATTATGATTTCACCACTGCAAGTTCAGTTTATTTATTTCTTTTGCTGATTGTTACAGAGAAAGCTATTGACCTGGAAATGTCTTGTCTTTACTTTGCTCCTGGAGACCAGACCTCATTTTCTCAGCATTCCTTTACAACACAAACAAAAATTTCAAAATGCCAACAAAGCATCTTAAAGGTATTAAGGATAAGTAATCCATTGAGAGTGGTATCCTCAGAAATTCACCTATATTGCTACTTTAGGATCGATGTGTTTTCATGAATAAGGTTGTATATTGACTGACTAACATGGATTTGGTCTTAAAACAATCCAATTTGTTTAAGTAGAGCCACTAATTATTTACCACAAGCTTTATCTACTCTAAATGTCAATAATACTAAAACATAAGAGCTGCTGATATCATTCTTTTGAAGGAGCTCAGGGAATTTCACCCCAAAATATGACTCCTTGATACAAGAAGTATTTTGAAGTAAAGGCCCTTAGAGATCAATAGTCCTCAGAAGGGGCTTTTTTCTCTTTCTTCATAAAAACCCAGCCTCATAAAAAAGAACAATGGAATTTCTTTTCCTTTCCTGTTATATCAATATATTGTATGAAGGATGATCAAGAATGCCAACAGACCTGGCCCAGGTCATTAATTTACTTAACAGATCACTTGAGTCTTAGTATATGTCTGGTATTTGTCCAGTGGCTTGTCTCTTATTAAGAGACTTCTTTATCTTAATTTAAAACCTTCCAAGCTTTAGACAAAGCTTCAATTCTTTAACCAATTGCAAATCACCTATAATTTGTATTCCCCTACCTTGAAATGTCTTGCCATTTGGGGTCAAACTAATGTAGGCCTTCCATGTATTGATTTATGACTTTATATGTAATTCCTGTCTCCCTAAAATGTATAAAAACAAACTGTAACCCAACCATAGAGAGACCACTTGCTCAAGACTTCTTGGGCAAGACTTTCTGGGCTATGGTTGCACATATTTGGCTCAGAGTAAACCTCTTTAAATTGTTTTACAGAATATGGGTTTTTTTCTGTTGACAAGGTGGCACTCAATGTGGGTCTCAGAGAAGACTCAGAACACCCAAAGAAGGAGCCTGAATTCAGCACCAGGAACTGGCATGGCCCTCTTGAGTCCCCAGACTCCAAGCTTCTCCTTAGGTGGATCTGGTAAGTCCTCTGGAGCTCCAGACCTCATGTTCTTGGTTGATGGTCTTGGTTTATTCTGAGCTGTCAGTTCTTTACCTGGGAAGTTGTTGTTTGGGATTCTAATTTTGATTTGGAGGTTCATTCTACAGAGTCTTCTCCATTGCCTCTTCCTCTCAATTGGCTTTTCTGCACATTTGTGGAAGAAGAAACTAAACTGTCCTGTTTGTAGATAAATGAGAGACTGAATTCCTCAGCTTCAAAGAGAAAGGATATTTTACTCCCAAATGTGCCCCTGGGTGACCAGGGGACTAAGTAGGAGTGTCTTGGTGACTCTCTGCAATGTGAAGTGGTCCTACAGTAAGGAACCCCCCCAACAACATTAATTAAAATAAGGCTTATCCAGGAAACACATATAAGAGCTCATCACTTGGCATTTTGAGCCCTCTTGGAGATGGTAGACCTCCAAAGAGAGAAACTGAGACATGTAAGAGGGCAGGAATGACTCAGTGGCAAAATACTATGGAGTCCTGCCCACAATCAGCATACTCTTATCCACTACAGTAAACCCTAGACTATAGTTTAAGTCCTTCTATTAAAGAAAAGTGGAAAACAAATTCTTTGAAAATGAGAAAAGGCAAGGAGAATGACCCCCTTCGGGCACCCCCGTTGGTTTATGACACCTCTACTTGCAAGTATATGTGTAAATGGAAAGGCTTGAAGGCATGCTAGGTTTTCTAGGACTCTAGCTGGTTATGGCCAATTCTTGTGCACATGTTTTAACTGATGGACAAATTACATCAAGGAAAATTCAGAGCTTAAATGGTCAACCTGCCACTATAAAGTTAAAATGCTGAGTCTCTTAAGCTCTCTGTTTCTGTATTTTCTTTTCTGCCTAGTCTGAACCTGCTAACTTTTTCTACTGGTGTTGAGATAAACTAAATGTTTATAGTATTACTAATTCAAGGCTACTTGGAGATCTTGCAGCTGGTTTAGGTAAAACATAAACATTGAAAACTCATTTTAAACTGAAGAAAAAAAAGGGAAAGAGGTTTTTAAAAATTAAACTGCCATGAAAACTTCTTTACCCAAAACTTTGATCCACAGGCTTTATTAGGTTACCTATCAGGGCAACTAAAGCTTAGCCATGTGAACAAGGTCCCCTTTTGTCAGAATTAATCTAGATTCAGTTGTCTTGTAAATTGGTGAATTTGTATTACTATCTCATGGCTACAGTTCCGTGGTAAAAGCTATTGGAATTTTGTGTGTTTGTGCATGTATGTGTATATATTTATATGTGATTTTTTTGGTATGTACATGTGTTATATGTTGTGTCTACATGGTACCAGATTGGCTTATAAATGAGAGAGTGCTCATAAGTTAATTAAATAAGCCAAAATATTTTTCAAGTTCATGTGAATTTAGTAATCTTTGATAAATAAACTGGGTTATTAACAATTATTATTGGTAAAGTAAAAATAAAAATGTCTTCAAAGTGTCAGCATACAATCCATGCCTGGATTTATTGGTAATTTTTGTTTTTAAGGTATCAAGGTTTAACACAAAGGTTATAAAACTATAAACCCAGCCAAACCCCAATTGATCTGTATTTGCATGATTTTTTGATAGGTAAGGCTAATTTAATATTGTTGGTCCAATGATAATACCTAAATCACCTGAGTTATCATAAACAAAGATAAATGTCAGTAAATTGAAATAAGTAAAACATCAAGTAAATAGGAGCACAAAAACAGAAACTTATGGTCAAAGTTTTATGAAGATATTTTGGTTTTGGTCTCTTAAGCCTAGTTGTAGATGCAGTTTCTTCTACCGATTTCAATGTCTGTGGGAAGGTACATGCAAAATCTGTTTCTGACTCACTCTTTTCACCATCCTATATTAACAGTACTGTTAGGGATTTAAAACTGCCCTAGGAGCTGCAGTTACAAGAGCTTAAGCCAAATGGGAGGTTTTTATTAAAATAACAGAGCCACTAAAACTCCAAAGAGACATATTGGACTTATTTGGTACATTAAAACCACAGAGAAAATATTGTCAAATACAAAATGGTGTGTACCTTTCTTTTGGTTATATTTGTATAAATATATTATGAATATCTGTTCCAAAATTGAATAAGATTCCTAAAATTCTAATATATCTTGGTATATGTTATCAATATAATTATAATTATTATGCTAAATTGCCATATTCCACAGAAATAATCAAATCTTCTTTGCATCTTTAACCATGGATATTCTAAGACTTCTATTATTTGTAGACAATTATCATTTTACTTGAATCTTCTCAAACAACAGTTTATAATCAGGTGTGGTCTAAGATTTGCTTCTTTAAGAAAAAAATCATAGAAAGGACTAATATATTTTTATGACTTTTTATTTAAAACATTACTGATTTGTTTTTTGCTTTGTTTCCCAGAGTTAAGACAAGTATTAAGTAAATAGCAGACTTTACCTGATATCGTCAGAATTTAAAAGCTTTTCAATCTCACTGCCTCCAACCTCTTCTCCATCGCCAAATGCTCTGCTGTTAAAACTGCAAATATCCTCCCTCTGGGCCCAGGGAGTATTGTGGAAGATGGGGCATGTGAGATTGTAAAAGTCAATTTCAAGGGATGAAACTAATTCAGACCCTCGAGATCAGGATGGATGCATAGATGCCTAAACAACTGGCACGATGAGGGACTTTTGCCTTTCCTAGCTACGTGGTCCAGGCATCCATCACAACTATACAGAATTTCTTGCTTCCCATAGACTCAGAAAATTACAGAGAGGGTATCAAGATGCCTAGTGACAGAGCTTCCTGGGTATAGTTGTTCTCAGTTATGGGGTTTATGCAAATATAAGTATAATAAGAAATTCATTGGCCACCTTAGGACAAATTGCTAAAGTGACTGCAAAAAATATTGCTGTACAAAAAATGTCACTGAATTCCTAACTTAAATGGTTAACAATACTTATGTTTTATATAACAATTTGCTGTAAGTCTATAACTAAACCCAAGATTATAATAGCTCATCACTTATAGATTAATTTCATAACCTGGCTTTTTGCTTTTGGGTTTTGCTCTATGTCATCAACAAGGTTTTAAGAGGTTGATAAGTGCTTGTCCACTTCCATTTCCATTTGGCCTAAAATGCTTAATTGGCTATAAGCCTTTATGTTTCAAGCCCCTTGGTCACAGCAGTCCTACTGAGGGCCTGGATGGACCTGGGGCGGGTAGCCACTCTACCCTGGCAACGGCATTGGCATGCTGAGTCCTTCTCCCATTGCATCATTCTGACTTCCTCTCCTGCCATCCTCTTCCACTATTAAGGTCCCTTCTGATTACATTAGTCCCAGAAATCCAGGATAATTTTCCCATGTCAAGGTCAGCTGATTAGCAATCTTAATTCCATATGCAACCCTTTGCCATGTAAAGTAACATTCACAGGTTCTGGGAATTAGGATGTGCACATCTTTGGCTGGGCCATTATTCTGCTTACCACAGCCACTTTGAACTAAGTAGATTAATTTTTGGGTCTCTGATTCTAGCTATACTCCTTCTTTAACTCCACTCTTCTCAGCACAGGGTGCTGGTGACTGAACAACTGGGATGAAAGCGCATGGGAGAGTTAAAAATGAATCATCTTTGAAAGCCATAGAAAGCACTCCCTGTAATTCCTCACCCTCTCAAAAGATCTGGGGCTGTGGGGAGGGACAGGAGTTGCCTTGTGTCTCCATCTAAGCACATTAATACCTCTTACTGAATAGCAGGAGGATAAGAAGAAAGGAATTCCAGAATAATGTCTTCCACCAAAGTCATTAGAACAGGGGCCAGGTTCACTAGACATACTATGGAGTCACTGTACCATTCATGACCAACATGATCCATGTGGTCAGACTCTCTTTCCCTCTGTTTTGAATCTTTACAGCTTTGTTTTCTTAAACTCGATTTATCTCAGAGATGATACAGCTTTATAACCACGTTCTTTCACACTGTCAGTAAGTAAGCCTTCTTTGGTTGGTCCTGGAGAAATTGCTGCAGGACCTTTTTTTGCCCCAGAAAGGTAAATTCCATTCCAGCTCATACTGTTGTTCAAATCAGATTCTACTATACCAAAAACATATACTACCTAAATAGCTGCAGCCAGCTTTATCTTGAACTACCTGGGAATCAGCAGGAGAGGAAAATATAGCTACTCAATGTGCTAAATGAAGAGAAGGTTTGATTTTAAATTTATCAATGTAGTGTGGGCAATTCAATTTCCTATAGAGATATTGCATAGTCTTCCACATTTTTTGTCTGTCTCCATTTGCATTACAGACTGGATGTCCTGCACTCCTCAGTTTGTTCTAACTCTGATGAGTGATCTTCCAGAAATGATTTGTATTTCTAGAACTTAGTGTTCCTTCAACTTGTCTCCGTGGCTCTGAGTACAAGAGTCCATAGGAAGTAGCTGAAAACTGGCATAATTGCACAAGATGATGTTTAACATTGTTAGGTAAGAGGCTATTTTTTGTAAAAATTGAAAACCTATTGAAAATGACTTATGGAATGAAAGTGTACATTAAATTTGATTTTACACAAGAGAATAATATGTTTTAAAACTTAATATTTTACAAATGTTTTATTCAAGCTGAATAAAAGTAAAGACAACTTTTACCTAAATTTATTAGTAGTAGAGATTTAAGATAGAGTGTGAAATAGCCTTTATTTGTTCATTTAATTGCTCCTGGCATTAGTTTTCACTATAAATTCAAAACCCAATTAACATTTTATTAATGACAGCATATGTATGGGCACATGGTACTTATAAGACAATTTACTAATAATTTGTGGATAAGCTTTTCTGTTGATATCCCCACAGTGCTCTACTAACATCACCATTTCCTTCAGATAGTATTAGTAGTCAGGTCCTCTATCTTCAAATTTAATTTTACAAGAAGTTTTTTACAAATAGTAATGTTTTCCCTGTAAAAATGTATAGCCATATTTCTGCTTAAAAATCCCAATAAAGCATTTCCTATGGAAAAAAATATATTTATAACCAACTGCTATCACTTTTTATGTATTTGTAAATTTTATTTTTAATATGAATATATTTTACCTTTTTCCTATAATTTTCTATAAGCAACACAACAGTTTATAATGGGTACAATCAGACCTATAAAATTATTGAATTGCTCAGATACTATTCTTTTGGAGCTCTTTGTCTAATGAGAACCTAAGTACCCACTCTAGACTTAATGTTGGGTTGTTCCCCATATAGGGATTAGCTGGTAGATGCTTAGTAAATTTACTGATGACATGTATATTAGTTTCCTGTGGTTACCATAAAATTGTTAACTTAAAACAAAAGAAATTTATTCTCACATAGTTTTTGAGTCCAGAATCTGAAATCACGGTGTTGGCAGGCCTGCACTCCCCTCAGAAATTCTAGGGAAGGATCCGTTCTTTGTCTCTTCCAGCTTCTAGTGGCATTACTTGACTTGTGGCTGTATCACTGTAATCTTTGTCTCTGTGGTCACCCTGAGTTCCTTTCTCTTCTCTTCTTTCTGGTTTAAATCTATCTCTACCTTTCTCTTAAAAGTACACTTATCATTGGATTGAGGGCTCACCAGGACTGTAAAGGATTATATCCTCATCTCAAGATTCTTAATCACATCTGCAAAGACCCTTTTTTCAAAAATGATAGCAGTCATAAATTCTAGAGATTTGGCATAGATATCTTTTGGGGGACCATTTTTGTGGCCTTCCACAGCATGACATTTAAAACTATTTAGCTTGAAATCTTTGAGTTCTCTTGCCTTATTCTTCCTTTAGCAAATTTAATTTGAAGAGCTAGAAATAATCCTAGAACATTTTGTGCATATATACCCTACTTAAATATCTTAAGACACTTGTTCTGATCAAGTTTGGAAAAATGTTTACTCCAGGAGTTGAAAGAAATCACCCACGAGATGAAAGACAAAGAAATACTTGTATAAAAAAGCGACAAGTGACAGTTTTCTGTCTTTCTGTAATTGACTTTGTTCCACTGAGAACAGAGGCTGACAAAGAGTAGTCACTAGAAAAATAAGTGTTGATTGGTTAAATTCTTGAACAGAAGGAAGAAACTTGACCTATATTTCTTCTGCAGTCACCACTGTTAATCTTTATGCTCTTTGACTATCATTCCTCTTATCCCAGAAATGGAGACTGCAAGTTAAACAGGCTGCAAAAGTCTTTGTGAACTTATAATAAAACACTTAAAAACATTTAACTTTCTCATGAGATGTGAATGACTAATATTTCTTGAGCATTTATTGTGTTCTAGGACTCTCTGGAGATGAACACAAATGCATAAAATGACAATGAATATTACACAATCATAGATGCTGTTTAATCTATCTCCATAGTAACGTGCCCCTCAACAAACTCCCCAATTGCTCTGTAAAATGTGTGGCGTGAAGCCCAGAGCCTACTGAGGTCTGATGACAAGTGAATTAGCATCTAGTAAGTCTGTGATGCTGCACCAATTTATTATTTGCTCACTAAAAGTCAGTTGGTGTTTCCAAACCTGTTTATGCTGTTTTTATCATTGTAATTGATGTAATTTAAGAATTCTTATGTAGGATGACTAACATGAGTACCCAAACCAGATTGTTGTTATTTCTATGAAAAAAGCTGAAAACTTTGAAAAATTTGAGGCACATAAGTTGCTAAAACAAATCTTCTTGAATTAGGTTTAGGTAAGACAACTATAATAGACTAAGAAAAATTATAAAATTCCTGAAGGATTCAGTACTCATATTGCATATTTATATTCTCACTGCATTTTAAAGAAATCCAAAATGGAAAATTTTGAGCCTGGTTTATACAAGAAAGATAACATGACACTCAAATTAGGGCATGCATATGCAAAACATGGGTCCAGGTTATATGTTTGAAGCAAAATAAAGTAAGACTAAAAAGTGTATCAGTTTTATTATTCCTTTCCATGATTGCGCTGAACTGAAGTAGTCAAGCAATTATCAATTTTAATTGTGTCACATAAGAATGTTTATACTATATTTGGATTTGATTTATATGATGGTTTTAGTTTAATTTTAAGCTTCATCATTTAAAAAATTCCAATAGATTTCAATTGAGTACTGTGGGAAGAGTAACAAGTAAGCAAATATTTATAGAAAGTAAAAAGCCAATATAATTTATATATATAATGTATGCCTAGCATTGTACTAGGTATGGTAAGGAAATACCAGAGAAGTATAAGTCATGCTTCATATTCTCAAGGGATTAGATTTGGTCAAGGATAAGACCAAAAGAACAATGTTAAAAAAGAACAAGTAATCAATACATCGAGGACAAAAATCTGGGGTATATTTTGTAAATACAATAAAAAGAATATGTAAGGGAGAATTTGTGTGGGCTGTTGGAATCAGACAAAATTTCAAAAAGGAGACTGGATTTGAGGTGGACACAGAAGACGGAAGATTTAGACATAAGGGTCAGGTGTGTGAAGGCAGATGGGATAAGCAGAGGCAACGAGGTAGAAGTGAGGACAGTGTTTGAAAGGGCAGCAAGAGGACTGCTGAAGTGAAGGCGGTTGGTTTGGGCTCTTGTTAAAGCTAACTCTGAAGACTACAAAAGCAGATTTTGGGGGATTCCAGATGTTCATTTCCTTCTAGAAAAGCATCATCAGTGGTAGGTGTGAGTTGACAAGATGTAAGAGTGGAGGCAGAAAGAAGCTTATAGGTGTACACAGGAAATTCACCCTAACACACAAAGTTCATGAGTATTAATATTATATAAACAAGAGTAAATATTTGGAGGCACTTACCTTGGTTCAAAAAACAAACCAAAAAGACAAAAAAAGGAAAGTACTAATATTGAACCATACTAGGGATTGCTCTGGACAGCGCCTTACTAATTTATATCATCTAAGAGAAAAGACAGGAAAGTCAAAGTCACGTAGGACACATTTAGAAAGGATTTCTCTACTAGTATAGAGCAGTGACATTTAGAGTACCTTTTTTTAAATCCCTTTAGGATGACTCCTGTATTCTTCCTGAATTAATCATCTCTCTCTTTCTTCCTCCTTCTCCCTCCTCCCTCACATTTTTTTTTTATTAACCTAAAAAGTATATTATTTTCTTTAAGAACAACCTTGCTGGGCACAGTGGCTTATACCTATAATACCAACACTTTGGGAGGTCAAGGCAGGAGGGTTGCTTGAGGCCAAGAGTTCAAGATCAGCCTGTGCAACATAGCAAGACCCTATCTCTACAAAAAATAAAGTAAAAAAATTGGCCAGGCATGGTGGTGCATGCCTGTCATCCCAGCTATTCTGGAGGCTGAGGTGGGAGGATCGCTTGAGTCCAGAAGTTCAAGGTTGTAGTGAGCTATTATCATGCTATTGCATTGCAGGAAAAGAGTGAGACCCCGTTTCAAATAAATAAATAAATAGAAAGAACTACATCAACCACATCATGAATTCTGGGTCTTCATTGGCTCAAATACTCAAGAAAAACTGGAGTTCTGGTGGTGTACTTTGTGCCCAGTAGTTATATACATGGCCATATGAATTATGACCATAGCCTGGGAAGTTAAGAGAAAAGTGGAGAGTCCAGAAAGAAAGGAGAAAAATTCACTTAATTCTGCATCTTGTTCTGTGGAGTTACTATCACTTATATTTGGTGATCTAGTTTGTCTAAGATTTGCTGGAATAAGGTCATGAGCCTGCCTTCCCTGCACACAAGTGCCCTGAATTTGGTTTGCGACTAGTTGTTTTAGAATGTTAACATGAGTGCTTCAGTGGGATGGGAGAAGAAAAGCAAATTTCAATACTGAAAAACAACAAAGTGAAATAAAATACAGACTAACAATGGAAAATAAATGGACAGTGAAATTCGATATATTATCCCAACTAAGCGACAACTAAAGGGTATAGGATAACAATCCCCAAACATTTAAAGAATCTAAATAACAAAGTAGGAAACAAATAAGTTAGTTTGAAGGATATTGCCATGGTTAACTGAAATGGAAAGAAATGAGAGAGGAAACATTTCTTTTCACTTGCTAGAGACCAGAAAAAGGCTTTAGGTCCATTCAGGGACTGGATTATGAGATTATATACAAGAAAAACTAATAGGAAGCTTTTTAGAAAGACCAGTAAAATTGTGGCTTATGAGCACCTTGGGGGTGAATTGGTATCGTAACCAGACATGGCTCAGAGGAAGTATGGAGCCCTGATCACAGGCACCTGGCATAGGTAGGCACTTACAACTTATTTGTTCATCTCAAGAAATGGTTATTTTAGCTGTGAAGAAGAAAGCATATGAGGGCATTGCTATTGTCTGAATATTCGTGTCCTCTCAAAATTCACATGTTGAAATCCTAACCCCTAAGGTGACAGTGTCAGAAGATGGAGACTTTAGAAGGTGATTATGGGATTAGTCTCCTTATAAAAGAGGTCTGAGGGAGCTTGTCTGCCTCCTTCCACCCTGCGAGGTTGCAGACAGAAAGTGCCACTTGTGAACAGGAGAGTGAATCCTCACCAGACACTAAATCTACTGGAGCCTTGATCATGGACTTCCCAGGCTTTAGAAATGTAAGAAATAAATTTTTCATTGTTTAAAAGCTACCTAGTTTAGTGCATTTTGTTATAGCAGCCTGAATGGACTCAGACAAGCATCTATTTCTCCTCAGTCTCACCACATTTCCTTCTACTTGTCTCAGCACATTTTCCTGCACTGAATTTACTTATGCATTCCCCCTTCCTTCCCCCTCATCCCACTTTGTAAACTCCTGGCATGAAGACTTTTTTTTTTTTTTTTGAGACAGAGTCTCACTCTGTTGCCCAAGCTAGAGTGCTGTGGCATCAGCTTAGCTCACAGCAACCTCAAACTCCTGGGCTCAAGCAATTCTCCTGCCTCGTCCTCCCGAGTAGCTGGGATTACGGGAGCATGCCACCACACTCAGCTAATGTTTCTAGTTTTAGTAGAGACGGGGTTTTTCTCTTGCTCAGGCTGGTCTGGAACTCCTGAGCTCAAGCAATCCTCCCACTTCAGCCTCCCAGACTGCTAGGATTACAGGCATGAGCCACCACACCCAGCCCATGAAATGAAGATCTTTACTGATGTGTTTAGGTGTCTTGCACCCAGTGCCTGGCATGTTGTAAAACCCAGTGATGTAAGCAACTTTTCTGCTTTGAGCGATGTGGAAAATAAACACCTGACCTAGAACTTGGATGTTAATTGCAAAAGTTTGGGCAAGACCTTGCTCTGCCACAGTTTATGCAGCTATGACATTGGTCAAACAATGGTGCCTGTATCACAGAAGTGTTGTGAGGATTAAATGCAATATATGTAAAGTACTTAAAACACTCTGCCTGGCTTGGAGTAGCTGCTCATTAATTGTCAGCACATTATTATTTATTATCAATGCATTAAAGTTATGTTCAAATCACAAACATAATCAAAACATTTGGTCCAACATATCCTCTTTGAAAGCTAATAAAGATTATAATATGGTCAGTCTGATTGGTGCTGGTATTTCAGATGGCTGATACATTTACATCCTAAAATATGAGGTCTCGGGACTATAGTTGTACAATCGCCACCTCCTTCAATTTGTTTGGTGAGGTTAAAGTCTGTAATGACTGTGTGAGCCACACTCTTCCCTGCAATTCTCCATTTTAACCAAGTTTAAAGATCCTTTTTTGTTCCTTCCTCACCATAAGAAGAAATGCCAATTAATGGAATTTGTCAGTAATGGGCTTTGAGTTTAATTCTTCTACAACCCTAATGCTTAGGAACAAAGAATTTTTGAATTGCCAATTCTTGTGGCCCTAAGTACCAGATGGATACCTGGAGGTTCCAAAAAGACTCAGTAGGACTGGGAAACTTGGCTGAATTTTCATTTTAAGAAGTATTTATTCTATTTTTTTTGTAAAGAACAGTTTAGGAATAGCGATAACATATAATTTGTGTTACTTGATTTGCATAAACATAATGATTTTCAGTGAAAATAATTTGCACTCAGTCAATTTTGGAGTATTCCCTTCATCTTATCCCTGAAATTCTGAAGAGCAAATCATTCCATACAGACATGATCATAGTCTATTATTACCTAAAACTATGTGTCATGAGGGCCATTATAATGACATTACAAAAAAATGCCCATACACTCATATTACATATGAGTGGAGGAATGTCTTTTAAAATTAACTTAAGAGTTCAGATATTGACTCAATATCTGAACCCTAACCCAACCATCAAACAACCCCAAAATAGAATATAATGACTTGGTGTGTAGACAGCTGTACTAGCACTGAGTAATCTTCATTTGCAATAATTACCCAGTTCTGTGAGCAAATTTCGT
Organism: Microcebus murinus; assembly: GCF_040939455.1. NCBI lineage: Eukaryota > Metazoa > Chordata > Mammalia > Primates > Cheirogaleidae > Microcebus > Microcebus murinus. The sequence continues at coordinate 44,548,340 of NC_134113.1, read as the reverse complement.
TCTCTTAGTATTATTCCTGCTGGATATTTATACACTCATATGTGTTCACTCAGATTAATGAATATTAAATTGTAACAATCAGATTAGAGAATTATCTGTTAATTTAGGAATGGAAATGTACTTTGAATGCCACTTGGTTACTCAAAAGATTCTGAACAATGTACAATAGTCATTTACAATTCAGATTACTTATAGCTACACCAAAACACTGGGGCAAAATATGTGATAGATACTTAGAATTATGATTTGAATGTGAGAAAATAACTTCTAGTAAATTTCTATGTAGTGCCACTCAATCAAATGCAATTAACAAATTAAATAACCTCTATTGGGAATTATTTATTAGGTATTTAATAAATACTTATTTAATATAGATAATTTCTGACTACTTTATCTTGATATAAGTTAAATAAGCTTTTCTGATCTAGTCCATGTTCCTAATCACCATTTATAATTTTGTGTTTATATGAAAATATGCCCTTTATTCCAAATAATCGACTAATCAGCAAACTTTGGGGACACAACATATTTAGCCTGGAGAAGAGAATATGTAGGTGGAATTTATTAATTGTTGAATTATTTGGATGATAATATATTATTTGGAACAATAACTTACGTAAGGTAAGTAAGGTATGACTTACATAATTTCCAAAGGCAGAAATTCAAACAGTGGGGGATAGCTATAAGAGAGAAATTTCTGACTCATGTAAGAAATTTTCAACAGGCAGAGCTGACCAGCAATAGACCTACTGCTTCAGATGAGAGTAGCTTTCCCACTGAAGGGTGTTCTTAAGAATAGGCCAGATAGTCACTCAGCAAGTAAGGTTTGGAGGGAATCTGAGTCTGTAAAGAATGTTTAGACTTAGCTGCTAAGATTTTGTCATTTTGCAGTTGCCAAAAATAAGAGTTGGGATTGACAGTGGATTTTTTTTTTCAACACAACTACCAGTTTCTTTCATTACCATAGCATGGCACTTACTCGTTGTAGTAACACATCACCAAGTTTGAGAAGAGGGACATCTGGTGGATGAAATAAGCAAAAGGGAAGGGGGTTTTTGTTTTCAAATACTAATTTTAAATATGTTTTGACATCCATGAGCACGATATGTTTTTCCATTTGTTTACATCCTCTGCAATTTCCTTCCTCAGTGTTTCGTAGTTCTCCTTATAGAGGTCTTTCCACTACTTAGTTAAATATATTCTTAAGTATTTTATTTTCTTTGTTGCTATTGTGAAAGGACATTCCATTGATTTTTTTCATGAAAAACCAATCTATCAATCTACAATAACATGTAGTTGACAATGGACAAAAATTATTCAAGATCAAGTGATTTAAGATTATTGTTTCATTGGCCCTTTAATATAGACTTACTGAATGCCTTTTTAGTCTTTTTTCTTTAATTAATTCAAATTAGGATCTCTGAGGATGAATTTGCTTCTTCTTATAAACCAACCATAAGCATGTGCCTTTGTAGGCTAACAAGTTAGATCTTTTCTTTTTAGCCAAATAATTCAGCAGAGGGAATGGTAAACAAACAAGCAAACAAACAGAAAGCACCCAACTGCCTAACCTATAAATGCAATTGTTTTATTTGAGTCTTTACCAAACTATTCATTTGAAATAGTTCTCATGGATCTGAAATTAATTCAAGTTTAAATGTATTGATAAATTTCTCTGTGTGGAAAAAAAAGTAATTTTGAATTCATTCCAGAAAAAGCAACAGGGCAGCACTTTAGAGCCAGCTTCCCTGGAATGATAAGCTGAATCCAACTCTACCGACTCAAATGACCACTTAACTCATTTGTGATGTTTCTCCATCATTTATTTCTACATCTAAATAGAAAATAAGTATTAAAAGCACCGTTCTTGAAAGCAGAACTACTATTTTATTCTCTGTATCCTGAATACAATATGTTGTAGGCACTTAAATAGTTGGTGAGTGAATCTCTTCAAATCTGTCTTGGCTAGGAGTAATTCTGCCCTTCTTTGAGACCCTAGAGCTCCGTCTGTGCCTATCCATTCTTTTGGGGAATAAGAACTGACGTACCCTTCCCTCTCCTGCATTCACTGAGTGCCAAGCCTAGAACACAAAGACATTTTGTAAGGTCCCTTTCCTCTCTAGACTCAGCTACAAGAAGGAAGACACTGTTCCTACATTGCTTTGCATAAAATACAACCTCAGTGCATATTTTGTTGAATATATAATTAAGTTAATGAGTTGCTAACTTTTCTGAGTGTTTTCTCTTAACATTTTTTTTGCTTCGTTCCCTTCTTTTTCACTCCAGTCCCATACACTGCGATTTCATAAATGATAGCCAACACTTATTGGGCATTCATTATATTCAGGTATTGTTCTAAACACTTTATACACAAGTCATTTGGCTTAATTCTCATTATAACCTTATAAGGTGGGCTTAAAAAAATAAATATCTATTTATTAAAGGAGGTTAGATAGTTTGCCCAAGGCAACAGGGCTGGTAAGTGGCAAAGCCAGTATTTGAAACCAGTTAGTTTCTGGTTCCAGAGAAGGTTCTTTTAAATATTGCATTTATACTGACTCTAATAATGACCCTATGGTAAGATATCCAGACACACAAACACAAATCATAGAATAAAAATAGATATTCCAGTGATTTTACAGAAGATGGGGAAATACTCTAAAAGACAAACCAGGAGATAGGAACAAGAAGGGCATCCAAAGTCTTACATGGCAAAACTAGAAAAACGTATTAGGTGCGGTGGTCCCCAACCTTTTTGGCACCAGGGACCAGTTTCAAGAAAGACAATTTTTCCACGGAGGGTGTGTGTGTGTGGCGGGGTCGCGAGTCAGGGGAGGAGGAGCTCAGGCAGTGACACGGGGATAGGAGTGGCTGTAAACACCCTGGCTCACCTGCCGCTCACGCTCACCTGCCACTCACCTCCTGCCGCTCACCTCCTGCCATGTCACCCCCCCCCCACTAGTTTTCCTAAGTTTCACGAAAGACAATTTTTCCACAGACTGGTATCAGTCTGCAGCCAGGGGGTTGGGGACTACAGAGGTAGAGGTTAAGAGCACAGCCCTGGGAAGGAGTCTGGGTTCATATTCCAATCCCACTACTTATTCCATTTGGGATTTTAAGCAACCTATATAACTGCTCATCTCCCCTTGTTTCTCCAATCTGAAATGAGAGAATCCATCTTATAGATCAGGCGTCCTCAAACTACAGCCCTTGGGTCACATGCGGCCCACTGAGGACATTTATCTGGCCAGCTGGGTATTTTTGCAGGGGCTGCCTGTCCTGCTTAGCAGCCAACTAGTCCCAGGCCCACAGTGCGCATGTGTGGAATGTGTGGGGCACTCTTAGGCCCTCCAACAGTCTGAGTGACAGTGAGCTGGCCCCGTGTTTAAAAAGTTTGAGGACCCCTGGTAGATGTTTTGTGAAGATTACAGAATATTTACAAAGTACTTAGGAAAATGGCCCACAATACTTGTTAATATTCCTATTGTTATATTTTATCATATTGATGACACACTCCATTACAAAATGATCTATTTTCTATATTGCTCTGATAGAAGAATATTCCTGTTATAAATGCAAGACACCATTAATTTTTAAATTCATCCTTATGTCACAGATACTGAAATGTAAAAAAAAAAAAATAGTGTGCCTTGGAATTGATGAAATACCATTTTATTATTATGTGAAGACTAGAGAAGAAAGAAAAATCCAGCTGAGAGAATTAAATGTTTGAGTATATTAACATTTTTTTCAATTTTCTTTTTCACTTTCTGTTTATTATTTTTTCAAATATTTTATACTTGATCAAGAACTTTCAGTACCATTGTTCTGGGACTATTACTCATGTTTAGACTTAAAAGTTAATTGTGTTATTAAATCCTTCAATGAAAGACAGAATTGCTCTAGAAGGAAAGAGATGGTGTATGAGTACATAGGTGGGTGAGGGGAAGGGAACTGAAGGGTATGTGGAAGATTAAATTTACCTGATCTGACTGGATGCTTTAAACATTTTTCAAGCCAAAATCCAAAGTCACTTGGCAAATCTGAGTACAGGAAGATATAAGGGGCTGGAAAAATGAATCAGTGACAAATCAATTATTTAAATTATCTATTCAACAAATATTAAATTAAACACCTAAACACCAATGTGAACTCAATGTGTTATACATGATATGTTAAGGAGATAAAAAATAAATAAGAAAGAATTGCAAAATAAAAGATTTAAAAAGCAAAAATGCATAAAAGAAAATTGGTGTTCAAAGTGTGTTAAAAAGTGGCGTAGTTAACTGTGACTGTGACCTAGTTTATGCACTGGTAGCATAATATTTCCCTGATTAATATTATATTATTTCTTTTTATACTCTGGTTACTACACAGAGTTATACTCAGAATACTCAACACTTAGCAAGCAGCAATTGGGTCCCCTCTCAGGAGAGGCTGATTCCACACTGAAGTTAAGCTAAGCCCCTTCGTGGAGCTTAAATCAGTCCCAGAGGAGGCACCAGATAGACTGTGAGAATTTAGAAGAGGCAACATTAGCATGGTATAGAGCAATAGATAATAGACTAGGAGTCCAAGTAATTGTCAAGGATCAGCTTTGTAGCAAACTAGCCATGTGACATTGTGCAAATTACCTTCTTCTTCTGAGCCTCTGTGTTCTTATTCATAGAAAGCACGATTGAATTTAGGCTTTACATTTTCTTCCACGTCATGTCTTTCATTTTCTGATTTTGTGTTCAACATGATGAGAGAGGTAAGAAGCTGCTGTCAGGTGCTGGGCTTGCTATATTTGCCTTATGATTTATGGTCAGGATCTTGGGGTTTTCAAAAGATGTTGTGTTGTCATGGGAGATTACCATAGTCAATTTCCACCTTCTGTGCTTTATAATAATTGTGACTACCATTCAAGGGCTAGGTGCCTCCACCCTTTATCTCATTTATTTCTTACTACAGTCCTCTGAGGTTAATATTATGACTTTCACTTTATAGAGGAGGAACAGGAACACAAAAGAGATTATTAATGAGAAAAACAATTATTTGTGCTTATTATCTGCAATTACTGTGGTAAGGGCTTTTCATATATTAATTCACTCAATCCTCACATACTACCCTATAAGGAAGGTTCTGCTATAATTACCAGCTTTAGGGGTAAGGCATCCAATAATTAAATAATTTGCTCATGTCATTATATGGTTGGTAGTGGAAAAACAGGATTCAAATTTACACAACCTGATTGCATAATCTCGTACTTAGCTATTGCACATTCTGCTTAAAAATACACATAAGGTCACACACACAACTAATAAGAAGGAAAATGGGACTCCAGATTTGACTCTGCAGCACAAACTTTTAACTATTAAGCAGTACTGCTTTGGACCCTTGCCTGACCACATGCCCTCTTTTCCTGGATTTGTCTGTGGTTTCTGGCCTTTCTACTCATCTTTGCTCAACTTTGGTCTCTGACCTGACATGTAATACTAGCCTAGCCTAAATATGCTTTTGCTCCTTGTACTGGGTTCTGGGATCCTATTGTGCTCACCCTGGGACATGATGGCTCTCCATCTCATCTCTGGCTTCACTGCTTCTAACTTGGCACTGGCGGTCCTAGAGCCCAGGCTTGGTGGACCCAAGTCTGCTGGCAACACCCTAACAAAGATGAAAACTTCAGTCATATTGTTTGTGCAAAATTTACCATAGATCAACAAGTGGGAAAGATAAGAAGTATAAAATGCCAAAAATGCCAGTGGGGGAGTGTTTCTACTCTTCACTTTCTGTGTGCCAAAAAATGGAAGATTTTACGTATATATGCATGGCTAATTCAACCACAAGCCTCAGAGAGTTTAGTAGCTAAAATGTCATCATTGTTATCATTATTATTATTATTAGACTTAGAATAGTGTTCCATCAAACCTTAACATTTAGAAACATCTGAATCATATTTCTTCTTTCCTATTCGAAAATTGCATACAAGCCCAATAACAATTATTTCAAAGCCATATATTGGGGAAAGAATCACTTTCTTTTCCTTTCTCTTTCCATGACTACAAACAGTTCCCTGGCTTGACTGCCAAGGGTTTCTTGGGAATCACATTTAGCTCTTGTGTGATACTGAGCAATATTAAGGGCTGGCAAAAAAGTAGCAAACTTGCTAAGAAGGAAAACACAGAGCAAAGCTAGCTGCTCCAGCTAATATAATTTATTAATCTACATTTTGCAAAATCAAAGGATCACAATGAGACACACTACATTGAGTAGATTTCATGAGACCACTCTATGTATGCCATGTGCCCTTTTCGTCTTTTTGACTGAAGCAATAGGTACCTCTTCCTCAGGACCTCAGGGCCTTCAGTGTCTAAAAAAGTGCTATGCTGCATGTGCAAACATGGCATTCTTAGTTCATTTATCCAAAGTTTCCCTAGCTCTCTTTTCATTTAGAAGAACTATTTTTTTGACATCTTCTGATGCCAATGATCAATTTTCTGTTTCCCTTTATGGATCACACAAAAGCTGATATTGTATCCAGGTACCGGAGTGTAGAGCTTGGCTCTGTATCCAGACTGCCTGGGTCTAAATTCCAGCTCTGCCACCTACCAAATGTGTGATTGGGCGAGTTACTTAACTTTCAGTCCCTTTATTTCCTAATTTGGGGATGATGAGATAATACCCCCAGCAGGAAGAGTTACTTACCTGTTAAGAGTTTGTTGTGAGGGTTAAATGAGCTAATATTTGTAAAATTTTGAAAACAATGCTTGGTACAAAGAAGATGCTCGATAGATATAATATTAGCCGTTATTTTTTTTTTTTTTACTCAATGACATATATTAATATAGGCAATGCTCATAAACTCAAATGTCTTCTGGGGCCAGAAATGTAAAACAAATGACATGATTGGGGGGGGGCATGGCAAATTGAAGCATGCATACTTTGCCTAAAGTCGTTCAAATTCTAAGTGCTTTTTAAAGCACTGTGAAATCCAAACAAAACACATCTGCTGCTGAATTTAGTCTGGTGTCAAGAAATGTGGGCTAAGAGAATTCTTCCTTGAATGGTACAATAAATATTCTAGCTTTCTTTGCAGAATTAAAGAGTTTCAGTTTATCCTTATTTTTTTTTTCTTAATTGTCACCATGGTTGTTTTACATCCCAGAAGATGGAGCCATGCAGGACTGAAGCTCAGACACAACACAAACCTGAGAGTGGCAATCATTGTATGGAGTTGGTGAAAGGGTTTGCTGGTGCCAATAACTAGGGCTGGCAGCTCTGGCCTCAACTAATGTGGCTGGGAAAGTGTCAAGGGAAAGCACGTGGGAAATGAAGGAAATCCTACAACGGCCACGGTCTTGACACTGACAGGAGACCTAGGGACCAGGGGCAGCACTACAGGAGTGCAAACTGAGCTGGGGAGTGACTAACAGCCACGGCTCTACTTGGCCTGTAGATAGAGACACCAAAGAGGCAGCAAGGGTGCAGAGCAGGAATACAAGCTTAGTAGCCAGAAGTCCTGCATCCCAGCTCCAGTGCCACCTTGCAGTGACTGTCAGCCTCAAGCAAACCTCATAGCCTCTCAGAACCTACGCTGTGTATATAAAAAAAAAAGATCTCTTTTGTCCTGACTACCTCATTGAGATACTTTGAATACTAAATAAAAACAGGTTGTGAAAACTGTTTGGAAACTTTAAAGTACTGTACCAATATAAGGTATTATTATGTTTTAAAGGCTTTTAGGCCAAATCCCATTTAAACAAAGCACTGCATGAAAACCTCCAAGTAACAATGATGTTTTGTGACTTCCCCATGCCCTACTTATAGTGGGATATTTTTTTTTTGTACAATTGAAGCTATTAGAGGTAGTTGGAGACAATCTTCTAAAGTTGCTTGTAATAGAATAAAATCTGTGCACTTTAGTAAATAGAGGAAAATTTTCACCCACAGCTTGCAGCACTTTTTACTCCCCAGTATTTTTTTCCTATATCTCTTCAGGAACTGTTCAGAATGACTTAGGAGAGAACATACTAACTTTTAAAAAAATTCTTCACGAATCAATTCTTTGAACTCATTCTCATTTGTGTGTTTATTCAAATACAAATATTATCACATATTTACATGCTAGCCACCCTGCCAGGCTCTGGAAATATACTGATTAAAAGATATGACCCCTCTATCTAATTATTATCATATGTGATGGGGTGACAGACATGCCAACAATTTACAGGACAGTGGTAATGGCTACAGTGAAGGTGTGTGAAAGAAATAATGGGAGAATTGAAGAGAGGCATCTAATCTCTCCGGGATGTGAGGAATGAATAGGCAACTTCTAGGTTGGGATGCAGTGGTGTATATACAAGGGCAGGTAAGAATGAGCATGGTGAATTCTCCCACGTAAGTAGTTCAGATCAAATGGAATACAAAGAACAAAAGTGAGCTTACAGCGGGGTAAGAGGGAACATATTAATATTTTCAAGAACAAGATGAGGAAGGGCTATGTATGGCATGGTAAACAGTTTTTGACGTGAACCATTGAAGAACTTGAGTAATATGAAGACATTTGCTTGTGAAAATAACCACTTTACAATAACAGATTACATCTAGGGTTAGAGATGCCAGTTTGGAGGCTATTTCTCCAAACAACGTAAGACGTTAGTCCCTAATTATTGTAGTTGCAGTTAGGATGGTAAAGACATACCAATTAGAATTATTTTGGGTTGGTATTTGATTTAACTTAGACAGTGAGAGTAAAGAGGGAGGGATGAAGAGAAAGAGAATGAGAGGATCTAGTGTCACTTTACATGCTTTGGGCAACTGGGTGGATATATTTCCCAACACGGAGAACAACAGAAGGGAAGATGGGGGGAAATGTGTGGGATTTGATTTTAAAATGATTAAATTTGAGTTACCTGTGTAACATCTAAAGGGAGATATACCTCATTGTAGCTTCAGTGGACTATTTCTCTCAAAAGTCCTATCTACATTTATTCTGATCCACCCAAGATAATACCTCTCGTGGATAGAAAACCATCTAGTCTCCTATTAGAGTCTTGGCACTTTATTCTCTATTTGACATTTTCTTTTATTTTCTACTTCTCTGCATTTCAAGTAATTCCCTCCCACTCCCCCACCCATGTTCTGTATTCTGTTATTTTAATCACTCTTTTCAATACCTTCAGCACCTTGCCCCATGACCTTCCATTACTTCTACCTGGAGGAAGCCAAGTGTCAGTTGTCCACCTTGGCCCTACCTTTATATTGGCTCTCAGTGTTGCTGGAGAGAATATTTAAGTTGGTGTAATTCTAAGTTCATGGTCATTTTTAGCTGTCCACTGCCTGCATATCCAGTTAAGCATTGGTAACTGCCTATTTTTTAGATACATATTTTATAGGCATTTTGAACTCAACACATCTAAACTTCACCATTGATTTTTTCACCTACCAATCTGATTTTCTTCTAATATTTCTTATTTTAAATAAATGACACTAATGGCTTAAGCACTGGTTGCATAAGTACCAGTGGTTTATACCATCCAATCTTTTACCATCTTCTGCCAATTTCATCATTTAACTATGTCTCTTTCCATTAGCTGTTTGTGAATTCTTTAAAATTTAATGAACAGAAAGAATTATAGAAGACTTGCAATTAAGAAAAGAGGAAAATGAGATATAGGATCCTGTAGGCCAATGTTTGTCAACTCCAGCTATGGTTAGAATCAGTAAAGCAGCTTTAAAAAGTACCACTATTTGGGATGCACCCCTCAAAGATTTTGATCTCCTTGATCTGAATTTGGCCCCATGTATCAATACTTTTTTCAGCAATCCCCAGGTGATTCTAATATGCATCCAGGGTTGACAACTGGCATAAAGTTAAAAAAAAAAAAAAAGGTTTGTGTTGTTAATGTTATCATTGTTTTATGATGTGAACATATGTTTATGTACTAACAGAAAAATATTAGTGAAGAGAGAAGTTGAAGATCTGGGGTGAGGGTAGTCATTGATGGAGCAAGTGAGGGCACAGAACTTACAATGGATAGAATAGTCATTTCTCTGGGACTTGGGGGGAAGGGGAAAATAAGTTATTGAGATGCAGAAATGTTTATAGATATGAGGATATAGACAGGAAGCAGAGTGAGTTTCCCTGAGGTGGCTTCTACTCTTTTCTGAGAAATAGGAGACAAGTTTATCAACTGAGAATGAGGATGAAAAGTTGTTACATCAAGACCTGGCATTGTGTTATCATGGACTTGTGTGCAAGTCTTGTCTCCCAAATGATTTATCATCTTAATGGCAAAAGAACTCTTATGTTTCTGTCCTTCCCCAACCACTTCTTACAGAGATTACAAGTCAAGTGCTCAAGAAACATTTTGGTTGATCTCAACTCATAGCTTCTTTTTTTTTTTTTTTTTGTCTTTTATGCTATTTAAATAATCATTCACTTTCATTTTGTCTTCCTCATACTAAATACCTTTGCCCATTATGTACCCATTCTGAGTTATCAATATTTTTTTACTTCATGGTTTAAATTCAAACTCTCCCCATTCATAAAGTTTTCATAATCTTCCCTTTCATACAACACACACTGCAATGGTTTCTGGCAAAAGGACATAGTACAAGTTCTCAGTGATGTGAATGCATCTCTTTTTAATTCCACAAGGCAGCATACCATTTTGTTCACAAATTCCACTTTTAATAGAGCCAAACTTAGGAAACGGATACATAAGCATGTATTTCCTATGCTTATTTTTTTTTTAGTTTTTAACATAATGACAAGTACACATAAATAGACTCCTTTAAGAAATGCTTTCTTAAATGAAATTCTGCAGAACTTAATTATTTGATATAGACCAAGTCAGTTCAACCAAAATCTAAAGAGTTGAGTGCCTTTCCATTAACAATAAATCAAAAAGTTGATAGATAATTTAGAAATTATACTGGTAAATAGAAAGTTCACTTTAATGTATAGATACTTAGTTACAGGTTGTGGGAAGGTCTACATTAGTGTGAAATACTCTTTTATTAAGTGCTCCATGACCTGCACTTATTGTATGTATGCAGCTACCTTATTTATATATGTTCATACTTACATATGAAAGCCCCACAGATTTAGATTTATTAAGCAGCATATTCTAAGACTAGTCCTATGTAGTGTTTTCTAGGAATTTAAACATAAATATAAGATTTATATTTAATAAGATTTAGTCTTTTTTCATAAGGAAAGACTAGTCAACATGCACAATGTAGACTAGTCAGTGAAGTTAAGGTACATGAGACAGAAAACATATGATCAAAAAGCATTTACTGAATATTTAATGTAATGTGTGTTTACTGAGTTCCTACTATATGCCATTTGTGTGCTAGACGGTATAGACAACTGAAGCCTCTTCCTTGACTAGGGAAATGGACACCTTTGTTTAGTTTGCATATAACTCTTCCCTTGTCCTGTTTTATTTAATATTTTTATCATTTTTGTTTTGTTTTGTTTTGTTTTTTAGAGACAGAGTCTCACTCTGTTGCCCAGGCTAGAGTGTCATGGCGTCAGCTTAGCTCACAACAACCTCTAACTCCTGGGCTCAAGCAATCCTTCCTCCTCAGCCTCCCGAGTAGCTGGGACTACAGGCATGTGCCACTATGCCCGGCTAATTTTTTCTATATATTTTTAGTTGGCCAATTAATTTCTTCCTATGTATAGTAGAGATGGGGTCTCGCTCTTGTTCAGGCTGGTTTTGAACTCCCGACCTTGAGCGAATCCTCCTGCCTTCACCTCCCAGAGTGCTAGGATTACAGGCGTGAGCCACCATGCCCAGCCTATTTTTATTATCTTTAATTGTTTTCTAGAACTTAGTGCCTGGAACAGTATGCATGTATTTGTGTATGGCCTGTTTTCCTCCACTAGAATAAAAGAGAGCAGGGACTTTTTGTTTTGGATCCCTAGAATTGAAACCAGTGCTTGACACATGAAAATGTTCAATAAATATTTGTTGAATAAATGAAGGGACAACTGCATTCTAGAATCAGAGTAGGACAGAACTACTGTATACTAACGGTGATCAAGAAGCTCCACAGAGGAAGCTCTGTTGGCCTACAGGGCATGAGAGGTAGGTTACCCACATGGGGAGAAAATGCCAGCTAAGGAGAAAGACGCAGTATCTCACAGCACAGTCTCTGAGGGCATCTGTTAATGTCATGGTTAAACCATTTCCTTGCCATGGGTTTCTGTAAAATTTGTTTCACATGTGGTCTTTCCCATTCTTGGAATTGATAAGTATTTAATTTTCAAATTCCTGAATGTTTTTGATATGGTGGTTATAAAAGTTGAGCTTGAGGAACTGTCTGGCATATGGAAAATAGGATAAGCTTTGATAAAGGTCATCAGACTGATTGTGAAATTTATAAAACCATAAGAAGGCTGGGCTTTTCTGTTCTAAACATCCTTATGGAGATTTAATTCCAATGGCATCCATGCAAATTTCCCAAAGCCCTGTGGAATGATTGGGATTGATCACAGTCAGGGCTGTGTTCTAGGTTGCATTGAACACAGTCAGATCACAGGAAGACTTTTGTTTAGTCCTGGCATTGGGTGAGCAGATGTATCCATTCTGCCCATAACAAATTACAGTTATCTGCCTATGGGAGTTACGATCAAGTTATAAAAGGCCATCAATCTCTTTCTTTATATGAGGATTCATCTAAGCACAGCACTGTGGACACCAACAGGTGGCCTTAATTGGCTACTGCCTTCCCAATCTAGTTCTTAAAGAATATAATTTGGATTTCAAAACCAGACTGTAAACTTGAGTTCAGAATGGAGTGAAACTCAGACTGCCATGCTCATTTAAGGTGGAATGTTAAACAGAATGACATCTGGTCAGAGGGTGGAAGCACAAGGTAAATATATCAGGATTGCTCATGACTAGACCTTTCTTTCCCACACCAATGACAGCCAGCTTGACAAAGTCTATTATTAGTAGTAGAGAAAGTAAGGTAACCATCCACAGTTCCCAGGGAAAAGTGAAGCTGTGCACAAAAAGCTACAAGAGACAAGAGTTTGGGAAAATTCTCCAGGGTTTATTTAAAGCTATGTCTCCAGAGTTTGGATCCCAATGTCAGTACTGACTAGTTCTGCAGCCCTGGATAAATTACCTACTGGAAATGTACTTGAGCCTCAGTTTCCTCATATATAAAATAAAGATAATGATGCCTTTTTTTTTTTTACAAAGTTGTATTATAACTAATGTAGTTAAGTGGTCAATAACTAGTTGACAATTATTTTTATTAAAGAGGGAACTAAGGCTGTCAGAAAATTCAAAGGGTAAAAATTAAAATAAATAAATGATTCCAGAACAAAAAAGGTTCTCCAGCCATTCCTTCTGTTGCTTAATTTATCAAAAAAAGAAAGAAATAAAAGAAAAGATCAATTAGCTTGGTTTTTATAATAGCCTCTCATTTTGGATCTAAAAATTGTCCAGGTTAACCATAGCAAATGAGGGTAAATAAGCACAAAAGGAAGAAAGGAATAGGATGGAGGGAGGGTTGAACTTCTCCAAGGTTGCTATAGAATGTCTTTTTTATCAACCAATTACCCTATTCCCTACTAGGATTTAACCCTACTTTTTGCTTTTATATACAATTATAGTCCACAATACTTACATTGTGTCTAACTAGCATTGATCAAAATGAAATCAAAATATAAACAATGTGCACTGACCAGAAGACTATAATTAAATAAAAATATCATGTCTAAACATGACTGTGCATGTTTAATATATCAGGCTATCAGACTCCTAAAATTAATTAACTCTCTAATGAAAGCTGTTTGCTATCAGAATAACCAATTTACTTCTTTCAACAATCTAGCCACACCAGTTTTCAATTAAGATTCAAAAAGCCAAGTCCTGATGAGCAAGCGAGTCATAAATGATGTATGACTGTCCCACTTTTATGTAATGTTACACCTATTATTCTGCTTTAATCCCCTTGCATGCTTTTTAATTCATCAATAATTAATGAGGAGGCTATTTTATAAAGATTATAACCACTTTGAAGGTAACCAATCCAGGAAGCATATTCTAAAACTAAGTATGCCATCTATTGAAATTTAGCAAGCTGATTCGTAAAATGTCCAATTTAATTTTAATAGTTTCTTTTTGTTTAATTGAAACCCTTTTTAGTCCAATGATTCTAATGAATCAGTATCTATCATTTCATCTTGCTTCCTAACAGGGTGACATATTTTTCAGGTATTTTCATTACTGTTTTTATGTTCAGAATTTAAAAATTCAGAAACATTCACATCTTGGAAAATGTCCAGTGCTTAAACATATTGAGTCCCCATTCTGTTCAGAACAACTTACTGGGAGTTTGGATTAGCCCAAAGCCAAACTCTGGGTTTCCTTTGATCCTCACTGCTACTCCACAATCTCTCCTTCATTAAATTCCACTGTCATGCTAGGATCCTGAGTTAAGGCAATGTTCCAGGCAAGTATTTTAATTATGAAGAACAGATAGCCTCTTTTGAGTTAAAGGAAGAAGAGAATAGTTGTTGTAAGGATACAAAAAGGTAATTTCATAGACATCTAAAGATAGCCAAGTCTCATGTCAATTGTAATGGGAAGCTGGAAAATCAGAAACTGAAGTCCCCTTTATCTCTCAGTGACTGCATTAGTTCTGTATACTCCTTTTTCACATGGCCAGACTGGCAGCCAGTCCCTAATCTCTAGCATGACCCATCTGCTTGGGCATCCACTGCCAACTTTAGACACATTGCATCTTTTGTGTGAATTCTCAAAAAACCTAAAGGGCTAAATTTTTTGTTGGGAGGACTCTTTGCAACAGGCCACATCATAGGCTCCTGCTCAGCCAAAGAGAGGGATTCCTTGGCTTGAGAATCTTTATGTGTTTCCATCAGCTGTGGCCAGAAGACAAGGGGGTCACAAGATCAATAGCGTTGATTTTGTGGGAGGGCAGGCACCCATGATGAACGTGTCTCTAGCAAGACTGCTATTGCTCCCTCAATCAACGATGCAGCATTCATTCATAACTAAGTTCTCATAAATGCCAGCTATCGCTATATATACCATTGTCATTATCACAGCTTATGCATTCATTCAACAAACATCTATTAGTACCCCACTATGTGCCAACCACTCTCTGAGACTCTGAACATAAAGATGAAGAAATTATTTATTTGTATTAAAGCATATCTTCACCTTTGAGGAACTGATATACTTATAAGACAGCTCTGGGTAGAGGGAAAGGGGTCACTTTTCCAGTGACAGGTGGAAAAATTTACCTCCAGTGAAATGGAAGGGACACTAAAATGGTGATTAGGAATGTCTGGCCCAGGCGCTGGTGAGTCAAAGACTGACAGTCAGGCTAAAATAGAGAAATATCCCAAAGTGAGATCCAACCAACCTACAAAACTTAAGATGAAACCGAATGATAAGGCTCATTCTCTGCTTTGTCTGGACATCTAGGGATTAACGCAGGGTTTTCTAACATGTAAAAAGTTACAGTCCCTGGAGAGATTATCTGAACAAATGTTCTCTAAGACTGTGGTCCCCAAGCCCTGGGCTGTGGACTGGTACCAGTCCGTGGCCTGTTAGGAACCTGGCCACACAGCAGGAGGTGAGTGGTGGGCGGTGGGTGAGTGAGGGAAGCTTTATCTGTATTTACAGCTGCTTCTGAGCTCCGCCTCCTGCCAGATCAGCAGTGCCATTAGATTCTCATAGGAGCAGGAGCCCTACTGTAACGTGAGGGATCTAGGATGCGTGCTCCTTATGAGAACCTAATACCTGATGATCTGAGGCGGAGCTGAGGCGGTGATGCTAGCGCTGGGGAGTGGCTGCAAATACTGATTATCATTAGCAGAGAGGTTTGACTGCACAGAGACTATTATAAATCAATTGCTTTCAGACTCATATCAAAACCCTATCAGTGAGTGGCAAGCGACAATTAAGCTCCATCAGGTGGCAGGCTTTATACTGACAGTGAGCATCATACTTCAATTGAATAGCTGCATCTGGTGGCAGGCTTTAAGTCAGATCTGACACATAATTTAGTCCATGCATGGGCCACCCATTATTTTATTTACTGCTTCTGTTCATGCCTCTTTTCTGCACTGCACACTTGTCTCAGTCACAGTTTTGTTAAGCCCACAAGCTAACCCTAACAAAAATGAATACAAAACAAATGCCACTTGAGAGCTTCTTTGAAAAGGGGGAAAGACTCAGTGGTGAGATAACAGAAGACTCTAAGACTGCCAACAAAACGAGAGCTGCATTTAAAAGAAAATACCAAGAATCCTGCTTAAATTACGGGTTCATTGCAACAGGTGATTCACAATCTCCAAGCCTGCCCTGTTGTAACATGTGTCAAATGGCTATCCAACGAAGCCATAAAACCTTCAAAACTGCTTCACCACATGGAGACCAAGCACCCTGCATTAAAAAACAAGCCTTTGGAGTTTTTTGAAAGAAAAAAAATGTGAACATGAAGAACAGAAGCAATTATTGAAGGCCACCACTTCATCAAATGTGTCTACACTGAGAGCATCATTCTTGGTAGCTAACCACATTGCTAAAGCTAGGAAGTCATTTACTGTTGGTGAAGAGTTGATCCTGCCCGCTGCTGAGGACATTTGCCAGGAACTTTTAGGAGAGGCCGCACTTCAAAAGGTTGCATGTGCTCCTCTTTCAGCTAGCTCTATAACTAGATGAATTGATGAAATAGCAGAAGATATTGAGGCACAATTGTTAGGGAGGATTAATGAGTCACCATGGTATGCAATCCAGATCGACGAGTCTAATGTTGACAACAAGGCAACAGTGCTTCTTTTTGTGTGATATATTTTTCAGAAGTATGTGTATGAGGATATGCTATGTACACTTTTGTTGCCAACCTACACCATAGCTGTAGAACTACTCAAGTCTTTGAGCGATTACATATCAGGAAAACTGAATTGGTTATTTTGCAACTGTATATGCACGGATGGAGCAGCTGTCATGACTGGACGGCTTTCTGGTTTCACTACTCAGGTCCAGGAGGTCGCTTCTGAACGTGAGTCTGCACACTGTGTCATCCATAAAGAAATGATGGCTAGCCAAAAATGTCATCCAAACTAAACAATGTTTTGCAGGATGTGATGAAAATTGTCAACCACATTAAAGTACATTCTTTTAACTCATGTCTGTTCACACAGCTCTGTGAGGAGATGTATGCAGAGCACACAGATATTCTGTTATACACAGAAGTGAGATAGCTTTCTAAATGTAGGTCACTGGCCAGAGTTTTTGAATTACAAGAGCCACTCCAGGGATTTCTTTCCTGGAGAAAGAAATCTGGTCACCACTGGCAGCACATTTCAGTGACACAGAATATGTCACAAAACTTGCTTACTTGTGTGACATATTCAACCTGCTCAACGAACTCAATCTGTCACTTCAGGAGGGAACAACAACTGTGTTCAAGTCAGCAGATAAACTGGCTGCATTCCAAGCCAAACTGGAATTATGGGGATGATGAATGAACATTGGGATTTTTGACATGTTTCAAACATTAGCAGAGATTTTGAAAGAGATTGAGCCATGGACTTCTTTCTCCCAGCTGGTGTATGATCATGTATCTCAGCTTTCAAAAGAGTTTGAGAATTACTTCCCAAGCACCAAAGACCCCCAAACTGGAAAGGACTGGATCTACGACCCATTTATGAATAAGCCAGGTGGATTGACTTTGTCCATGCTAGGAGATTGCAAATGATGGTGGCCTTAAAAGTATGTTTGAGACAAATTGAAATCTCCATCCATTCTGGATTAACGTCAAGGCAGAATATCCTGAGGTTGCTACAAAAGCACTGAAAACCCTGCTTCCATTTCCAACGTCCTATATTTGTGAAGCAGCTCTATAACTAGATGAGCTGTTATAACAGGGTTCCCTGCAGTGACAATAACCAAAATGAGATTACAGAGTAGACTGGACATAAGTAACACACTTCAGGTGTCACTGTCTCCCATCACCCCCAGATGGGACCATCTAGTTGCAGAAAAACAAGCTCATGGCTTCCACTGATTCTGCATTATGGTGAATTGTATAATTATTTAATTATATATTACAATGTAATAATAATAGAAACAAAGTGTGCAATAAATGTAATGTACTTGAATTATCTAGAAACCGTCCTCATGCCCCCAGCCACCACCATCCTTGGTCCATGGAAAAATTGTCTTCCATGAAACCAGTTCTGATGCCTAAAACGTTGGGGACTGCTGTTCTAAATTGTATGTTAATGCTGTGGTTTTGGAATCATTATTGTTATCTCAGACTCAGACACTTAAACTACAGGGCCCAAGCAGTTCAAACAAATGAGTGAAACATGCCAAGCATATCATCACAGACTAA
This sequence comes from Microcebus murinus, assembly GCF_040939455.1. Classification (NCBI taxonomy): domain Eukaryota; kingdom Metazoa; phylum Chordata; class Mammalia; order Primates; family Cheirogaleidae; genus Microcebus; species Microcebus murinus. The sequence continues at coordinate 44,529,959 of NC_134113.1, read as the reverse complement.
GGTGAATGGGCAGAGCACATATTCTGTCTAAAGAAAGAAGCCATTATGTGACCATTTGAAAACAAGGCACAGTGATGCCAGATCTCTCAAGTTTTAAAGAAATACTTGAATTGCATTTTTAAAAATAAAATTCCAAATTAAAAACAAAGACTCATGGATGGTCATTCCAGATATACCTAAGCTAGCTTGAGGCTCCACCAAATTGCAAGCCCAGTTTGAGAGTGAGGACTACAGGTTGGCCTTGTGCTCACTGTCTTGCTTTGAGGAGACCACATGAGGAGAACTCTGGATGCTGTGTCCCCAGAGTTGATGGGGACTGGAGTTGCCCAAAGTGGGGTATTATTATTAATGGAGAAATCACCAAGGGTAGCAGCTGTGGTAGGCTGAATAATAGGCCCCACAAAATATCCATGTTTTAATTCTTGAAACCTGTGAATTTACTTTATATGGCACAAGGTATTTTGTAAATGTGATTAGGTATCTTGAAATGGAGATTATCTTGGATTATCTAGGTGGGCCTGATGTAATCACAAGTGCTATTAGAAGAGGGTGGGTTAGAGTGAGAGAGAAAAGGAGATGTGAGAGCCAATGGAGAGGTCAGAGGGATGCCATTTTTATAAGGGGACCATGAGCCAAGGAACACAGGTGGCCTCTGGAAACTAGAAAAGGCAAGGAACCCAGAATCTCCATAAGGAACTACCCCTGCAGATACCTTGATGTTAGCCCAGGGAGACTGATTTTGAACTTCTGACTTCCAGACATATAAGATGATAAATTTTCATTGCTTGAAACTACTACATTTGTGGTCATTTGTTGTAACAGCCACAGGAAACTAAATAACATAGTTACACATACATCCCAAAGAGTTGAACATCCTCTTCTGGTCCAGAGAGAAGGCAGTGGGAGACTAAGAGAGGAAACTTCTTCATGAGACCCAGGCCATGAGTTTAAGACCTTCTTGGCCCTGAGAGAAAACTACTTTATATTAGAAGGCTCTCGACCCTCTCTACATGGACAATTCTCCTACTGCTGAGAGCCCAGGAGCATAGCTGCCAATCATCTCCAGTTCTGATCAGACCTTTTCCAAAACCCACAGGTGATAAGGGATGAAAAGCAATAAGGGGGGAAAACACCATCTTTAAAATCAAGTGAGGTACTTTCTGTGTGACACCCTACCTGAGTCTTGGTGTCATTATCTGTAAAATGGAAATAATAATACTACATAGAATTATAAGATAAGGGGATGAAAAACCTGTACCATAATGCCTTGTGAATATAGACACTCAATACATGAAAGAAATTGTTTTTATTATCCCTTTATTCTGTAGATTCACTGTTATCACACGATTAAGTTTCCCACATATCCTCAGCAAATTAGCAGCTCCATGGGAATGAGAACAAAATATTTTAAGTCTGATCTTCATGTCCTATTCTCTCAAAGACAATGGGGGAATAGATGCTTCTGGTACTGTTAAAATGTTAGATTTATAATACAACCTCCTGTCACAGGAATGTCAGAAGAATGAGAGGTTTCTGAGAAAAGTCCACCAAAGTTAAGCCATCTTGACAACTATCATGTCCAATACACCCACGGTATTGCTAATGCTTATTAAAGAAGAGCTTGACCGTAGCAGCTTCAGACTGTGTGCTTGTGGCATTTAGCAGCCTTCAGACTTTGCAAAGATGCACAGTAACATTGTCACCAAGATTTTCACAGTATTATTGCATTAATTGAGCAGAGAATATGTAAAGTGGCATGAATTCACAGTCTTGATCCTGAAAAAACAGGCAATGGGTATGAATGCATTTTGGAATAGACTAAAAATAGAACCAACACTTGGGATATGGAGTTTCAGTGAACTCTGAAACCCAAAACCAACATCACAAACTCAAATGACCTCAGGAATCAGGCAGGAAACCCAGTGAGTAAAGGAGAGGGATGTACCAGTGGTAGGGTATGTGACAAACTGGGTTGTAGGCTCTGCTTGAGGGCACGCCCCTTCCATGCCATTGACACACTGCAGGCCAAAGGGCCATCTATGGGCCAGCTTCAGCTCCCAGACTGAGTGTGTCACCCCTCTGGCTAATGGCTACTTTGCCAAAAATTCAATAGTGGCAAACTTAGTCTGAGGGAGAAATAAGATATAGCATATGTTTGTCTTCGGAGTTGTTTGTTCAACAAATCAGCCTCGCTTTCACTCCCACCTCTTAGGTGTCCATGGCCTGTTCTTTGCACTCTGACTGCTCACGTCTCCCCAGCATCTGGCCTGACTTGGCTCTGCTTAGCGAATATTCCAGGCCAAGACCACTATTTCTCTTTGTGGGCAAAATTATGTATCTGAAGACTCATTTTTTCCCCCTTAGGACAATGCCAGGAATCTATAGTACCTCTGGTATAGCAATATACATTACAATGCCAGTATCAATAAAGCATGCTGTATTAATAAATCCTTTTTTGGAATATCTGAAAAAAATTATATGGGGAATCTCTCAGTACCTATGTTAGATATCAAGTTCCTCAGTGTATACATAGACATGACATCACGTTGTACCTCATAAATACACACAATTATTATTTGTCAATTAAAAATAAAATTGAAAAAAGACTTTATTCAAACCAGATAGCCTGGAAATTCAGTGTCGTTAGTAGAGTAAATCATTGTCTAATGATGGAATTTTGTGCTATGACAAGCTGCTTGAGTATATGTTTTTGAGCGGGGGATCTCATATCAGCTCAGATCACACACCGTGGCCTCATTCCAGTGAAGAGTATAATAATGATCAGTGGAGAGAGCAAGAAGAGTTTGCAGAGGTAACAACACTGGCTTTTGGAGTGGCTCTTTCAAAAAAAGATAGAGACTATCTTTCTAAACAAAAAACAATGGAAATGAATTTACTAATTTTTTTTAACTCTACACTAATTATTTTCTTGTAAAATAGACATATGGATTTTCCATAAAGATCAAGAACAGAATTGATTAGAGTGATATTTAGTTTTTTAAAGTACATTTTATTGTTTTAAAAGGTCATCTAAAATATGGATGTAAATAGAACTTATGATTAAATACAGCTTTTATTTCAGGCACATAAAATTAGTTACACTTATTTCTAGAGAAGATCATCTAATGGCACATGAAATGGGCTTCATGAGACAGAGCTGTTCAGCATGCAGACACCAGAAATAGTTCACCTGAGTTTGAGGTCTAGCTTATGAAATTTGCCCATCTTAAATGTCTTTCAAAGAAAGAGTAGCAGGAACATCCCTGTGCTTGTTTATAGAATCCACCACATCAAACATTCTACCCTTTTTAAGGCAAGGGTAGAGGTGTGACAATGAAAACTTCTAACTGAGATGAGTTTGGTAGAGGGACTATATTTCATAGACAGCAACTCAAGTGGTGGCTACTGTAATTCATCCAGTGATTTCTGATGTTCCTACCAGAAGAAATAAGGCAATGAACTTTAAAACAGCTTTATGATACCTGACATTTGTGCATAAGTATTTCAAAGTGTTTTTGTATATATTAATTCATTGATCCTCACTAAAAATCCTTATAAGGAAAACAGGACATATGTTAATATCATCATTTTCATGAGAAAAAAATTAGATACGGGGTATCTGATTCAAAGTTGTTTGGTTCCCGATCAGCTTTCAGTCTTACAAAAATCACCTCCTATTTCTAGGCCTATCTACAAAGTGAGTGAGGTCAAGAGGTGATGTGTAAGATCACTTCCTCTATGAGCACTTGGAGATCAAGTAGTTGGAATGAGCCAGACTTCACTGGGGGGTAAGATGATCAGGCTGCCAACTTTCCATGATTTGGAACTAAGCTTTGAGACACATTCTCTTTTGTTAGTGCCCAGGGATGATGGAACCCAGAGAGACCAACTCATGTCAGTTAAAATGTCTGGGAGATGGAGGTGCCTAGTGATTTCACTGACAGCGAGAAACAATTACATAGAAAACAGAATTGCTAAAATCCTTTTTATTGATGTATTTTCACTCTATATTCAAGCTGAATGGGAGGCCCAGCCCTAAACAGAAGTCAGCTTTGTCAAGTCTAAAATAAAAGTAAAAGGAATTGAAATGATCAATGAAAAATATCTTTAAGAGAGCTGAGGGATTTTCTCACTATGGATGAATCTATGGAAGGAAAATATTTGGAATCCTTTGACCAAGACTGGCTTCCCTGGGAGAGAGCTGGATGTACAGGACCACATTCACCACATGTTACCTCTCCTGTGAGCTATCTCCACTATCTTCTACTGAGGCCATTTGTCTAGGCTACAGTTTTATCATGAGGACATACCAGCATGGTCGGGAGAGATAGGAGAGAGGAATAAATGTTCTCAGACGCCGTGTTTGGAGCACTCTGAAGATAAGACTGTTTGTACATTTTTGTGATGTGGTAATAGGACAGAGGGAGCTAAATGACAGAGTGAGCTAAATGTGTAACATTACAGAGTCTGTCAGTAAGTCATCATGGAGTTAACCACCCTTTTCTAAGCTGGTGCTTTTGATTAAAAAATTCTCCCTGTTATGTGATAAGTGGGTTCTGAGATTATTAATACCTTAAGTAGACTGAGAATGGTGTTTAACAGCTTTAAATAACAGAACCCACGTCTTTTAACTGCCTTTTATTAACTAAGACACCTGTTTGGAAAGCAAATTTTCCTCAAGAACCGAATGATTACTAAACTGTCAAGCCAAAATCATAACCACTACTCTTTGGCCCATCATTAAGAGTCCTGTTGACTGATGTCTAAATATTTTCAACAAAAACAGTCCTCTGGTTTTAAAGGCCAAACTTTGCAAACATATCAGAGACAACCAAGTAGGTAGGGTTGTGGCCTGGATAAAGAGACCACTGGAGTCAGGTACACAAGCAGTGACGCTGAGATATTCAGAGAGAGGGCAGGAAATCCACAAGGCTAATAGACTGTACAATGTAATAAAGAATGATAAATGATCTGGCGTCATCCAAAAAGGGTTATTCTTGGTAGCTTCTTTAAGAAACTAGAAGTAATAATTAGGTATAAATTTACGCTTATCAGTCACAAAAATAGTAATCACACTATTTCTGGTGGAGATTAATGGTGGATATTTTAGTACTTATTGGTAGAAATGCGAATTGCCATTATATTTTGGGAAACAAATCCAGTTACATATTACTTTAGCTTAGCAAGCTTACTTTTGGGAATCTGTTCCACAGAAATAAAAGCACCAGCATGCAGCAGCAAATGTACAAAGATGTTTTTATAACCTTATTCATAGGGTCAAAAATAAAGGTGGAAGCAATGTGCATCATCATTAATAAAGGCATGGCAAAATACATATGGTATAACTACACCATGAAGTAGTATGCACCATTAAGAAGAATCAGTTAGAATCATGACCACTGATTAGGAAAGTTTTCCATGGATATCATCAAGTCAGAAAGAAAAAAAAAAGAGAAAAAAAGACAGAGAAGTATCTATAATATTATACAATTTTTGTGGAATCCAAAATAAACCTTTATGTGGATATATGTATGTACAGATATACACATTTGTGTGTGATTATGTGTATGATTATTTGAGCACAAAGAAAATAAATACAAGAATTCATATTAGGTCCTTAGGACCAGGAGATATGGAGATTCAATAGAAGATAAAGTGGGTGAATGGGAGGAGAAGAATGGAGGAAGGCCAAATAAAATATTAAACAAAAATGATTATTATAAAAAATTAATAATTTCTTATTTATGTAGAATTATACATACATAAGTTTGTCCACATATAAAGAAACTAGGGAAAGATAAATGAGAAAGTGAAATTTGCCTTGTAAGAATGACTGGGATATATTAAATAGACAAAAAGGAGAAATAATCACAAAAGGTGTTTTTTAAAGGAGACAAATAAAAACATTTAGACACAAACAATTAAAATTTTGTATGGCAGGCCGGGCGCTGTGGCTCACGCCTGTAATCCTAGCTCTTGGGAGGCCGAGGCGGGCGGATTGCTCAAGGTCAGGAGTTCGAAACCAGCCTGAGCAAGAGCGAGACCCCGTCTCTACTATAAATAGAAAGAAATTAATTGGCCAACTGATATATATATAAAAAATTAGCCGGGCATGGTGGCACATGCCTGTAGTCCCAGCTACCCGGGAGGCTGAGGCAGAAGGATCACTCGAGCCCAGGAGTTTGAGGTTGCTGTGAGCTAGGCTGACGCCACGGCACTCACTCTAGCCTGGGCAACAAAGCGAGACTCTGTCTCAAAAAAAAAAAAAAAAAAAAAAAATTTTGTATGGCAAAAGATGCCATAAAAAGGGAAATGATAGTGTACGAATATCTGTAATATGGCAGGCAAAAGGATCATGTCCCAATAAATAAAGAGCTGTTACAGATTGTTAAGGAAAAGATAACCCAATATATGAGATACAATTAAGTAATCTGTATGAGAGGAAATCCAAGTAACCAATATACATGAAAGATATGGTCTTTTTCATAGTCAGGGAAATGCAAGTGTATGCAATAATGAAGTAAGATTTTCACTTCCTGATCAGCAAAAATTAAAAAAAACAACAACCAACTATTCCTGGAGAGAATTTTGAGTAAATCAGGCAGTTTTATACAATTACTGGTGGGAGGGTGAATTGCTATAACTTTTCAGAAAATAATAATTTGGTACTATATTAATTAAAATACTTGGACTAAGTGATCTTTTAAAAAAATCTATCTTATTCATATATATAATACATATAAATATATAAACAATACATATTTATGTATATATTATACACACACATATGTTAACACACACACATACGTATATATGGTCCTCCTTCTCCAAAGGTGTATATGAAAGATGATTATCACAGCATTTTGTGTGGAAAACACAAAATATGTACACAAAGAAAGGATACTGTAAATTACCTGATGTACATTTATTCTGAAGCATAGTTTCTGCAAGTGTGGCATAAACAAACTTGAAGATTACACAGCTATTTTGAAAAAATAAGTCAAATTTAATTCTCGAGACATTGAGGTATACCTATGACCTATTATTAAGAAAAACAATTTTCAGAGTATGATCCAATTGTCAAAATAACAAAAAATTATGTATGTGCTTAAAAGAGAAATGTATAATATAAATTTAAAAGATTCTACATTCTTAAATAATTACAAAGATAAATTTCAATTAGCTAGAGTAGGTGTTTATGTGTATGGAATCTTCATTACCTGATCTTCCCTAATAAATTGGGAGTCATTCTGCATTTGGATTAATACCATCTTTTTTTTTTAAGTCTTCTTGGTAACAGAAACTACTGACAATATCGCTAGTGTTAAGATCTTAAGGCAATCACTACATTATTTTTTTATTATTATTATTTTTTATTTTTTTGAGACAGTCTCACTTTTGTTGCCCAGGCTAGAGTGAGTGCCGTGGCATCAGCCTAGCTCACAGCAACCTCAAACTCCTGGGCTCAAGCAATCCTTCTGCCTCAGCCTCCCGAGTAGCTGGGACTACAGGCATGTGCCACCATGCCCGGCTAATTTTATATATATATATTAGTTGGCCAATTAATTTCTTTCTTTTTATAGTAGAGACGGGGTCTTGCTCAGGCTGGTTTCGAACTCCTGACCTCGAGCAATCCGCCCGCCTCAGCCTCCCAGAGTGCTAGGATTACAGGCGTGAGCCACCGCGCCTGGCTTGTATATATACTTTTATTTGGTCAATTAATTTCTTTCTATTTTTAGTAGAGATGGGGTCTCGCTCAGGCTGGTTTCGAACTCCCGACCTCGAGCAATCCGCCCGCCTCGGCCTCCTAGAGTGCTAGGATTACAGGAGTGAGCCACCGCGCCCAGCCAATCACTACATTATTTACTTCAAAAAAAATCTTAGGTGAAAAGAAGTAGGTGACAAGAGGTGAACATATGGTAGGTATTAGGCAGCACATTCTAGATGATGGAAAAGATCGTTAGGCTCTCAGCAGATAAGAGTAGCAGGTGGGTATCTCACAAGGTGGACCATGGCGACATGAAAGGTACCAGCAGGTGGAAGTGTGAACTAGCTGTCAGATCTGAGTTCAAAGTCAAAACTAGTAAGAAGGTAGGTTGCCAGTCTCAGAGGAACTCAAGTGCTGATTGGCTCATCAAAGCAGACAGGCAAGGTGAGGTAACTAGAAATGGAATATAAGCAGGGTTTTGGTCGGGCCAGCACATGTGGCTGTGCAGGCTGTGTGACACACAACTTCGGGGATGCCATTGACTTAAACTGCCAGAAAGAGTCAAGTGAGGTAGCCAGGTCTGGTATTACCATTACCGTTAAAATGAAGAGACAAAGACTCAAAAATGTTCATCGCTTGTCGCTTGTCCCACGATCTCAAAGGTGGTCAGTGATAAAACAGGCACGTGAACCTAGGATGTCTATTTTTAGAACCATCCTGTTCCCACTGCCTCAACCTGCTCACACTGAGAATGAGAATTGGTCCCTGACACAGGGATTGGGCTGAGGGTAAGGCTTGGTGAGCAATGAGCCAAACAGATCATTATGGAGATTGTGATTTTTTTCCTTAGGAAATATATTTTGTTATTTTTTCATACCCAGTGGGTAAAAAATTTCTCCTTGTGATAGGATTTCCTGCTGTGTAACATTCAGACTCAACTTGTCCATACTGATTGCTATTTTGTTGCAGTGACTATTTGTTTAGACAGAACATGTTACAGAAAGGATTTATGGCAGCTAACAAAAAAACACATATAATACAAAATATAATTGAATAAAAAGCAAGGAAATAAGGAAATTAAATTAGAAGGAAAACAAGTGAAAAAAAAGAAAGCAGTCAGCCAAGAATGAGGTTAGTTCACAAAATAAATAAGGCGCTCAGTAAAGTTCTCTGTATTTGTTAGAGATAAACCACAAATTTGGCTCTCAGTATTTTAGTAGTGGAGAGAAAGAAGAAAACATGATTCTCCGCATTTTAAAGAAATAATTATAAGCCAACCAATAGCGTAGGAGAAATCCAAATATGCTTGGTACTGAGATCAGGAAGATATATTTTCCATTGTTCCATATAATGCTAATAGTAGCAGTTAGTTTTTATAAGGATTTTGCTATGTGTCAGGCATGATGCTAAGTGCTTAAACTGCCTTATCTCATTCAATGCCCACAACAATCCTCTAGGACAAGTATGATTAGTATCAGTTTTTTTCACAAAAGAAAAAACTGAAATATAAGATTTTAAGTAAATCAATGAAGGGACACAGTTCTGCTGACTTCAGAGTTATTCTTCTGCCACATAGCTTCTATTTAGGAGTTATACCTTGATTCACTCCCGAAATGTCTCTGAATATCCAATAAAATTCCTCAATATCTAATATAATGTAGTCCCCACTATTTTCTCCTTGCCACATAACTTTGTTTTGTTTTCTTCATTGTACTTAGCACTATCTAAAATTATCATGCCAATTTGTTTACTTGTTTTATTGTTTGTCTTTCTCCCATTAGAATACAAACTACATAGCTGTAATGATCTTTATTTCTTGTTGAGTATTGTATCCCTATAGTCTGTTTTACTCAATAATTTTTTGGAATGAATGAATGTTTCAAGAAGAAAGGATTAGGTGTCGATTCAAAACCTTAACATTTGAGAAGCCCATTGCCCCTACTTATTCAAAGTTCCTTACAGACATTATTAACTCTTCTCTAGTTTTCTTAATTAACTTATACTAGTCACTCACTAGAAATATATTGTTTCCTTTAACTTGGTTATTTTTCATAATCTAGCTTGGCCAAGACTTGATTTTATTAATTTGAATTTTTATTTATTTATTTAATTTCTATTTTTAATTATTATGGGTACAAAACAGTTGTATAGTTAGAATGACTTTTTAATATTAAAAATTATCTTTAAGATATAAACAGTGTCACCATCACTATTAACACATGAACAATGTTTTTGTTCATTTGGCCATGAATAGTGATTGCTGATTTTTTTTAAAGCCTGCATCCTAAGAATTTGCCTAGCAACCTATTCCATATAGATTTTGTTATTACCTGCCTAATATTTTCTACCTAAAAAAAAAAGGCCAGTTTTAAAGAAAGAAATCAACTTGATGGCTCAAAGCATAAAGAAACGACATGTGCTTCTTCTGGTTTAAAACCCTAATTCTAGTTGCCATATTCTCAGACAGGAAAAATAATCAAATCTTTAAATAATGAGGCTTCAATATGTCAGAAATGGGAGCATGAAATAATTAAGGGATTTCTTGAACTGAAGATACAAACACATATAGAACCCCAAGATATGCAGAATAATTGATTGGATGACATTAATAAATGCAAACCTAGAAACCTAAGCAAAAACAGATTCCTCACCCTGGTTGTCCTGATACACATTTTCAGTGCTCGCTAAGCCCTTCAGGCTCTCCTGGAATTTGCATCTCATGGCTGTCATTTTCAGAGAGGAGGGCAAACACATCTCACACACACATCTCTTCCCATAATCTTAGAAATTGTTTGGGAACATTTAGCCTATTTCTCAAAAGTGTGCCTTTTTATTGGAAGTTGTCTGTGGCTAATATGTTGCTTCAGTTAAGAGACCATATTATGTGAAAATGTGGGCTAAATGGAAAGCTATCTAAAACTGTTGATGTCATCTTATTTTTCTAGACTCAAGTGGTCAAACAGGCCATCTATGTAAAGAAAGAAAGAACTTGAGATATGAAGACTGGCTGGATTATAATTTCCTCCTTCAACAACAAAATTTAGAATATGTCTTAAGTATAAGATTCTGACCAATCTTCTTTATGAAAAGACAATGATAAATGGCTATGGTGACAATATATTATACATTTTTGTATTTCTGAAGTCATTCTGACACAATGAATAGATTCAACAGTGAGAAGGGGCAAATATATTTGAAGTAGTTATTCACAATAAGAGTATAAGGAAAGGATGATTTTTTTTTTTTTTACTTAGCCAGAGAATGGGGATTTGAATATTTTTTATATTTGTTTTCTCCTCTAAAGTATTGGGTGATTGTTGTGACATTACTGTGCCATAGCCTTTGTGTTAGGCTGCATGATTTGTTCTTTGGTTTTACAAGATAAGTCTATTACCAATCTTCTTTAAGCTCATTAAAGGTTTTTATTCTGTCACCCTGTGGCTGGGCCAATTAACTTCCTATATCAGTATCTTTCTCTCTAAGCTCCAAGAACCAAATTGAAAACTGACTCTGCATAAGAGAAAATGAAGAGACTCCCTGAATCTAGAAGCTTTTTTATTCAATATCTACACTGGCCTAGCCCTAGAGGTATTGCCTTTAGGACCTCTGCCTTTACCTATTATTGCTGTTACCCAGATTCTTTGCACTCCATCACTAGTTGTGATAGCAGTAACCAGCAGCAGTAATGCTTAGAATCCATATCCTATCACTGCCATGACTGCTACCCATTCCCCCAGGGTCCCAGAGAATGTGAAGCACAAAGAACACTCTAGACTAAAACACCATAAGGAGACCCACCCTTACCATAATAAACACTTTGGAGGAAAGAGAGGAACAAGAAAAAGGACAGTCAAGAAGGCCATTCCAGGAAGATCCAAGAGTTTGCCTCTGTGTTTATATCTATTTATTATAACTTCATTCTTTCCATAATATGATTGAATAATACCCCTTTTTCTATTTTGCCAAAATCTTCATCTGAAACCTATTGCTGGTCTTCCTTGATGGGCATTTTCTAATGTTAAAATTTATATTACCTGATACCTAAATTTACTGGAAGAGACTTCATGTCCTCAAGTGATTATGGGCTCCAGATTCTAACCTAATCAGCTGATGGTTTGAGTCCCAGTTATATTTTTAAATTACTTTGATCTGTACTTTGCCCATAAAATAGCAAGAGCATTTCTCTCTATGTAGTTATTTATTGAGTGGTCACTATAAACTACGCACCATGTAAGTAAATTGGATGTGTTTTCTCATTTGATCCCCACACATCTGTGAGGTGGGGTAATTCTATTCCTCCCATTTTAAAGATAACAAAACACAGACAGACTAAGTAGTTCACAAAAATCATGTAGGAAGTAGAGGGGACACAGCAAGGATTTGAGCCCAAACACTTTACTTTGCTATAACTATTTTTAGCTACTTCTAATGGTTTTTTTCTACTCATCATTTTTCTGGTAAATTGATTGATTACCTCAGTGTAGATATTATCTTAACAATAACAATGCATTCATACAGCTAAAGCTAAGGTCTTGGCTCATTTTGCCAGTTTCTCAATATTCCCCTTTGATTTTCTCCTTCGATCTGCGTTATTTTCCCATCTTATTTGGTTCAAGTATTTAAAACGCTGGTGTCCCATGGACTATACTAACTTCAATGGAAAGTCCAGCACCATCCTTCAAAAGATCACAGCCAGATCTCAGGTCTGGTACCCTCTCAAGAAGCAAATGAAAGGGTTAGGAAGCAGATGTTGATGGTATGATAACCTACTATGTGCCTGAGATCTTTTGAATGGCCAAGATTACCAGAAGAATTTATGCAGTGAAATTCCTACATTTCCATCTGTCCTTGTCTGTCCAGGTCCTCTCTCCTCTTCCTCCACAGCAATAATCTGCATTCTATCCTCTTCTTTTCCTATGTCCACATTCTCTCACCCACCTAGGTCTGTAATATTCTCCAGATTTGGGGCTTTGGCTTTGAGCTGTCTGAGCTCTGGCCTCATATTCCAGTTGCAGACTGGCACTGTGGGTAAGCTTTGTAACTGCCCAGGAAAAGAACCTTCTAGGAGCTTTTAGCACCTATATTTTCCTTAAAAAAATAGTAGAAAGAACAAATTGCTTCTACCACCTGAGTCACAGGGACCATGCTGAGACAACTAAAGCATTTGATAAGTGGTGCCAACCCCATCATGCACGGGCAGGGCCAGATGCCCAGAGTCCAATGTAATTATTCATTAGTAGTTAGAGTTTTAAGTGAAATATTGCATAGTAACAAAATAGTAAAGATGATTTATAATTAGATATTTATAATTAGAGAGAAATGGACAAATAAGAAAAGGAAGAAAAAGGAACAAAGTCACTCACAAAGGTACAAGAGAACAGTTCTTAACAACTGAAAAACCAAGAGACAATTTTAGAGAAAGAACTGACAGTTCCAAGTATGTATTTGTTCCAAAGAAAAGATATCCTCTTTGTTTATCTGCAAATCCCATTTTTTGGACATTATTGTGGAAACTTTGGATTAAAACAGATTTTTCAGGCTCCAACATAAAGAAGAACAGCACTTATCAATCTTCCTTAAAGAAAAGTTCCAATAATGAAATAAAACATTTTATATTTTCTAAACAGAACGTCTTCTGTTTAATTCTTTGGCTGTTCTAAATATTTCCCTTGCTTAATATTTAAAATCTATATAATATACATAATTTGCCCAAGTGAAAAAAATTGTCCCATTTTACAATTATGTTTAGAGTTCATAAAGGAAGTAGCTTTCTGTGACATACGCTCACCAAATCTCTCAATAATATTAATTGGGCAGTTGCTATGAAAAGAATACCATATTTGATACATTCAACATTTATTTCTACTTCTCAGGCTAAGCTACCTTAAATCAATGAATGGGTTGAGAATATCAGTAAATACATAAAACTGTAAAACCTATTTAATAGTTCAGCTTTAAAGATAAGCACTGAGCCAAGAAAGTATGATACAAGAACCCTAAGGAGTGTACAGATAATTCTTTGAAGTAAAGAAAAAAAATCATTAGAAATTCTATTTATACTTATTTTTATTTGGCTCTTTAGACTTTTCTTGGTAAGTTTTATAATGAACATAAAATACTAGTACACTAGTATATGCTTATATAAATAAACCAGCACATACACATTAGAGATGTAATAATTTTTTTAAAGTTATGGGGTATATGACAAAAAACATATGGAATCCACAGATCAGATCTAGACTAGTTATTTTGAAATATTTTAGTAGCTGTTGAAAATGATGCTGTATAAAGATATTTAACGACTTGGAAAGATGTCCATACATATAAACTAAGTAAAAATTATAATACTTTATGTTTTCAGGTTTCATACTTTTGTAAAAAATATGTGTACATCCACACATATAAAGGACTGTGTGTGTGTGTGTGTGTGTGTGTGTGTGTCTCAAGATGACATTGCTTTTCTAACAGTTAAGGATTATTTTATTTCCTGTTTTCCTTCTTTACATTTTCTAAATAGCCTACAACTGTATGAAAATACCTAACTTTTGGAATCAGAATAAAAATATTGCCAAGTTATTCTCTGTCCATGAGGAGATTCATTGTACTTAGAGAGCAAGGCTTATCTTTAGTATGACAATCAATTAAACCATCTCTCTTAAGACTTCAGTCATCCTAATATTGAGTCTGTATAATCCCCAACAGGCAGATGTGCCGAGTGGCCCAGTGTTGCCACGTCACACAGACACTGCTGAAGCTCAGCCTCCAGCATTTCCAGAGCACGTTCCAGCGTCCTCTTTGCTGCTTTAATAGCTAGACACGGAGAAAAGCAACAGATGGTGACAGTTACGACTGTCAGGATGCCAAGCTCAAGAATGGAATTTCTACTTCAAGACCATTTTGCAAAGAGACAGTAATATCTGGGGAAATCTAAGCATGAAGCTTTCCAAAATCAAAAATTTTGGTGATTATGTAACAAAGTGATTATATAAGATCTTATAATTTAATAGGAAGCATTTACAGTAGGTTAAGAGAAGAGCAAAAGTTTAAGCCAACTTCTGGAGTAGATTAAAGGATTTCTTTTTCAAGATTTTCTTAAAACTAAAATCCAGTTTGACACTATAGTTCATTTTTATTATTATCTGCAGAATAGCCACTGTGGATCTTTTAAGTCAAGTCAATTCAGTTTGAATCTTGGGAATGTATTTAGCAATCATCAAACATTCAACGAATAGCTATTTTGCATTTAGTATTGAAAGGTTATAAATACAAAACAAGTTTATTTTCTCATGGAATTTCCATTCTATGTGGGGAGAAAAAAATGTGTTAAATAAAACAAGACCATATGATAATAGGTAATTATGTGCTAAAATTGTGCACTTAATCATATTTTCTTGATAATAAAATACATGCCTTATTTAATTACCAGACATTGAATTATGTTTCTTTTGGCATCAATTCATTCTTTCATTCAATAAATAGTTATTGAGTCCTTACTATGAGCCAGGTACTATTGTAAGCACTGGAGATAGAGTATGAATAAAATAGAGAAATCTCAACCTTGTGGAACATACATAAAAGGTGATAGCATAGAAGGGCATAAGTGCTATGAAGAAAAGTGAAGTAGGAAGTTGGACATAAATGTCTTTGGAAGCTGTAGTTTTAAATAGAGTGTCACTCTAGCTAAGGTGTAAGACAGTGTCCTCCTTCTTTCAGAGATGCAATATGTTTCCAATGTTTATATTCTTTTTGTCTTTGCATTTCTACTTTTAAAATTTGTTTCTGAAAATTGTCCAAGCTGTCTGTTGAAAATTTAAGCAATAAAGTGAAGAGAGAAGTAGAAAAATCATTGTAAGTTGAGGTAGAAAAAGATGCAATAAAAACGTTCATAATCTCAGTGTCAAAAAACAACTGCACTTTGTTATTTGACATATATTTATTAATTTAAAAATGTTTATTGAACTTCCATTGTGTGCTAGACATGAGATTTGCAGGAAGGGCATTATTCTAGGCAGGAGAATATCAAGGGCAAAGTTCCTGATCCACCAATAGTCTTGTTGTCCAGAGGCGGAGAGTAGGCCCAGAGCAGGTTATGAGGAGTCAGGTTATGAGCACAGAGATGCAGAGACAGGCCAGACTGTGTGCAGTACTTTCCAAATTTCTCAAAACTCAGGAATCCTCCAGAATACCTGTATAGGAATCATTTCCTGATGCTCAGTTGTAAATCCTTATATCCTTATGGTTGCTTGAAGGGGCTATGATGTCTTCATAAAACCTGAAGTTCACACACTCTGCTTTATTGATAGCACACACTGAGTTGCTATCTAGCGTCTATTTTCCCTTTGCTTGTTAATAGTGTCCCTATTTTCAGTCAGGTACCTTTTCTCTTGTATATGGCTCCTAGGTTTTTAGGCAAGTGGCTTAGATTTGAGGTAATTAGCTTAATCTTATCGCCTGGCCACAAACTGTTTGGGGATGAAGTGAGCACTCACATTGTTCTAGTCATAGGAAAGCCCAGGATATTATTGGCAGTTGTGAAAGAGATACCCTTTCCAAGTGAGCATGAACTTGCAAGAATGAAATTTCTGGAGTTTCAAAACTCCAGGATAAAAGAAGAGAATCAATGAGAGAATAAAGTCACTCCAGAGGAAGCATAGTTGAGAAATCGATCCTGGTCCTATTATTTGAGCCCTTGATTAGACCATACCTAAAGCTAGATGTACTATGGAAGTGTTGGTACTTAAACAATTAAATTTTCTCTAGTTTGGGTTGAATTTCTTATCACTTGCAATAAAATATTCCTTGCCAATACATCTTCCTTGCCATGGTTGAATTCCATTGCTATATACATAGATCAAACCCACCCTTTGGAACATTCACTACACAAACATAAAACTAATTAAACCAATTTATCTATTGAAAAAATATCCAACAATTACTTATTCACATCACACAGCACAGTAAATGCTACAAAATTTCTTTACTGTGGCAAAGCAATGAGAAAACTGGATTTTCAAAGCCCTTCAAATCACATCTAGGGATAATCTCTTTACCTGCAATAACAACCTCAAAAACTAGTCAACAGCAGAAAAAAGCTGAGGTGAGACATAAGCCAGAGTTTAGGATGTAACTGAAACACAGAGTTATTCAGAGTTTTTGGCTTTAGCAGTTTTCTAAGTCAAATACCATATAAAAATATTTGCAGTGCATGTTTTGTGTCACAAAAACAATAATGGATGTCTGTGTGCTAGTCTGGATGAGTGGCAAGCACAACAAGAAACTTTGGGATCTTAGGACTCTCACAGAGGCATCTGAGGCTCCTGGTTACTCACCGTCATCTTCTTGCATGCTCGCAGATGTCTTCCCACTCCCTAAGAACTGCCTCTGTATCCATCCCTGCCATTCCCCTCCCTTCCCTGACATTCCTTCTCCCTTCTCTTCCTCCTCCTCCGGATCTTCCTTCTCCATCTTCTTTTCCTTTCCTCTATTTTCCTTCCCTCAAGTCTACCAAGTGGAATAGTAATCTCCCACCTTCATGCCCTTTCCACTGACCCTAAAAATCACTCCTTGTATTCCAAAGCCTTCATAGTCCCCAGTTTTCTCAGACCGCTTTCACTTGCATTTCTAGGTTCCGTCCTTCCTGACTCTGTGGCTTGTGGCTTGACAAATGTCCTAGGAATCCTGGGATAAGAGCTTTGGAATTTCCCCCATACATTTAGTTAAAGCCGTATTTTTTTCCCTCGTACCACAGACTGACCTTGAAGCCATTCATATCCCCTCTACATCGTACTTGCACAGAAATCCTAATAACAGCTTCTTAATCGAGTTTCTGGAACATAATTAACATTCTTTCGGATAAACGTTCTAATTGTGCTGTCCTCTCCTTGTAACAAATAAACTACAGATTTTCCTAATTACAGAAGAAAGAAGAAAAAGAAAAAGATTCATTTGTGGACAAATGCTCTTATGAAATGCTTTGTGGCAGAAATTGGGAATCAGGAAGGGAGGAGGGACACATGTATGTTTCATTTCCCTGTTAAATTTCTTATTCTACAAGTCATTATTAATGATAGCAGAAATAAGAGAAAGATAAATATTGGAGGATAAAAAGTGATGTCTCCTGAGCTAGGAAGTCTTAGAAGTTACATATAAATTTTGGAAGTTGAGGATAGCTTTTTAACCTGGTTGGAAAAATACTCTAATAATTTCCCCAGGCCAAGAAACTGATACTAATTAATGCTGCTCATTTTGGTATAAATTAAGCCACAAAAGAATTTTCTGCAATATTCCTCAAGCAATAAAATCTGCATTGATATATGTTTTTATTACATGTACACCCTATATGCACACACATCAATTATTCCATCAATGTTATTATGCTGCCCCAGAATATGTCCCTTGGATCTTTTATGCCCCATTTATCCAGAAAATCACTTCTGGGGGGTAGTATGGACCTTCAAATCAGCTCATATTTAATTGCATGTTTCCCCTTTGCTTTTTGAAGAAGCTGAACATTATTGATTTATTTGAGAAATAACTTCAACTCTCTGATTTTCCTATTAAATCATCATGTGCATAAGTAATGCAAGTGAATTACAGGAAGTATTAGCACTAGCAATTGTTGTCAGCTACCAAATCCACAACATAGTTAGAGGCTAGATCAAAAGAGGTTAGGGAAGGCTAATATAGCAAAATTGCCCATTGCCTCTATGTAATCACCACCCAAAAGAGAAAGCACAGCTTCTTTATGAATCTCCAAACCACAAATAAGCTAAAAGTGAAATGACCTGCCAGAATTCCTCATTGATGCCTTTTATCATCCATAAAATTAAATTAACTAGGCAGTATATGACATTATAAGATAGAACAAATCTCCTGAACTGTAATTCACAGTGACTTTGAGTTGACTACTATGGGTATACGATGGTCACTAGAGGAAATATCTCCCATGAGCTTCAGCATTCACATGGGCATATCCAGATACAGAGACATCATTAACACCATTTGTCTTCACTGAATAGACAAAGTACATGACTTTCACCTTCAGAGCATCTGCTACTCATGCAAATGCAGAAAATTTGTTCAAGTATTTCAGGATGCCAAACAACCCACATATTTTCTCCTAACAAGAGTTCATCTTGTGTTCCCAATTTACAATTTTTATTAAGTTATTTATATTTCTTCCCAGGCATTTCCCAAGCAAAATCAAAGACTCTATTTCATTTGTCTCTATTTCCAAATACCCCAAGTGAAAACTGGATCATAATAAATACACAATGTATGCTATTTAAAAGCATCAATGAATGGATCATTGATTCTCAATACAAAGTAAAGTGTACTATAAGTAGTAGATTAAAAAATAAAGAAAAAAAAAAGAAGTTTGTTAACTTTAATCGCATTTGGTGCATAGAGAGGTTGCCAAGATGCAAACATGGTTTTATTGAATTATCTTGGCAACAAAAATCAACTTGTTTGATTGTATTTGGGGGTATAAATGCAATAACAACCATTTAGTCTCTGACTTATAGCTTTAATGAAGATCCTCCTATCATGATGTTAAACCTGAGGGGGACTATAGTTCAAATAGGGTGTCTCAACATGTATTTAAACTATGATACATCCACAAAGTAGGAACCTCTGACCTGGGTTACATAAGTTAAGAATGTAAGCAATGGGGCCATTACATCACTTTGGTTAATAAAGGATGATGTGTGTTCAGTGATATCAAGAATAGTATTTGTCAGTTACTCTCAACCCATTTTATTTGCTCCAGCAACAGAAAACTACCTTCCCCCTACATCATTCTTTTCCTTCAGTTGTTTCATCATTTATTACAACTTGAGTCAAGTGATCAGAGGATCTTTAATAAGATTATTTATTTAGGTAGGCTAAGACTAAAGCCTATCTGCTTAAAATTGATTATCACAGAAGGCGGGAGGCTCAGGATAGGATATGATCAGCTATAACTATAAGGCCTTCCTAAAGCAATTTTTCATTCAAATATTTACTAAGCATCTACTATGTACCATGCATTGTGCTGTGAACAGAGGATACAGACAAGTTTTCTGATTTCACAGGAGGAAGAAAACAGGCAACAGTCAAGTAAGAAAAGAGAAATATCAGAGAGTAAGAAGTGCTGTGTTAAATAATCACTGAGATTCAATAATGACCATTTACAATTTGCCTTTTTTTTTAAATCAAGCATCAACGACAGAGGAGAGCACCAGCACCAGCCTTGGTGCCAGGTAAATGGCAATACTTACCACCACAATTATGTTTGCTGCCGGGATTGGAAGATTTTCCACTTCAAGATCTTGACCAGCCATGGCCAGCAGATTGAGAGATGGGTCATATGCAGGCCTGGGAAATGCTGAATTAACAATTTGGTGGCGTTTGCTTACTTGAGCTTCAGAAGAGGAATGGTAGCTATGTTTGTATATCTTTTGTGGAGCTATAGCCAGGCTCTTTTCAATGCCTAGTGAATGGTGATAAACGAATAATGGCTTCCCACTCTTCTTCTGATTAATGGCCAGAAAGTGATCATTATTTCCTGAAAAACACCCTGAAAGAGGAAAGAAGCAGAAAGAAAATCAAAGACCCTATTAGGAGCAGGTATAGTTTGAAAAAATCCTGTTTATCAGATACTCTAATAGCTCTTATACTAAGAAATTTCTTCCTTTATCTAAATGAACACTTTCATTATATGTTGGGTTTCTATTTATTCCCAGATGCCCTATGTTTCTAAAATGATAAACGTGTGTATCATATTTAAGCTTTCCCTCTATCTATAGCATTTCATGCAATTCTTATTTCATACTTTTACCCTGCTTGTATTATAGTTAACTATGTAAAGTTTTCTTAATGTTTGTAGAATATTTTAAGCTCACTGAGGGAAGAAATCTGAGTATACTCATTATAGCAACCTCCAGTTGTCCAAACTATATGCATTCCCTCTTTAGTAACATGGCCATCCAAATAAAGACCACATTTACCAACCTTCCCTGCAACTAAGGATTGCCATTTGATCAAGTTATAGTCATTGGAATGTGAGTAAACATAATGTGAGCAGAGATGTGATGTGGCCTTTCTTTCTACCTAACCTCCTTTGTGCTTGCTGAAATGCAGATGGTCTGGTGGGAGCATGAGGTGGAAATGGAAATGTGTTAAAGATGGCAGAGTAATACAACAAAAGTATCCTGGCCTCTGATGAAGGCGAAACTACCACACCAACCCCAGAGTTCCCACTCAAACTCTTTATGAGAGAGAAACAATTTTCTATCTTGTTTTAGCTGCTGTTATTTTAAATATTTTAATTACAGCAATGAAACCTATACACTAAAAATACATTAATTTTTATTTCTTTTGTTAGATAAATATCCATTGAATTGAATAACTGTTTCTCCTATTTGTTACTGGCCACAGGAGGAAATAGATAACACATGAATCAAAAAGAATATCACTAGGTCAAACATCAATTAGAAAAGCAAACATAAGAACATCTCTATAGCATGATAAGCAGAGTGAACAGATTGGAACATAGTAATGCCACCTAAATAGTGCCTAGCAATGCTAGGTACTCCAGATTTTCCCTGGGCATGCCTATGGCAACAATAACCTGTACAAATATCGTTCTTAGAAAATTACTTACCTCTTTTTACAAGAATTCTTCCCCAATCTCATACTATTTTATTTTTTACTTCCCAAATCTTACACAGACCTGAATGTCTTATTTTGCAAATTTCAATTGTACTATCATGGTAGTTATAGTTCTCATGCTATAGAGAATTATAAATTCCTCTATTTGGTAGGAGAGCCTAGTTCTAAGGTGAGAAACTCAAGTTCATTCAAGCAAACGATATGCCTTTCCCCAAATAAGGGACCACTTAAAATCAGGACTATTAGAAAAGTAAACAAAGATAAAAAATAGTATGTCCCTCTACAAAAAAGACACCTGCACTCGAATGTTTATAGCAGCACAATTCATAATTGCAAAGCTGTGGACACAACCCAAGTGCCCATCAATTCATGAGTGGATTAATAAAATGTGGTATATGTATACTATGGAGTACTAGTCAGCTCTAAGAAACAATGGTGATATAGCACCTCTTGTATTTTCCAGGATAGAGCTGGAACCCATTCTACTAAGTGAAGTATCCCAAGAACAGAAAAACAAGCACCACATATCTGAGCAGCACCTAAGTGGACACATAGGAACTACATTAATTGGGTATTGGGCGAGTGGGAGGGCGGAGGAGGGCAGGTATATGCATACATAATGAGTGAGATGTGCACCATCTGGGGGATGGTCATGCTTGAAGTTTAGACTTGTGGGGAGAAGGGGGCAAAGGCATTATTTGAAACCTTAAAATTCATACCCCCATAATATGCTGAAATAAAAAAAAATAGTATTTCCATTCTATTTCTTAACTCCAAGGCAATTACTCATTTTAGCTGTCCACAACAATATCAGACTCAGTTTCTCAGAGATGAGGGAGGAAATTACTCACCTTTCAGAAGTATAGAAACTCTTCTAGAACACTACAATATCACTTACTAAATTACTTTTAGTAAAACACTAAATCAACATCTTGTGGTCAGAAAGGTATTACAATATACATCTAGGACATTTTATTACCCTTCTCCACTAATAAAATAGTGACAAGAATGATAACACTGAAGTATCCTGTTCTGAATTCCATAATATTTTATCTATATGTGTATCTATATCTCTCTCTATATATATTGGGAATAATATATGTATATAAGAATATATATATATAAGGAATATATATAGGAATATATGTTAGGAATAATATATATATATTAGGAATATATATATTCCTAATGATGATTTCATTTGCAAATCTGAGGAACTCTTATTTCATTCAGAGAGACAAAATTGACAGTTATTTCAAGGCCATCACTGTCTAATCATCATTGTTGGCCATCATTATGGTAGATTGATTGCTTCAAAAAATGTTACAGTCTATTTAGCATGTTCAGAATTGAAGACATGATGATTCGCTTCTGTTACTATTTCAGAGTCCACATGAAATGTAATTGTAATTCAAGTGATTTAAAATGATAAAGCTACTAGTACCACAGGTGACTCTAAAACTATTATATCATAGAAGAAAGCAATTGTGCTAAGAAAATAGCTTGTCTTTATATCCCTAAGTGAAGGTCGAGGGTATATTGGTGAGATAGAATTGCTGAAGATGCAAGACATATATGCAAGTCACACAAGGCTTTGTGGACAGCAAAGGTTGTAAAAACTAGGAATTCCTCTACCCTGGATACTCTATAATATTAAATTTAGAAAAGCAGCTTAGAAGATCAGCAGATATCTAAAAGGGGGAGAAATAAATGAAAAACTTAATAAATTACATAATTATCTTCAATCTTTCTTTTTAGGTGGTATCAATCACAACAAGCCTTTTCAGAACCACTTCATTTAACTACAATAGATGAGTCCAGCTAACAAAAATCTCTTGTGCTAAAATTGGACTATAAAGAAAAAGAAAAAAATTTAAGTTGAAGTGCAATGGAAACACATTTAAAATTTCTCAGCCTTATCCAGTTGAATGTGAAAGGACTTAGGCTTGCCTTGTCCTTGAGTAATGAGTTCCAGGTTGCTAGCATAAAATTAGGTGGCCAACTGCAACCATTACTTAGGAAAAAGTTTTTAGACTCCTTGCATCAGAAACATTTGGGACATGATGGTGTGGTTTTCCAGACCATAGCTTAGCACTACCATAGCAGGATATCTGTAGATATAGCCTAGGAATTTGGATTTATAATAGAATTCTTCTCATATTCATGTTCTCTGAAGTATGAGCACCACTTAGCTAGTGTTTGGAGTAGTTTTGCATCCTCTGTCTTCAAATGTTATTTCTCTCTCAGCTCCTTCATTTCAACTTTATAAATATACTCAAGTAAACATTTTGGAAATGTGAAGACTGAGATGCCAAATTCTCTATTGGTGGAGCTGTAATTCTAAAGCAGCCAACAATCCTAGATTTTTCCTCTCTCTGTCCTCTTAACATCTGACCCTGGACACAGATGCAGTTGTAGAAATGTAAGAAACTCACTTCAAATATAAGGATACAGATAGATTTAAAGTGAAAGGATGAAAAATATATATCATGCAAACACCAATCAAAAGAAAGCTGGAGTGACTATATTAATATTAGACAACATAGACTTCAGAGCAAAGAAATTACCAATGATAAAGTTTGCTGCATAATGATGGCCATATGATGCAATATACATAAGAATACATAATAATCCTAAACATGTATGCACCAAAAATGAGCTTAAAATACACTACTCAAAACTGACCAAAATGAAAGGAGAAATAGGCAAATCCACAATTATAGCTGGAGATTTTAACAGCCCTCTCTTAATATTAGATAGAACTAGTAGATGAAAATCAGCAAGGGCAAGGTTATAAATGAACAACATCATCAACCAACTGGATTTAATAGATATTTATAGACACTACACCAAGAACACTAGGAGATATACATTCTTTTCAAGTGCACATGGGATAGTCACCAAGATAGAACATATCCTGGTCATAAAACAAAACTTAACAAATTTAATAAAATGAAATTATACAAAGTAAACTCTCTGACCATAAAGGAATTAAAGTAGGAGTAACAGAAAGAAAACAAGAATATTCACAAACATCTGGACATTAACCATCACACATCTAGATATTTGTAAGCCAAAGAGAAAGTCACAAGACAAATTAGAATATATTTTGAACAAAACTAAAATAAAAATATATCATAATTTGTAGGATTGAAGCAGTGCTTAGAAAATTAGAAGAAAATTTATAGTATCAAATGCTTATATTAGGAAGGAAGAAACATCTCAAATCAATAACCTAGGCTTTTACTTTGAGAAACTAGAAAAAAGAAGAGCAAAATAAATATAAAACATGCAGAAGGAAAGAAAATAAAAAAGTTAAAAGATAGAAATAATTACATTGAAAATGGAAAAACAACAGAGAAAATCAATAAAACAAAAGCTGGTTCTTTGAAGAGATCAGTAAAATTGATAAAACTATAGCACAATTAATAAAGTAAAAGAGAAGACACAAATTTCCAATATTGGAAATGAAAGGAGGGTTATGATTACAGACCCAGTAGACACAAAAAAGCTAATAACAATGCTCTCCACATAACTTTAACAACTTAGATAAAATGACCAATTTCTCAAAAACTACAAATGTATGAAACTCACTCAAGATGAAATAAATAATCTAAATTGTGCTAAAATTATAAAAGAAAAATTCCTGTTGAACTTTTTTTCTGAATAAGAAATCTTCAGAGCCAAATGACTTCACTGGCAAATTTTATCAAACATTCAAAGAAAAGATAAAATCAAATCTATACAATCTCTCTCAGAAAATAAAAGAGGAGGGAACCCTCATCAAAATTAACTGATGAAGCCAAAATTACCCCCATAACAAATCCAGAGAAAGTACTAAAAAACAAAACTACAGAAAAAAAATGGGTGAGGAAGATGGCTGACTAGAGATATCAATAGACAGATCATGTCAGAAAGAGGCAAAAAACCCATAATGCAACTGTAATTCTGAGGTAAAAGTGCCAGAAACTACTAGAGATTCCATGGGAAGAAGTTGTGGAGCAGAAAAAAGTAGCAAGATATCAACCCCTGAGAAACTTGGAGTCATGCTGTGGAAAGGGTAAGTGGGGGTTTTGTTTCTCCTTCCCTCCCTCTGGTAGTCAGCAGGCTCCCTAGCTGCTAGAGAGCTTTTCTACCCTCACGATCCCAAAGCTGCTGCCACCAGTGAACTGGGAGCTTCTTGAAACCAAAGCACCAGGCTGCCAGCCTCATTAGAGTCACTTCCTGTCATCACAGACCTGAGCCTAGAAAGCAGGCACCATATTGCTTCTCCACCCATTGTGTGCCTTTGTCGTTGTTTTTGTTTTAAGATAGTAGAGATTTTAGTGCATTTAATCCTTAAAGGGAAAGAACTAATTGAGCAGTGGTAGAAGATACAGGAGAAAGCAGCTGGAACAATCAGTAGACTGAGCTCCCCCAGAAGATAGGAGGAGATGGGATCCAGAGTGCAGGCAGAGGGAAGAGCCTTGATTGGGAGGAAAGTATTTCTACGTTATCTCCCACTTGCTCTTCAATCCCATTAAATCTAGCTTTCACCCTGTTACTGCCATACAGTGAATCTACATTCTCTAAGTTCATCAATGACTTTTTTAATGAAAAAGATTTACACTTAGAGATGAGTGTAGATGCTATTGATATAGTTATTAGTGAAAAAAGTAGCTTACAAAACATAATGTAAACTATTGACTTTTCTGGTGTATTGTTCTTTGAATTTTAACATTTCTTTCATTATAATTGGAAAAAAAGGGGTAATTAGGGATGTTACTTTTTTGTTGGAAGTTGAGGAATTGATCTGATAATGATTTCTATTTCCCCTGAGTAGAGGGAGATGAATGAAGTTATCTCCTAAGAGAGAGAGAACAAGGGAGAAAGATCGGAGGTTTCAGGAGAATGGAGGATTAAAAGAGTTCGTGTAAAGAATGACAGAGAAAGTTAGTCCGAGTTATGTGGTAGGATCTCATCTTCATTGAGATCTCAGTGACAATTTTCTCTACCTGTGAAGGATAGAGTGTCTCTCACAGAGTGGTTAGAAAGTAGCTTGTCAAAGACACTCATCTGCATTTAAAATAAAAGTACTTTTGTCATTGAAAACCATTTACATGAAAATAACCAGTGAGTTTTGATGGTCATAAAATTACACAACTGAAATTTCATTCTGAACATGACCTTGTTAATCTCTGAAGAGATCTTTAGCAAAGGAAAGAGAAATGTATGAAATTACAATGTTAAGTTAGAATACATTATGATTCATTATTTCAAATTCAATGCTGGTTATTCCTGGATGCGAGAGGTGGAGTGGCCTTGTATATTCCCTCTCAGAACAAATCCTTGCATTGCCAGCATTTATCAATGTCAATAACTTGTGAAAGGATAGGATGAAATAGAAGTCTCTTAAGAGACCTGAAAAAGTGAGCAATCAAGAAAAGGCAACTTGGTTGTTTCATCATTTTGTGAAAGGATAATCATTGTTTTTTAAGCACTGTTGACACTTTCTTCTCTAGAACGGAGAGCTAAATGGAGATAACACCAGGGACTTCCCTTGAGAGTTTCTGCATGAGAAATGATGAGGCTACCATTTCATTGGTTAGTGTCTCTCAGGAAAATTAAAAATACACAGGTGTATCAGTGAAAGTTTTATATAGGAAAAAATGCCTATTATTTCTGAGAAAGGAAAGAAACATGTTTTTTTTTTTTTCAGAGTAAAAAATTAAGAAATAAAAGACCTAGAGTTTAGTTTCAATGATTCCCTCCCCACAGCTCCCTGCTTCTCATCTATTTTTTTTTAAGAGATAGTGTCTCTCCCTGTCACCCAGGCTGGAGTACAGTGACACAATCATAGCTCATTGTACATTAAACTCCTGGGCTCAAGCAATCCTCCCACCTCAGCCTCTGAGTACCTAGGACTATAGACCTGTGCCACCATCCCAGGCTAATTTTTATTATTATTGCTATTAAATATTATTTTTGTAGAGATGGGCTATCACTATGTTGCCCAGGATGGTCTCAAACTCCTGGCCTCAAGCAATCTGCCCACCCCAACCTCCCAAATAACTGGAATTATAGCTATTCAGGCCTGAGCCTGAATCGAGCCCCATCTAACTTGAGCAAGTTACCTTATCCCAGTGAGCCTCAGTTTTCTCACCAGGAAATGAAGATGTTTCTTATATATCTACAACTAGAAAAGAAACGTACTTTAGTAAAAAAGAAGCCACAATTCAGTTAGACAGATTTCACATGGTTTGAATTTTTTTCTAAGGAGATAAGTTATTCCATAAATATAATAAAAGGCCCTTTGGGAACTTACAGGGGCAAGGATTTCCAGAAGAGACATCCTTGGATGTAAGGAGGCTAATATTAAAACTATTCTCCAGTTGCCCTGTAATTCTATTGGCAATGGTAACCTAAGAAGTCACCACAATACTAATCTCCAGTTAAAAGCACCAATGGTTACATCTGTGGATGGAACTGGAGGCCATTATCTTAAGTGGAACAAGTAAGACACAGAAAGACAAATACCACATGTTCTCACTTGTAATTGGAAGCTGAATAATGAAGACACAAGGAGGTAGAGTGTGGAATGATAGACAATAGAGTCTCACAGTAGTGGGGGAGGGAGGGGGGTGGATGATGAGAAATTACTTAATGGGTACAATGGACATTAGTCAGGTGATGGATACCCTCAAAGCCCTGACTTCACCACTGTACAATGTATCCCTGTAACAAAATTACACTTGTACCTTATACATTTATACAAAAAAAGTACCAACTGTAATAACACTAAACCTTTCTGATAAACATTGCAGCCTTCCCAAAATGACAACTCAGCTTGGTTAGGATAACCTTCACAAGTATAACACATGCTCACTGTTTCTAATCTTAATAGAAAATTATAACAATACTTTGAAAGAGTCCATTATGGCTATCTATGAAGCCAGTTTTATAGAATTCAGTCTGTATGTCTTACTTATGTTCTAACAGCACATGTATATGTATGGATGGATTCATATCTGCACTCATTTATTTTGTTTTGTATCCTGACACCAAATAACCAAGTTGAAAAAAATGTTTATGCTTAAACCAGCTATTTTGTCATAAAAAGTAAAAAAAAAAAAATAATAGCAGGGTTTGTATAAGATGACAACAATTAAATTTAACAAAATTGTAAACCCACATGGGCCTCCCAAAAGACTTGAATATGCTTGTCATTGACAGAATACTTCCTTCCAGGACTGATTTTCCTAAGATCCAGTCTATGCACTGGCCACTGAGATGTGAAAACATAATCCCATGAGGAGGTGCTGTGACATTCTTTAATATTATTTAAACACTCGACACATTTGACCAGTGATGTGTCCAATAATAAAAGAAAAGAAACTGACAGCAAAGTAATTAGTCAATTTTTATACAGCTAGCTCTATTCTCTTCTATTTAGAAGAAGACCTGAATCCCATAGGAATAAGGGATGAATTTAACCACCTTGTAAACTTTTCTTACATGTTCCCTGACGTAGACATTCATATTTCCCCAAACATTCCATTAGAAAAAGTGATTCCTACTCCTATTCACAGCCTAACATAAATACTCTGCTTGTCCTTTATGTCTTCCTGTTTATCCCTGAAAGTTGAGCTGCACAATATAAAATTCTATTTGGGAGTTGCAGAATTGACATCCATTTCAGGAAAAATCCATTGTGTGCTATGTGCTGGTGGTAAAATTGCAATGAAAGGGTTTCATGTTTCCTGATTTTTTTGCCCAGCTTTAATAGAGTTATTTTTCATTTGATAAATATCTATTACAGAGTGGAACAGAATACAATTAGAACAGTACCTTGGGACAATGTGACTAGACATAAGTCATGAAGAAAGAATGAGGATTAAGACCACTGGCCTCAGACTCTGATGGAAGAAGTAGGATTTATGTCAGCTTAGATAGAAGCAGTCACATGCCCCCCAGTTCCTGAAAAATTGAGTCAGGAGATGCTCAGAGGAGAGATTGACAGGAGTGAATGGTACTATGTGTTAAATTCTATACAGCCATTAAGAGAAGACCTTCATCAAGATATGCCCTCAGGGGAACTGCAGAAGGCAGAAAAATGCTCCTATGATAAAAAGCTGAGAAATACTAACCTCTGCAGAAATCCTAGGAATTGATTTCCATGTGTACTTACTGAGTAATGAAGTAGCACATTTGGAAACTAATTTTTATACATCATTCATTTTATGCAAACAAGTAAAATATAATTATTTGCAAACAGTTATAGGAATTAGAAACTCTTCCTTGTTTTTATAGTAGAGTTCTCTTGAAAGTAGGGCTCTAATTTCAAGACAAGAAAGAGAAAGTATCTGTGCTAAGGATAATTTTCATAGCTGATTAGGAATTATATTAACACACAGCAAAACAAACATAAGAATATATAAAAAATTAATATTTGTCATAGTAATGGCACTACAGAGATATAAACGCTCAGATATTAGGGAAAGAAGAGGTTGAGGAAGGAGGTTCACAGCCAGCCACATGAAGAGATCCCTGTCCTGGTCTCTCTTGCCTGTGTTTAGGGATTTGAGGGGCGCTTGGTAGACCCTCAGGCCGACACTTCTATTCTAACCTGTGTTAGTCCCTTCATCCACCATTTGAAGTTAATGCCACTGAGCTAAGACATTGCTTTCTAATAATTCTTTGAAAAATGAAAATTCATGAGGGAAGGACCTTATAATTAACAACTATTCTTATCCGAAGTAGATCAGTGTGTCGCTCCTTTCTAAAACACAGCTAGTTAAGAAGAGAACTCTCCTGGCATAGGAAGTGTCCTGCTATACACTTCAGTTGGGGATGGAGAGGAAAGAGGAAGTTGGAGATTGAAGCTCAACCTGAGAACATAGCCCCCAAGGGTGAACTTCAAGACATGAAGGGTTGGGGTGGGGGCTGGGGCAGGTCCTGCCAGCTGTGAGGACTGATGCTGCAGGTTGAGGTATGTGGAACTAGAGGTACAGGACAGGTCTGGACTGGCAGGCAATGACTGTGCACCCACTGCAAATTCATTGCAGACTCAGCAGAACTTAGCCTAAGGGGAGACAGGATGCCTGATTCTCAGATTGCATGTGTGGGAACTCTGATTTCATGAAGTGTACACCCTCCACCCCACCCAGACACACACCAAAGATACATGGACAGGATCTTCAAATTGGAGTACACAGACTATGCACCAGCATGGAGAGAGAGAATCACTTTCCATATCCTTAGCTTTTATGTGTTTTTTTTCTCTAAAATTGACCTGCTTAAGCATAGACTTATAGTCAGATCATCATGCTGGTTCTCTTCTCTTGAACTAAGCTTCTTATTCCACTTTACAAAATAAAGCCACACCTCTCACTTAATCTGACCTGGACCTCTCTCTCAGGGTATGAAAACTCCTCCAAGTCTCCAATCAAAGGGACAAAGTAAAAGATTAGTGTAAGCAAAGCCTCTTTTAATCAGGAGCCCCTCTATATAAACCAATGGTAGGATTCCAGACTGTCCCTGTATAATATATATCTCTTTAAGAGTGCAGATTAGCATTAGATGTGAAGTATTTTGGCTCCAGTTAGCTGTTGTGAATTTAGAGTCTGTAGAGTGGGCGGCAGGAGTGGTGACACATGCCCTACTCCAGCCCTGAGACTGAGAGATACTTCACCAGAAGGGTTGTCCATGAACACAGTGCCTTTGATGGTCAGAGTTTTTTTTCTTATACACTTAAGTTTTGAAAGTAGCATTTAGTTCCTTCAACACAAACTTGCTAATTATGAGCATTTTTAAATTTATAAGATGAAGGTTCTACTAGTATACTGGTATAAAAATGAGGATGTGCCAATTTGATTTTCATGACATGCACTCTTCACTAAAGAAAGCTTCAGAGTGATTTTTAAGAAAATAGGCCAATAGTCAATGTGTACATTTTTCTTTTCATATCTGGGAACTGAAATATAGGACCAATGAAAGTTTTCGTATGCTAATAAGATAACTCTTAGAATTACTAGTTTTTGAATATATTCAATATTCCAGCCTCCATGCTGTAGGGCCTTATGCATTAGCTTTTTATTATAAAGCCTCAAATCACCCTATTAAGTAGTTATTACAGTGTTAACTCTATTTTACAGATGAGAAAAGGAAAGTGCAGGGAATACAAACAGCAAATGGCAGAAGATGGGATTCAAAACCAGGTAGTCAGATTCTACAGCCTAAAGTTCTTATTGTGCTCCATGAGTCAGGGCATATTTTTGTCGTTTCGGAAGTACAAGTATGCGATTTCAAAACATACTTTCTAGCCTAAAGGGTGAGATGATTATCTTATAAAAGTATCTGGGTTAGAGTTTAGTACATCATAGAGATTTAGGAAATATTGATTTGTTATTCTCTCTCTTTCTTACAAATAAATTTCATTTTTTCCCTATGAAATCCAATGCATACCTTGAGAGGAGACCCTTTTATTATATTTTCATAGCTTCAGTTGATGCTCAGATTTAGGAGTTACAAACCGCATGATAAAATTTATAATTCAAGTACTGTAAATATCAGGCATTCCCAGTATGAGGAAACAAAACACTCAGAAGTAACCTATGGGCACCTGATGGGAAATTATGATGCTCTGGCGATACAGAGGTGCCCAGCAATGCCAGGAGCCATGCCCAGCTGGACCAGGCTTGTAAACACTCATGAAAATCACCTGAGAGTACTTCTTAACTCTCATGGAATATTTAGAGGCACTGAAACAGCTGCCTGGCTGTGGCAGCTGTTTTTGGATTTGCATAAAGGGAAGTATTATACCATGGAAAAGTTTCCACAATTGAATTCTGAGTTTTCTAGCAGACTGCAGGCCTCCAAAGGAGCCAGACTGGAGGAATAGATAATTAGTCACTTGAGGAAAAAAATCAGCAATGAGAAGAGTCTTGGCAGATGAGTTATGGCTGAGTTGCCTGGATATTAGGGGAGTGGTGAGTAGTTCTATGAACAGGTTGAGGCTGTATTCGATCATCTCTATTATGTTCTTCCCATATCCATGCCTTTCTCTTTATCCATTTACATTAAAAAAGTACTGTCTTCATTCTATAGAACCGCAGGCAGCCTTCTACATGGACCTAGAGCCCAATGGTCTAGATGCTTCTTGGACTACAAATGGTAAGGAGGAGAGTGTCAATTGGTCAGTAGAGAAAAGGATGGTCAGAGTGGCAGAGTATGGGGCGGGGAGGGGGGCCTTAGAGCTATGAGTAGCATCCCTGGTCTTATCCCTGATGAGCTATGAGTTCTCATCCTTGTGGGTCTTTAGAGGGACCAATCAGGGAGATGGCTCCTAGAAGTCTGGACTACCTGCTAAGAAGGCAGTGCAGTAGGAACCAGACCTTTCAGACTTATGGTGTTTATGTAAACATTACAGATTTTCACTAACCATCAGGTAAATCCAAGAAAAATTTGTATTTCACATTCATTTAAATCAGACTTGCTGAAGACATGATATTAGAACTCATGATTACATGAAACTTTTTGGTAAAGCATTGAGAGAGAGAGAGAAAGTTAGGGGATATAAAGTGTTTTAGAGTTTCACAGTTCACTATCAACCTGCACATATGGTTAGGCTCATACTTATAGTAGATGAGAACTATGCAGCTAAGGCTTAATTGAAAAAAACAGTTGGAATCCAGAACTATCTTAGGCATGTATGCTTCTCCAGAATTAGCTCAAACACAAAAAGAATAAAAAATTGCTCCAAGTATCACTTATCATTTGAACTCTACCTCCCCTAATATAATAATACCTAACCCTTCTATGGCACTATAAGACAGTGCAGGCTTGCTGATATACCACTTAACTCTTAACCATTAGGGTAGTCTGCTAAAAGTTGTCTAAAAATATGGCACTTTCCCCTTATTTACATTTTATTTTTACCTCTGTCTAAGCCATTTCATTTTCTTCAGGGACAATATTTTTAAAAGTATTTGAATCAAGAAGGCAAAAAAATCGATTGCTTATAATTAAAAGCTACACCTTTATATTAATGGATGGATGATCTTTCAACCTAACTCACCATGATGTCACGTTAGAGCATCTTTCCCAGGTAAGTAGTAGTCACTCCATGATGGGAGCTGACTGTGTGCACTTATGCATATTGCTTCATTTCTCCTCCAGTCTACATCAGGAACTAAATCACTAGTGTAGTGAAATAGCTGTAGAGTCGTGCCCTGTACATATGGTTGTGCAGGCCAGTGAATCACTGTGAGATGCTCTGCGCTCATTTAGTGCTCCTTTCCAAAGAATCAGTAGTTTAAGACTGCCTTAAGCCAGTCTTCTCATTTAAGTTAGAAAATGGACATTGCTTTAGATCTGAACTAGGAAAAAAAATTCATGTCCCTACTGAATTTGGCGTTTGCTTCAGCACAAGTAGACATATTGATCTAGACTGCTGCATAATGCAAACAATTAGTTTTGCTTTATTGTTGGTCCATATGGCTGCAATTTTAATGGACATCAACATTTTAAAATATTGAAATTAAATGAGATTTGATTATGAGGAAAGTCTAGATAGTAATTATAAGTAAAAATGATTTAAATGGACTGTGCTAATGTTCACAATATAAATTTACTAATTTTCTTTTTGTGGCAAGTATCATTACAATAATAGGCACTTATAGTTACATTATATGGTACATAAGCACTAGGAAATTTGATCTTAAAATAATAATTTACCATTAAATCTTTCCTTTTGAAAACTATTAAAATCCTTTATGTGGGGAAACATCAATGCTACTCTAAAAGTATCAGCACTTGGAAGTGCTTTGAAGATGAAAAATGCACGCACAGGCCAAGTAGAATCTTTCAAAATCTCCTTCTAATGGGAAAAAAGGGCTTTTTCTACGTTTTGAATTTGACTTCACAGAACAGCTTTTAAAAGATTTAACAATAAACTTACCATAAAATATAATATCCATGTTATCACTAATACTAATGGCAATGAATAGGCTTTTGAATTATGATTCCTTCATCTCATAAAAAGTGATTTTTTATAATTCATAAAACAATATTCATTCTTCAGGTGTATGTCCCCAATAAGAAAAAATGTGTAGGATCCCAAAACTTTATGGTTCTACATAAAGACTTTCTACATATAAAACGTATACAACCATCCAAATACTCAGACATTTTCTGTGGTGGTTTGAGGTAAGAAGGGAGGGTTGGATTTTTTTTGGTCTTGATGTATTGAAGACACTGCCTCACACTCCCACATGATTTTGAATGTCTAAGTGGCTCATGCTTGCTAATACAAGATACTACCAATCAGTAATCAGAGTTAGAAGTTCTGGGTATATTTCTTAGTGTACACTGTCATGCTATGTTGCTTATCTAACTTTCTGATCTCTTTAAAATAAAGAAATTCATCTCATTCCTATTCTTAAGTAGCACTGGAACACCATATGGGAATATCTGTTTAACTAGGAAGAGTGAAACACACAACTACATTACTAATAGCACCATGCCCATGGAACACAAATTTATAGGCTATGTTTAAATAAAGGCTTTTCTTTTCCATCTTCATTTTCTTTGTAACCAATAAATGTAAATTGGATTGAGGGAACAGTAGTAAAGTCAATTCTCCTCTTTATGGTTATGAAGATGAAATGTAACCTCTTTGTTAACGTAATTTAATTTGTCATAATTTATTTTGCCAAATACTTCCTGAATATATTTATTCATTTGCTGAACATTTATTGATGGCATCCTAGGTAACAAGCACAGTTCTAGGGAGTAGGTATACAGAAATAAAAGCTACAATTCTGTTATTGTTCTCAAAAAGCTTTTTTCCTTTTTTTAAATCAATAAGCTTTAATATATAGGTTAAGTGCATTGATAGAGGAATATACAGGTCCCAAAATGAAAATAGGAAAGCTAGTTAAATGAAGTGGGACATCAAAAAACAGAAAAACAAAATAAAAACAAAAACAAAACTAAAACAAAAAATAATTCTCCAACTGGGATACACTTGATCAAGATTTGAAGATGGAGAAATAGTTATATAAAAAAAAAGAAGCAGAGTTGTGGGTGTTTAAGAAAAATAGAACAATATGTTAAGGCATGGCAAACCAACAGAAATTTTATGTTAGTATTACAATAGTGTGTAAAGGAAGCCATGATAACAGATAGTAAAGATGGGAAGATCTAATCATGAAAGACTTTGTTATGCTAATGTGTTTGGATTTTATTCTAAGGAAAAAGGAGATAGCTGTATTAAAAACTTTTGTAAGGAAAGAATATAAGGTATGTTTTTTAGAGTTTTACTCCTGATGTTATTATGAAGAATAGATTTAATATATTATTATAAGATACTATATGAGAAATAAGGACTTGTCCCAAGGCAGTTGCATGGACATTTAGAGTGGAGAATACTTAATGAGAATAACTGGTGACCTTTGGGATAAAAACAGCAAAGGAAGGGTCCAGGATAAGTTATTATTTTCAGGCTTGGGTGATTGTAGGGGTCCTGATGTTATTCACAATTATAGAAAATATTTATAAAAGCAATTGTGATGGGAAGTACTATGTATGAACAGTTAGATATAAGATTTTTGTGGAATATCCAAGCACTTCTACATAATTTTAAATGTAGGATTGGAGTTCAGAAGGGATATCTGAGATAGAAATATGAATTTTAAAATCTCTGACATGTAGATCTAAATATAATTATCCAGGGAGATTGTATAGAGAGGATGGAACAATAAAGACTATGAACAAATAAGCTCTAGAGAGCACCAACCATTAAAGGATCCTCAGAGGAAGACCTAAAAGTATAAATTGAGAAATGAGTGGAGACACAAGAAGGAAGCTAGGAAGTACAGTATGTCCATGGGAATCAAGTGAGGAAAATTTCAAAATTCAAGAAGAGATCAAATTAGATAAACATTATAGATATTCACTGGTGGGAGACAACATCTTACAATAACCTCCTTAATTATGTTCAATGACAGGGCGATAGGATGAGAGTTGAAGTTGGTAGAGAAGTACCGTGTTTCCCCTAAAATAAGACCTACCCATAAAATAAGCCCTAGCAGGATTTCTAAGCATTTGTGCAATACAAGCCCTACCCTGAAAATAAGACCTAGTGATGGGTGTGGCTACCTAGCGTATCTGCACAACCCATGCGTTTCATCACAGAGCGGTAAAGAAGATGAGCAGCCCTTCTCATCTGCCCCATGAGAGCTCTATTACTCGATATGAGAGATTGGGGGCCAATGGTTCTAAAGGAAATAGAGTTGCAGGAAATTCAGGATGGAATTCGGGGTTTGGAGAGTTAAGATGATGTTCCAGAAGAAGATGACTTAACTATATTTGAAAACCACATCCTCTGTAAATAAGCCCTAGGGTGTCTTCTTGAGGAAAAACAAATATAAGACGCTGTCTTATTTTCGGGGAAACATGGTAGATGAGAAACAAAATAGATAAAGTTGAATGTGGATAATACATCCCAGAATTTTTATAAAGTGCTAGGCAGTGTGGATTTCCTACTGGAAATAGGAAATGTTCCCTTGAACATTTAGTCTCCCTACTGAAAAAGACTCCTAGAATTGATAAATGAATTCAGT
This sequence comes from Microcebus murinus, assembly GCF_040939455.1. Lineage (NCBI taxonomy): Eukaryota > Metazoa > Chordata > Mammalia > Primates > Cheirogaleidae > Microcebus > Microcebus murinus. The sequence continues at coordinate 44,492,996 of NC_134113.1, read as the reverse complement.
TAAAGTCTCAGGTTATAAAATTAATGTACACAAATCAGTAGCATTTCTATACACTAAAAACAACCAAGTTGAGAATCAAATTAAGTACTCAGTACCACTTACAATAGATGCTAAAATAATGAAATACCTAGGAATATACTTACTAAAGGAGTTGAAAGATCTCTCTACAAGGAAAACTACAAAATACTCATTAAAGAAATTGTTGATGGCCGGGCGTGGTGGCTCATGCCTATAATCCTAGCACTCTGGGAGGCCGAGGCAGGAGGATTGCTCGAGATAAGGAGTTCGAAACCAGCCTGAGTAAGAGCGAGACCCCGTCTCAACTATAAATAGAAAGAAATTAATTGGCCAACTAATATATACAGAAAAAATTAGCCAGGCGTGGTGGTGCATGCCTGTAGTCCCAGCTACTCAGGAGGCTGAGGCAGGAGGATTGCTTGAGCCCAGGAGTTTGAGGTTGCTGTGAGGTAGGCTGATGCCATGGCACTCACTCTAGCCTGGGCAACAAAGCGAGACTCTGTCTCAAAAAAAAAAAAAAGAAATTGTTGATGACACAAACAAAAAAGCATCCCATGGGATACAAAAGCATCCCATGCTCATGGATTGAAAGAATCAATATTATTAAAATGTCCATACTTCTCAAAGTGATTTATAGATTCAATGTAATTCCCATAAAAATACCAATGTCATTTTTCATAGAATTAGAAAAAATAATCCCAAATTTTATATGGAATAAAAAAAAGCCCTAATAGCCAAAACAATCCCAAGCAAAAAGAATAAATCTGGAGGCATCACATTACCCAACTTCAAATTATGCTACAAGGCTATAGTAATCAAAACAGCATGTTACTGGCATACACATAGGTGCATAAATCGGTGGAACAGAATAAAGAACCCAGAAATAAAACCATATACCTATAACCAACTGATCTTCAACACAGCGAACAAAAGCACACAGTGGAGAAGGAATACCTTATTCAATAAATTGTACTGGGAAAATTAGATAGCCACATTCAGAAGAATGAAACTGAATCCTTATCTCTCACCATATATAAAAATTAACTCAAGATGGATTAAAGACTTAAATGTAAGACCTGACACCATAAAAGTTCTAGAAGAAAACATAGGAAAAACTCTTCTGGACATTGGCCTAAACAAAGAATTTATGACTAAGACCCCTAAAACAAAGATTAAATACAACCAAAACAAAAATAAATAAATGGAACTTAAACTAAGAAGCTTCTGCACAGCAAAATAAGTAATCAGCAGAGTAAATAGACAACCTACAGAATGGAAGCAAATTCACAAACTATACATTAATCAAAGGACTAATCTCCACAATCTACCAGGAACTCAAACAAATCAGCAAGGAAAAACAATAACCCCATTAAAAAGTGGGCAAAGACATGAGCAGATATTTTTCAAAGGAAGACATACAAATGGTCAACAAACATAAAAAAATGCTTAATATCACTAATCATCAAGGAAATGCAAAATAAAACCACAATGAGACATCACCTTATCTCTGTCAGAATAGTCATTATTAAAAAGTCAAAAAACAATAGATGTTGGCATAATATGGTAAAAAGGGAATATTTATACACTGTTGATGGGAATATAGATTAGTATAACCTCCATGGAAAACAGTATAGAAATTCATGAAAGAACTAAAAGTAGGTCCAGCAATCCCATTACCGAATATCTACCCAAAGGAAAAGAAGTCATTATATAAAAAAGACACTTGCATTCCTGTATTTATCACAGCACAATTCACAATTGCAAAAATATGGGTCAACCTAAGTGCCCGTCAACTGATGAGTGAATAAAGAAAATATGGTGTGTGTATATATATATATATATATATATATATATATATTTATATGCACACCGTGGAATACTAAATCATAAAAAAATGAAATTATGTCTTTCACAGCAATTGGGATGAAACTGGCGGTCATTATCCTAAGTGAAGTATCTCATGAATGGAAAACCAAATGTCTCATATTTTCACTTATATATGGGAGCTAAGATCAGGGTATGCCCAGCCATACAGAGTGGTATAATGAACATTGAAGACTCTGAAAGGGGATGAGGAGTTGAAGGATGAAAAATTACCTATGAGGTACAATGTACACTATGCAGGTGACAGGTACACTAAAAGTCCTGAGTTTTCCACTGAACAATGTATCCATGTAACAAAAAACCATTTGTACCCCCTAAATCTATTGAAATAAAAAATTTTTAAAAAAGAATATTTATTAACATTGATTAGCTATAAAATAAGGGAAAAAAGTATAAAGATAAAATATTTAAAAAATAAATAAACAAATAATAAAAAAAGAATATTTAGTCTCCAAGGTGATAGAAATATATAATCCCAAATACACATATTCCTATGTCTCTTAAGTATCAAAGAAATAGAAAGATTTTTCTTAGTGCATTAAACCCTCTGTAGATTAGTTATATGAATCCTTAATATAATTATACCCTTGTGCTACATGCACAAGGCATTTGACTAAGAAGTAAAAATGTAGGCAACCAGCAAGGCATTTGGGCTATACAGCATCTGGCAATCAGTTTGAAAACTTTAGTTATTGAGTTGATGAGTAGTTCTGGTCTCATCCAAACCCATCCTTGTAGCCCTTCAGCTTACATGGTAGCAAAGTCTATTAGAGATTCTGTGTCTTCTGGGCATGCAAGGCACCAAGTGAGCAACATGAGTTTTGGACAAATGAGCTCTTTTGGAGTGTATCCGGCTCTTTTAAACATTTTGTTTCAGTAGACTTAGGGGGTGCAAATGGTTCTATTTTTTGTTGTTGTTGTTGTTTTGCTACATGAATGAATTGTTTAGTGGTAAAGTCTGGGCTTTTAGTGTAGCCATCACCCGGATAGTATACATTGCACTCAATATGTAATTTTTCAGACTTTACCCACTTCTTACCTTTCCCCCTTCTGAATCTCCAAGGTCCATTATACAACTCTGAATGACTATGCATACCCATAGCTCAGGTCCAGGGTGGCCATTCTGGAAGTGGCTAAGTTGACTACAAGTATTTTGCATGGGTGCCAAGAAGAAATTAAATGCAAAAAGGAGAGACCAAAAAATCACTGTACTGTGTTATTAATTCAACATATTCGTTTAATCTTTAAAGATCTCATGCAGGCACTTACTCCAGGTACTAGGTAGGGAAGGAGCCAATAAATACAACAATAAACAAAAATTTGTGGCCTCAGGGAGCTTCTATTTTAATGCACAGAGGGAAAACTGCAATAAACAAAACAAATAAGTAAAATATATTATATGTTAGGCAGTAGAGACCTGTGGGAAAAAGTTAGGCAGAGAAGGGATACCAGAGTTATTTTTTTTAAGGGGAAGGTGAGGATGAAATATGGAATAGGATAGTCCTTGAGGGCCCCCCCAAGAAGGTAACATTTGAGTAAAGACTTAAAATTATTGATGGATTAAGCTATGGAGATACTGGAGAAAGAAAACAGCAAAACATTATGAGATGGATGAATGCCTGGCATTTTCTAGGAACAAAAAGGAGACCAATATGCCTGGAGAGACAAAAAACAAAAGGGAGGTGGGAAAGTAGTGAGAGATAGTATCATAGAGGTAAGGGGAGAAGAAAATCTAGCAGAAACTGAGCCATTGTAAGAATTGTGTTGAGCAATTTTGAATAGGATAAATGGATTCTGGATTTCTAAGGGACATTTAAAAATCTTAAAATATAACATATCATATTCCTATTAGTTAACCTTTCCTTAGAGGATGGTGCTTCTGCACATGACCTCTCATATATTCTTGGCCCCGCCATAGAAACCCTTCCTCCTTGAAGACTAGAGAAATTGACTATACACTTCTCTGAGAGCAAAGAGATATTAATAGTTTCAGGAGATATATTGAAGGCAGTCTTTGTGCCATTCAGAAAGGCTATACTGAGAACAATGTGGAAATCTGAAAGAAAAAAAAAAGAACCTTTCCAAAGCTTGAACAGAGAGTAACATACTGAAATCAGTTTCTGTGTTTTCTTAGAAAATCATTCACTAGAAAAAGAATGATTTCACATGAGAATTTTAAAAAATTCCCAAGAAATTTACTCCTTTGCAACTAAACTACTACTCTACAAATAATATCATCTCCTTACATGGAATATGCTTCTTCATGCAAAGAAAGAGAAGAAATACTGAAGAAAATAAGCTATTTGTTGATGTTCCACATAATTATTTTTTACCATTTGTATTTTGGGGTAGCTTTTAATTGTCTTTTGACTATTACTGAAGTAGTATTTTCAACTGGAATTTATTGAATTAATTCACAGAAGGAGTAAAGAATAAGGGTAATTAGGTTAAAAGGATTTGGAACCACTAACTCAATAGTAGCCTCACCTGTTAGAATGAGTGTATGATTTTATATAGTATGCAGTCACAGGTCTGGAAGCCTGGGTATTTATTCTGACTATGCTGTTAACTAACACTTTTATTATTCTGTATCTTAGTTTTATGACCTATAAAATAATCAGTTGAATGGACAATAACTATAACTTTCTTATTAAGGAGATCTATGAAAATCAGCTGCCATGGATAGAATGGAGTCTAGTTTCCAAGCTTCCAGCTTCCAAGATCCATGCTCAGAAGAAATTCCTTAGGGTTACCTTACTCAGAGATATCAATTCCACAGCATTGTACTCCACTCCTCCTTTTTTGTCTCTCATAGCCATTACAAACAGACCACAGTACTTCTCCCTATTGGATCAGAACTTAGGGTCAGAGTTATTTTCCCCCCACAGTGTCTTAGGCACTCATAACCAAATTATTAGAGATGACACTCAAGTTTAAAACAATTTGCTATCTTATTAGGGAAATGGCTATACTGAAGGCAACAGTTACTAGTTGAACTAAGAAGAGCACTCACTTTCCCTCAGCCAATCTCTCCCCTCCTAAAGCATTCTAGCATGCCATCAGTTCCTCAGCACAAAGCAGTTGGTGGTATGCTGGGCATAACTAAAATGGATCAGTTAGCTTTTCAGTCAAAGAGGTCTGAATGTATAGAATTCATTTCCCATTTTTATGAAGTCTGCCTCTGTCCTGAGAGGAGAACCTTCTGTAAAAGTAAGAAACTAAGACATTCAACAAGTAGAGAAATCAGTGACTTCTTGATTTTTGTCCTCCCACACACACATTTTCTTATTGCCCAAATCTATAAGAGTTTACATCAAGAAAACTGTGGGTTTTTTTTCAGTTCTGATGGAAAGCCCTAACAATGTTGTTAGATAACTGTGATGAATTTTAATCTAATAACAGCTTGTGACCCACAAATTACTGTTTAAAATTAAAATCCATTTAAAATGAAACTGGCAAGACAACCACAATATTAAACTTGCAATCTGCTGTGATAAAACACCTATCTAAAGCACTATATTAAATGTGGATACAATTAGTTTCTATATAGCATCTTGCAACCGAAATATAAAAAGCCCTTCGATGCATTGCCTTATTAAATTAAAATCGGTTGAAAAATATTATTTTTATCTTTATTTTTTGAAATTAAGAAGTCAAAGTAGAGATGAATTGACTTTGCCTTGGTAATACACCCTTTGGCAGAGCTCCAGGTATAATCTAGGGATATAGACTTCCAGGCTTCTCCTTGGATGAACAAAAATCCTCTGTTTTACTCAGCCCAAATGTTTACTTACACAAAATTTAGAAATGCTTTCTACATGCTTAATGTTAAGTTTATTTAAAACTTTTAAGCTATAATTACTCAAGATATATTAAATGTATCTTTAAATTTTTATGTATTAATTTTGAATAATGAACTACACTGATATTCTTGGTAAATCAGCTAAATCATGACTAAACTTGATGAGAATTGAGATTTGAAGGTGGGTAATGGTTTGTATTAGTGCTATCATTAAACAATAGTGAAAATAAAACTCAAGCCAATGTGTATATTTCCATCCCACATTTCAACATTAGAGAATTGTATGTAGTAATGAAAGCATTCCCTACAGCTGTTTGCAAATAATTTAATGGCCAAGTCATAGCTATTTTCTAATTTTCAAAAGATACCAAAAAACTATTGAAAACCCACAGTATAACACTATAATTATAACAATTAACATATGTACTAAATTATAGATTTAATGCTCCTATACACTATTTACTCAAAATATTCACAATACATTTAAATAGTATCAGATAGAATAAGAAAGTACCATATTTCACCCCATTATTGCACATATAAAAAAATCACCCACTCTTTTTTACAAAGATAACACAAGGACTTTTAATTTCACAACAATTATTTTTACTCATTACTCCTAGAACATAGTATACGCTCAGTAAATGTTAGTTGAAGGAATGAATGAATATGTTGATTGTATGAGAAGCAAACTCAAGGAAAATGCCTAGTTTTTGATTGTTACAGGACTATTGCATGGACAACTGCTGTCGCAGTAGGGTTTCTAAAATCTCTCTGCCATATTTTATTTTGGCTCATGTGTGTGTAAAAATGATAAGGGATTCAGTCCAGCAAGTCTCTGTGTTGCATAGAGGTGCTGTGTGTATCCAAAAAGCAATGCTATCACATATAAAATTCCCCAGGTATTTCCTAAGGTTTATTTCCATATGAGACTTGATATTGGTTCTGGTATCAAATCTATTTATATTTGGGAGCAGTCTCACTGTTACTATTGATTAGACCTCATCAAATATGTCCTAGGGTCGGTGCCTACTCCGGGCTGTCAGCTTTGAAACTGTGATTGGGTTTTTGTTCAGTGCCTGCGGACGCTGGCCATGGTGCTGAAAGAGAAAGAAGATTCTATTTGAAACCTTTCCTTCCTCTTATTGGTTTAGAAAATTCGAGTGACAAGAGCAGGGGCCAAAGGAGCCTGGAGCAGCATCATTAATGTAAGCCATGTATTTCGATCTTTTAGGAGGAGATGTGGCCCATTAGGTTACAGCAAATGCCTCCCTCTGAGCGCTCGTTAAACCAAGAGATCGTATGAACGTAGCCGCTGCAGTAGGAAAGGTTACATCCAGCAGGATGTCTTGTCCCTCTCCTGAAAAATTGGCAGTTAAGTGCATAGCCTAGAAACAGGAGCAGGGAGTCTTGATGGAGGGAAGAGGAAGGGGGGAAGCAAACCTGTATTCATATTGAAAATGTTCACCGTTATTTGAACAAGGTAAAGAAAAACCAAGAGCTAATTTTAGCTTAAGTTTTCAGCCTCAGTCTTCCAACAGGTGCACGACTTCCTCACCCCTTCCCTGTCAGGTACTACTCTGCTTTACCTTTCTAAGGCTTTCTTTGCGAGGCATGCTTTTCCTAGAGTCCTCAAGCATGTGCAGTTTCCTATTTCATCCACAGCTCCAGCTCTATGCCTGGCAACCCCTTACCTGCAGCGTGAAGATTAAGAAGCAGGCACAGCGCAGGGAAGCTGATTGCTCTCCGCATAGTGTTTGCATTGAGAGGTGGAGGAGAAACTCTTCCACGACCCCACTTCAGGCAAAGTGCTATCAGAAAGGGCCACCGCCGAGGGTTTTCTGGTCTCCGGGAGGGATTCGTTCGCAGGTCCTCGGCTGGGGTTTGCAGAGCGGTCTGTGTGGTGCCTAACAGAAACAAGCACCAGCTTCACCTCCCTAAGAGAGGGGGAGAGGAAGAAGAGTAGGAGGTTGCGGGTGCGGGGAACAGACGCCAGGCGGGGGCCGAGGCGCTCAGAGGCAGCGAAGGCTTGGCCTTCTGGACGCCCAGCAGCTGCGGCGGGGACGGCAGGGTGGACTGCGCGCCAGCCCCGGAGCCCAGCAGCGCTGCAGCCAGCGCAGTGCGAGCAGCAGCCCAGACGCGCCGCGGCTACTGAGCATGCCCAGCGCCGGCCCTCACGCGGCACGGAGTTTCAAAGTGAAATTCCACTTCTCCGGGTCTTTGCAGCGGCTGCGAGGGGAGCAGGCTCCACCGCCGGAGCCGCTTGAGGCGGTTATTAAGGACAGAGAGTCCATCAAAATCCGGGGGTGAGGTGGAGTAGAGGGGACTAGATGGAGGCTTGACCAGAGGAACCAGAGGAGGGAGCTGAAGAGAGTGCCAACCACACCACCCACCCTACTTCTTCCCCAAATCTTGGTTTACACGTGCACCAAGCGAGCTCTCTGCTGGGAACTGACGTTTGCAGATCGACCAGCTTATCAGGACTCACCTACAGGAATATAGGTGTGTTCCACTGCCGAATATTCTGGTCTGCTTGGGGAAAGTTCCCAAGGCAGCTTGCCTGGTGTAAGCAGTAACCATGTATCCTGGGGATGCCTTCTTCCTTCCTAACTGCTTCCCCTCTCTGCTTCTTTTCTCCTCTTTCCAGCTCAATCCCTGTATTTAAACTTTCTCCTGATTCAAGTCCAAAGTCTATGATTACAGTGACAGAAAGAAGTGTGGCCATACTTCTAGACTAGTAGAATATACCCACGTGATTGAAGCAAAAGAAGGCACTTTTTGGTTTTTATATATATAATTATCTTTAGTCTCCATTTTACTTTTTAAGTCGAAAGATGATAGAATCACTTCCAGCAATTAGGCTTCTCTAGCTCGTCTCTCTAGAAAGGCTGCCACAGTCTGTCTAATATAGATAGTTTTTAGTCTACCATCTAAGTATTTGGAACATAGAAATCCTTATTAGTCTGGTGGCTAATTCCTCCTAGTCAAGAAGTCCCTCATCTAGACTTCTCTACTTTATCCCAGGACTGCTGACTTTTCTGCCTCTGTCTTTATGGGTACTGTTACCTCTTCCCTAATTGCCTCTACTTACATCCCCACCACCACACTTAGAGCTTCCAAAGGTTTAATCTTGGTCTCACTCTTCCAGAAAGCCCTAGACTAACTCTAGATTACTAACTCTAGATTACTGTGATCTTTCTGTTCCACACATTTTAGTATTGCCTCGTATTTTTCTTTCAGACAGTTCATTTGTCTGTAGTTTGTCTTACAACACAGTTGAAGGCTCCATAAGAACTTCTGTATTTTGCATTCAATTAATTAATTGAATTAATTAATTTAATTATTTAATTAAATTTAACTAAAATTAATTAAAATTAATTAAAATTAAATTTAAATTTAATTAAAATAAAAATTAATTAAAATTAATTTAATTATTTAAATTAATAAAATTGTACTCACCAAATAAGAGGGGTTAATAAGTGCTCAATAAATTGAGCTGTATATCTCATTCAATGCCTTCCTCCTCTATCCTTGCGAATTGGGACAACTAATGGAGAATAAGCTACCCACCAGAGCTTAAATTAGGCAGGATCTCATAGGATCTGAGAGCTCAGGCAGTATCATTTGTTTTTAAATAATTTATATCATCTCCAGCTTTGAGAGATAAGGCCAGGAATTGCACTTCAACAGGTGGGAGAAGGGAAGAATAAGATGCATTCTTAATATCTTGACAGGCCTTCTCTGCTGAAATACAGACATATGCATCCCCTCTCTTGCCACACCTCCACTTCCCCACATGGGTGTGGTGGGCTCCATTTCGTGGCACTACCATTATACCCCAAACCACTCTAAACTGCAGCATCTTCCCCAACTCGAAATTTACCTTTCCCCAGATCACTTTCTAACATACCAAAAGCATAATTTATTACATTTTTTGTTTATTATGTTTCCATGCCCTCCCCAACAATGGGATCTGAGCTCCACAATGGCGGAAACCTTTGATGACTTTATTCATTGATGTGTCCCAACTGCCTAGAGTAATGCCCCACACAAAGGAGATGCTCAAAACTTATATAAATGAAAGCAATTATTGATAAAGATTATTACTGAGAAGACTTGACTCCTTGGAATTCTTCCTAAATAGACCTTTGAGATAATTTATTTAGCAATGCTTAACACTTAGAAAAGTAACCCTTCTCATCTAACATCTGGTTCTAGAGATGCTGCAGGGTTGGGGATTAGGTGAAAATAGTTTTAGCCCAGTTACAATGGATGTGCTTTCCTGGTATTTTTTTCCCATCCTTAAAATAACTGATTGCCAAACTTACATAGGTTTCCAAGATGAAAAAGCACTTATGGTAAAGAAACAATGTTGCAGTAATACCCTAAACCCCTTGCCTTTTCATAGATAATTCCAACACTTATCGGGGGGAGCATTCACAATTTAAATTAATATAATTATCTATGACTTTGCCGACAAACAGCCTGCTAGCTATGCATTTTTCCCAGGGCTACAGGTAGCTGAATTATTAAACTGTTCATGAAAATCCCTCTAGCAGCAAAATTTTCCAATTTCCAATTTGACTGGGTGTACTACTAGAATAGTTCAGTGTAGTAAAAATAACCTCAACTGAGCTGTAATTTTGGTGACTAGACATTCATTATTAATTTACTTGAAAAAGATAAAGGAGCAAGGAAAATTCGCATTTCTAGGTGAGTTGATCTAATATCACACTTGCAATTGATTTGATCCCATGGCGTGTGAAGTTGAACAGCAATAAGTGAATTAGCCAATTAGTGAAAAAGTCAACCCTTTAACTCTCTCATAATTATTCTCAGTGAGTCCATAGGTGCTGTTTTTCCTTGACTGTGATTTAATGCTACTGAAGGTGACTTGGCGTTTTAGAGAAGAATCTTGGTTAAAACACTGCAGCAGGTTTTAGAAAGTTAGTTCCAATTCAGAGAAGCATGGAAATTAGTATGAGAGAACCATGCCAATTAGTACTGGCCTACAGAGCTGGATCCTACAGGAATCATTTACAATTTGAAAGATAAATATGAAATTAATATTACATGGACTTTTCCTTGGCAGAAGATGTATAATCTCTGTTTCTTATGAGGTGATGTGCAGGGAAAATTCATACAGGAGAAAAACCTTTTAAAGCCTGTCCTCAAAACACATTTAACCATTCTGAGCCTCCACATTTACCTCTCTGTAAGTGGATGAAATCCTTAAACACTTCAAATTGAGAAATCAGATCTATTGACTATTGGGATTTCCTACTTATTTAGGTAAGTATTACTTTTTTTTTAATTTTTATTTTTTATTTTTTGAGACAGAGTCTCACTTTGTTGTCCAGGCTAGAGTGAGTGCCGTGGCGTCAGCCTAGCTCACAGCAACCTCAAACTCCTGGGCTCAAGCGATCCTCCTGCCTCAGCCTCCCGAGTAGCTGGGACTACAGGCATGTGCCACCATGCCCGGCTAATTTTTTTATATATATCAGTTGGCCAATTAATTTCTTTCTATTTATAGTAGAGACGGGGTCTCGCTCTTGCTCAGGCTGGTTTTGAACTCCTGACCTTGAGCAATCCGCCCGCCTCGGCCTCCCAAGAGCTAGGATTACAGGCGTGAGCCACAGCGCCCGGCAGGTAAGTATTATTTAAGCATACTTATGGCTAACATTGGTTGAGTGCTTCCTATGTGCCAAGCTTTGTTTTAAGCATGTGAATGTCCCATTTAAACTTTATAATATTCCTGCAGGAAGGCACTATCATGATCTCATTTTAGAGTTAAGATATTGAGGCACAGGGAAGTAACTTGCCCAAAATCAAGTAGTAAATAATTATCTGAGGAGTAAGTTGATAGAATAAGGGTGCACACCCAGATAATTGATAATTTGGTATCAAACCATCATAGTGGTTTGATAACAAACCCCTATGATATATTACCTTTCATATAATGCACACGTGCACACAAGCATTCAGTTGTAGGTGGCACACTAGAATTAGATAATTAGATCAGGGCCAGAGCAGAAGATCCTGATTGCAGACCCACATTAAAGTTCTGTGGTGAGAAGCACCCATATAAAATTGTCTCCAAGATAATGAGACATTGATTGTGGTAGTGGACTCTGAGCCCTAGCATCTAGTGAACAAAGACAGTCAGCAAGTGAAATCATGCTTAAAGGAACCACATTAGAAGGCTGTTAAAGTAAGATGGTGCAGAAAGGAGGAAATTATTTTTTCTATGGTGGGTGGGGCAGAGGTGGGGGTGAGTAGCAGGCAAGAAACTATTAGTGGAGAAAAGGAGATGAACTAAGTGTAGCTACATAAGTAGGTTCTAACCACTCTACATGAAGAGAAAGGCCATAGACTCTTGTGAGCCAGTGGAAGGGACATGAAATAGCAAAATGAACTCAAGGAACTTCTGAACACATGTATGGGAACAAGAGGTAACAGCGATTAACACCTTATTGAGATTTGTAATATGCTTGCTCTGCCCTGTCCTTTACAGAGAATTTTATTAATTCCAAAATCTATATCCTTTTGTCTGAGAGATATCTTTTACGAGAGGAAAAAAAAGAAGAAGAATTTATTTTTACAAAATAAAGAATCAATGTGAATTAAGCTATATTCAAAATGGAATGGCTCAGAATGAAAAAGAAGAATTGGAAATTCACAGGCAAAGATATCATATTCGGGTGTATGAATTCTCCATTAATTCGTTTTAGTATTTTCCCATCCATAACAAGGAAAAACAATCTACCCTTCTTCATAAGTATACAGTGAAGAAAAAAGTGAGATAGCAAAGGGCACCAAGAATAGGAAAGGAAAAGCACTAAAACTTACAAGATGTGTATTATCACATGGAACTTTCACAAGAGTTCTGTGAAGTATTATTTTCCTTTAGTGATGTAGGAGAAAAGTGAAGCTCAATGAAACTAGCAACTTGCCCATGGTCATTCAGTCTGTACATGGTGAAGCTAGGATTAGAACTCAGGTCTGGTGACCCCTAGCGCTAATATGTCATTACCTGTGTATACTGCTTCCCTGCTTAATGATAAAATTTACTTCAAGACTTAAATGGAAGATGTAGTGCTTTTATCCCAAGACATAGACTTCAAGATATAGTAACAATTATATTTTATAAATTAACACAGCTGTAGTTTTATTAAGATTTATCTATGTAGAGGATTTGTGTGTGTGTCTGTACACACATGCACACACACATGAGTAGCTATATATATCCCGAGAAAGCAAAATTAGGTACTTGAAACAAGGAAAATATACTTTTCTATACACATGAATTATGCAGTTCTAGTAAAATACAAAATATCAAAGGCAGAAAGCTACAAGTACCTATAGATTCTGCTATTGGTTCATCATTAAAATTTTATTCAAAATGAAGTACAAATTTTCCTGGGAGCTAGCTCTTGGTACCAATGTATTGTACTGCCATCTACTCTGGTACTGAAAAGGTCAGACTCATCCAAGATGTCAATAATAGATTTATTTACAAACCGCTGACTCTCCTGCATTAGCTCTCTGTTTATCCCAAGACAGTAATCAGGCTGCACTTCTACCATCCATCATCCTGAGCAGCACACAGATGTGAGAGCCCTCTATTATGGTTTAGACCAAGTAGCTATACTCAGGGCCATCCAAATACCTTTTCTATAATGCTTGGGCATTCCTTTGCATTTCCTGCATGAGGGTACTTTGGAACGGCCTGGGACACTGAGAATATCCTGGGAACATAGCTATGGGTTGATTTATCCTTTCCCACTTTTTATATTATTTTCTCACATGACTACAGAATGATTTAAAAGAATATCTCCTAAATATAGGCCCTCATGCCTCTCTCACTGACTGTTTACCCTTTGAAACAAAGATTCACAGTTCAGTGCATTTCTTTTTCTTATTCTTCCTTCTTTCTCTCATTCTTGCAGCTGTATGGCTATTATAGATAAAGGAGTGGTTTATTAGTCTATGGTTTTTGGTTGAGAAGCATTTTCAGAACAAAATAGTTCTTTGTTGAACACTTGTACCTCTATGACATGGAAAGGAGAGTTAGAGAAAATCTTACTAAAAATGTCCAGTGACTATGATACGACAACTAATATACCCAAACAACTAAGTAGTTGTCTGTGGACATAATTTTGACTCATTCATCAGAAACCACATGAGCCATGGCAACACTGGTATCTATTTTCAGTGAATATACTAGAAAATATGATTTGAAGTAAAGTTGCAGTAAGATATGTACATCACATACATTCTAAAAACAGTGGAATAATCTACTAATATTGACATGTTATCTAATTTCACATAATTAAGTGTATATATTAAGTGTATATTAAGTGTATAAATATTATGTGCATATGATGAATCAGGAAGTGTTTTAAATATTTGGACTATATATTATTGAAAAAATAGACAAAGATTCCTGTCCTCATTGAACTGAAATTCTAACTCAAATAGATATACATGTAATAGTAAATATAAGAAATGAGTAAATTATATAGTGTGTTAGAAGTTGATAACTACTATAAGAAAATGAAAAAATAGATAAAAGTAAAGAGAATTAGGAGAATGGGGTTGGGATGGGAGGAGAGAGTATGAGTGCAAGGAAAAAGTGAGCATTGAGTAGAGACTTGAAGTTGATGAAGAAGTTAACAAAGAAGATACTTTGTTAAAGATTTTTCTGGGCAGAAGGAACAGTTAAAGTAAAGACCTTCATGATTCCATAGATATCTTAACAAATCTGAAAAAAATAACATTGTATCAGAAATAATTTCCAGCATACCTATAAATGTATAAAATATGTAAAGAGAAATCCAGTTGACAAAATGCCAAATTAGATTAAATGAATACCTCTCCACCAGAGATTTTCATTAATTCAAGTTTCACTGATTGCAAATGCAGCCGCAAGAATAACAAAACTATTAACAAGACTCAAAAATTGCTACCTGAGGCCAACTGATATACCAATTCAGAATTCCACTCTTTATTTCATGTCTTTATGTAAAACAAACATATTATTAATTTAGAAGTGTGGGAGCATATTTTGATACTTTATTTATCTTAAGAAACTTAGAGAAAAACTTTATGATATGCCTTTATACTAAACTACTAGCCAAAAGTCAATTCAATGCATTATGGATGAGAAATCTAAGCATGAAAAAAAAAAATGAGAAAAATACCCTAGCAAGCATTTTTGTGTTCTCAGCCTCCTGCTTGGCAACTGGCATCGGAATATTTGGGTTAGGTGTTATCCAAATGCTGGAGAATTATGATTTTCCAAGTTGTCTACTTCTTAGACTAGCCAAAGCAAATACTCTTGATTTTTTATTATTTTGAAATGAAGTAGGAGGTAGCTTAATTTTTTAAATAAAATCTCTTTTTAATTCAATTCCATGTGATTAGTGGCCACCAAAATACTACTTTGTTGTTAATATAAATGGAAGGAAACTATAAACCAACTCTTTTGTTAAGTAGTCATTTGTAACCTCTAATCTTAGAAGTACTTTTTTTTAGAAATGACAGCCTCAAATTTGACTTAAAAGATCTTAAATTTATATCATATTTTATATTAGGTCTGTGCTAAAAGTGATGATCACAGAGCTTAGAAAATGTACTCTTTTCAAGACCAAATTCAGTTCCAAATTTGGAAATAAAATTAAATCTATTTTTGAATCAGCCATAGACATAATATATACATGCCCAACTTTACCTATTTCTAGGAAGTGGGCATAAATAAACAGACATGGTTCTTCTGAAGTTTTCCTTAATCTAAATTAATTCTCTTCAACCTAAAGTTGAACATTCTAAATTACAAAAGTAATTCTGTAATATTATGTCTATAGCAAAATAGACAATAGAAAAAAAAATAAAAGTGCCCATGAATTCTATCAACTGGGGATAAGCACAGTTAATGTTTTGGTAAACCTAGTTTCTCTCTATTTTTACTCTGAGGACGTACGTGTCTTTGCATGTACGTATATATAATTATTGTTAATTTTAACATTATTTTGTATCCCTAGGATCATACTATGGATATGGAAACTATTTCTGTACCTAATAATACTTAAGATTGTTCATAACCATATTTTAATTGTTGCATAGCATTGCACTATACCATTCTTTTAAAATTTTGATTTGTGTAAATTTATGGAGTATATATATATATAATATTGTTACATGGATATATTGCATATTGTGAAGCCAGGGCTTTTAGTGTACCTGTTATCAGAATAATGTATGTTATACCCATTAAATATTCTCATCATCCATTCCCCTCCCACAACCCACCCTTCTGAGTCTCCATTGTCTATCATTCCACACTCTAGGTCTATGTGTACACATTATTTAGCTCCACACATTATTTAGTTCCATGTGGGAACATGGAATATTTTTCTTTCTCTGTATGAGTTGTTTCACTTAAGATAATGACCTCCAAATCCACCCATGTTGCTGCAAAAGATTCCATTTTTTTTAATGGCCAAATAATATTACATTGTGTATATATACACCACATTTTTGTTATCCAGTCATCCATTGATGGACATTTAGGTTGATTCAATGTCTTGCTATTGTGAATAGTGCTGTGATTAATATATGAGTTCAGGTATCTTTTTGATATAATGATTTCTTTTCCTTTGGGTAGATACCTACTAGTGGGATTGCTAGATTGTATCATAGTTCTATTTTTAGTTCTTTGTGAAATCTTCATCCTATTTTCCATAGAGGTTATATGAATTTACATTCCTACCAGCAGTGGATAAGCATTCCCTTTCTCTGTATCCTCTCTAATATCTTTTCTTTTCTTTTTTTTTCTGTCTTTTTAATAGTAGCCATTCCGACTGGTAAAAGATAATATCTCATTGTGTTTCTAATTTGCATTTCTCTGATGATTAGTGATGATGAGTGTTTTTTCATATATTGACTCCTTTTCAATAAATGATGCTGGGAAAATTGGATTGCCATATGCAGAAGAATGAAATTAGACCCCTATCTCTTACCATATAAAAAAATCAACTGAAGATGGATTAAATATTTAAATGTAAGACCTGAAACTATAACAATACTAGAAGTAAACCTGGGGTAAACCCTTCTGGACATTGGTCTAGGCAGAGAATTCATGATTAAGGTCTTAAAAGCACAGACAACAAAAACAAATATAGACAAATGGGACTTAATTAAAGTAAAAGGTTCTGCACAGCAAAAGGAATCAATAGAATGAACAGAAAACCTGTAGAATGGGAGAAACATTTTGCAAACTATGCATCTGACAGGGACTAATATCCAGAATTGACAAAGAATTCAAACAAATCAGCAACAACAACCAAACCAAATAATATTCTTAAAAAGTGGGCAAAGGACATGAATAGACATTTTTCAAAAAAAGACATATAAATGGCCAAACATAGGCATAGAAAGAACATACTTAAAATTAATAAAGGCCATATATGACAAGCTCACAGCCAGTATCACACAGAATGGGGAAAAGTTGAAAGTGTTACCTCTAAGACTTGGTACAAGACAAGGGTGCTCACTTTCACTAATTCTATTCAACATGGTACTGAAAGTCCTAGCAAGAGCAATCAGTCAAGAGAAAAAACATGAAAGCATCCAAATTGGAAAAGAGGAAGTCAAATTATCCATGTTCACTGCTGATATGATCTTATATCTAGAAAGCCCTAAAGGTTACCAAAGAATTCTTGGATTTAAAAAATAAATTCAATAAAGTTTCAGTTTACAAAGTCAATGTACAAAAATCAGTAGCACTTATATACACCAATAACAATCTAGCTAAAAACTGAATCAAGAAGGCAATGTCATTTAAAAGAACTACAAAAAATAGCCTCAATATATATATATATATATATATATACATATACATATATTTAACCAATGAGGTAATATAGCTCTACAAGGAAAACCACAAAACACTGATAAAAGAAATTATGGATGACAAATACATGGAAAACACCCCATACTCATGGATAGGAAGAATTAATATCACTAAAATGACCACACTGTCTAAAGCAATCTACAGATACAAAAATAGACACATAGATCGGTAGAACAGAGAATCCAGAAATAAAGCCTCATACTATAGCCAACTGATTTTAGCACTCTATTGTTGACCTCTTACTTTTTAGAGCTCTTCCAATTAATGTGAGCTGCTTTAGGTAATGCTTATTTACCCTCTAAAACATTTGAAAATATGTATAGAAAAGTGAAAATTATATATGTCCAACATGACAATTCGAATCTAGCCCTGGTGAAGCTAACACTCCATTACAAGAAGAAATTCTACAGTGTCAAAGCCAGGAGTCAGACAGGGGACATCAGGGATTCTGAGTCACTCTTCAATCCCAGCAAATTAAGAATAATCTAAATGTGTGTGTTCCAATCAGGCTCCCACCCATTTTAAGAATGATGGCTAAAAGAAGGGTGTGAATGAGTAGTCTTTGTTCTTCTTTTTTTATTAATAACTGGGGTAGGATGATACCTTGTTGTGGTTTTCATTTGTATTTCCTTGATGATTAAGTGATGTTGAGCCTTTTTTCATATTTTTTGGGCCATTTGTACATCTTCTTTTGAGAAATGTCTGTTCAGAACATTTCCCCACTTTTTAATCTGATTGTTATTCTTGGTGTTAAGATGTTTCAGTTTATAAGAATCTGTCTTCATGGACTAAAAAAAAAAAAAAAAACGAAAGACAATAAAGATGTTTCAGTTCCTTGTATAGTCTGAGTATTAATCTCCTTTCAGATGAATAGTTTGCAAGTATTTTCTCCCATTCTATAGTTTGTCTTTTCACTCTATTAATTGCTTCCTTTCCTGCACAGAAGTTTTTTTTTTTTTTTTTTTTTTTTTTGAGACAGAGTCTCGCTTTGTTGCCCAGGCTAGAGTGAGTGCCGTGGCGTTAGCCTAGCTCACAGCAACCTCAAACTGCTGGGCTCAAGCAATCCTCCTGCCTCAGCCTCCCGAGTAGCTGGGACTACAGGCATGCGCCACCATGCCCGGCTAATTTTTTATATATATATCAGTTGGCCAATTAATTTCTTTCTATTTTTAGTAGAGACGGGGTCTCGCTCTTGCTCAGGCTGGTTTTGAACTCCTGACCTTGAGCAATCCGCCCGCCTCGGCCTCCCAAGAGCTAGGATTACAGGCGTGAGCCACAGCGCCCGGCCTGCACAGAAGTTTTTTAAAAAAGATAATTTCATCTGTTTGTTTTTGTTTTTGTTACCTATGCTTTTGAGGTCTTATTCATAAAACTTTTTCCCAGACCAATGTCCTGAGCATTTCCCCTGTGTTTTCTTCTAGTAATTTTATTGTTTAGGGTTTTATATTTAGGTCTTTGATCCATTTTGAGTTGATTTTTGTATAGGGTGTGAGATAGGGGACTAGTTTCATTTTTCTGCATATGAATATCCAATTTTCCCAGCACTATTTATTGAAGAGACTGTCTTTTCCCCAATAAATGTTCTTGGCACCTTTGTCAAAAATCAGTTGACTATAGATATATGGACTAGTTTCTGGGTTCTCTATTCTATTCCATTGGTATATATGCTTGTTTTTCTGGCAATACCATGCTATTTTGGTTATTATAGTTTTGTACTATATTTTGAGGTCTGATAGTGTGATTAGTCCAGCTTTGTCCTTTTGGCTCAGGATTACTTTGGCTATTTGTGGTTTCATACAAATTTTAGGACTTTTTTTTTATTTCTGTGAAGAATGTCATTGATATTCTGATAGGGATTGTGTTGAATCTGTAGATTGCTTGGGTAGTTTGTTATTTTAACAATATTAATTCTTCTAATCCATGAGCACCAGATAGATATCTTTCCATATGTCTGTATCTTCTTCAATTTATTTCATCAGTGTTTTTGTAGTTGTACTTGCAGAGGTCTTTGACCTCCTGGTTTGAATTTATTCCTAGATATTTTATTTTATTTTTTGTAGCTTTTGTAATTGGGATTGCATTCTTGGTTTCTTTTTCAGCTAGTTCATTGTTCTTGTATAGAAATGCTACTAATTTTTGTATATTAATTCATGATGCAACTTTACTGAATTTTGTTATCAGTTCTAAAAGACTTTTGGTAGAGTCTATAGGTTTTCTATATGTAAGATCATGCCATTTACATATGGAAAGGAATAGGAAGTAAGTATGGAGAAGAATAGGAAGGGAGTACGTTCTAGAAACATTTAGAAGTTAAATTGGCATGACTTGCTGAATAATTGAATGAGAGATATATTTAGGAGAGGAATAAGTTAAGAATGACTTTGTTTTCCTGGAGAAGGTTAGAAACTAGAAAAATCAGTGTGGAGATAATGGGTCCTGTTTTTTAAATATTAATTCTGAGGTACTATCAAGTGCATGTGTCCAGCATATATTTAGATCTATATGTCTTAATTATAGTGTAGAGGTTAGAATTGAAGGCAAAAGTAAACAGGTGGAAGATAGAGACATCAGAATGAAAATCATATAACCATTAGCAATGTGTGAAGAGAAAAGAGCAACAGGCTAGATACTGAAGTCTGAGAAATTAAAGACTTCAATATCTATCTCTCCTAAAGAGGGAGGAGCAGAAAAAGAGACTCTAACTGTCATAAAGGTAAGGGGATAAGAGGAGTTTCAAGATCTAGTTATATTAAAAGGCATGTGAGGTCAACAATGTCCAACACCATCAGGCAAGTATTACTTTGTTCCTTAATACTAGTGTTTTGGCAATGTTCCTCTGTGTTATAACTTGTGATCACACAGTACCTATTTTTCATAAATACCTTTTTGACAAGGGTATGAATCTGTTCTTAAGCCACTAAGGATGCTCTAAATTATAATGCACCACAGAATGGAGGAAGGGTAGGAAAATTTGTTCACAATTGTGACCTTCCCAGTCATGCTGGGAAAGCAGAGAGCAGGGCTGTGGAGGTACACTTACCAAAGGGCCCACACCAGCTGGGTGTTAATGGAAAGCCACAGATGGTGAGCTCTGTCTGGTGGGTGCACCCTCCATGATTCACATTTTAAACAAATTGATGCTCTTGTACACAGCCATTTGGACTATTCCTGTGAGTACTTTGATATGTGTTTTGATGTATATTTGATGTGGGTTTTTAATGTATCTTAGAATAAACTCTCTGTACAGCTTTATCCTTTTCTGTGTCCCAAAGGGATGTTATTTGTGAATCTTATTAAAAATTAACATGAATCTATTTCCCGTACTCTGTTTGTCACAGACAAAGAATGGCCTATGTTAATAAGCACAAGCCATTCATTGATTTCTGGACCCAGATGTGCTGGAAAGCATCTCAAATCCTATGATGGATCTGGACAAAACTCAATGACTTATCTAAATGATGTTCAAAATTGCATGTGTCAATAAAACTCCCTGGTGGCTATAAATTCAGAGAACTCTATTTCTCTCTGTAAGGGGAAAGATACAATATCTGTCAAATTGGGTCTCAATTAATATATTCCTAACTGCACCTGCTTTTCACTTAAGTCTCATGTGTTAGAACAAAACCACCTAAGTTAGCATCCCTCTGGTGATGGATATAGAACTTGAAAGAAGGCAGCTCAACTGAGAATTAGCTAGGAAAACCTTGTTAATAAAACATAACCATTGTTGCAGCAGACCATTGTTAAAGGTATTCAAGTTCAATTTGTATGTTGCAAAAACCAAACAAATAAAAACAATGATCCACTCACCACAAAAACTAGAAACGCAATAAAAGCTTTATAGAACACAGACTAACAAATTCTGGGTTAATCCTTTTCCATCACACAAACATCACAAAGAGTTTTAATAAGAATATCATCTTCTGTCTACTTTAATTCTGTCTTTAGAAGATAACTGAAAATCTGGGCAAGAGGATAATAAAGGAAAAGCAGAAACTTTAAGAGGCACTGGGTAAATTATTTATCCTCTGTAACCTCGATTTCCTCATCTGGAAAGTGGAGAGAATATTCTCTAATGCTATTGGGAGTACCAAATTATATATTGTAGTAAAGCTCTTAACATGCAGCTTGGTACATGCAGAACTGGTGACTGAGACATCTTCCTCTTATCATTATTATTATCATTATTCCAGAGGTTTGCATTAACATTCATTTGCCACTTGCAAATTAATTTTATCATCTTCTAGGAGGTGACATAGGAGGAATTAGAGTGAAGAAAAATCGTGAGAGAAAAACACAAATTGGACTAAATGATATTCATTTACTTTATCTATAAATTAGGTAAAAATATTGCTATTAAATTTAGTGGAGAAATAAATGTGCTCTACAAAAAAATAGTTTGAAAACCACTTTACAGGATGTAATTACAGACTCTGAAATATACAAGCTATGTTTTTTATTCTTTTTTTAATATCAGCATATTATGAGGGTACAAATGTTTAGGTTCTATATATTGCTTTTGCCCCACCCAAGTCAGAGCTTTGAGTGTGTCCTGGATGGTGCACACCACACCCATTAGGTGTGAATATACTCATCCCCTCCTCCCTCCCATCTGCCCGACACCTGATGACTGCTATTACTATATGCGCACTTAAGTGTTGATCAGTGAATACCAATTTGATGGTGACTACATGTGGTGCTTGTTATCCTGAGACCAACCAGAAGAATTGGGTCTTCAGGTAGGATTTTTTTTAGCTGTGGAGTATTTCTATTCCATTTTTTTTTTACAATGAATAGAAATAAGTAATGAATAACTTCAGTAATTATGTTTAGTTCACCAATTTGCTTCTTTTCCAAGGACATGTGCATTGAGTGTTGTAATTTTTATGTTGCATTCACATAGCATAGTTATATTTTCTGTTAGTAAAATTGCTTCTCTTTTAAAGGACAGAGTTCAATACATCAGGATGCAACATTCTTCCAGGAGTTTTGCCACCAGAACAAACATAGAAACCTCAAGTTAATACAAAGATGGCTAATTTCAGAAGAATGTTATAAATCTTCAGCAATGAAGGAGCATGCTTAATTTGAAGGCCTCCAATAGAAGATGTGAAGAGGTGATGTGGAAGAAAGAAGGTATTTTCATAATAAATGGTAAATTAAAATTAAGATGCAGTAATGTGTACAATACTATTTGTATGATACTTCCAGAAGCTAAAATAAAGACCATATGATCCTCTCAATAGATGCAGAAAAAGCATTTGACAAAATTCAACACCCTTATATGATAAGAACGCTCAACAAAATAGGCATAGACAGGGCATACCTGAAAATGATACAAGCCATATATGACAAACCCACAGCCAACATCATACTGAATGGGGAAAAATTGAAAGCATTCCCACTTAGAACTGGAACAAGGCAAGGTTGCCCACTATCTCCACTTCTATTCAACATAGGGCTGGAAGTCCTGGATATAGCAA
Organism: Microcebus murinus; assembly: GCF_040939455.1. NCBI lineage: Eukaryota > Metazoa > Chordata > Mammalia > Primates > Cheirogaleidae > Microcebus > Microcebus murinus. The sequence goes on along the minus strand of NC_134113.1, from coordinate 44,469,895 downwards.
TCAGACAAGAGAGTGGAATTAAGGGCATCCAAATGGGAGCAGAAGAGATCAAACCCTCACTCTTTGCTGATGACATGCTATTATACTAGAAAACCCCAAAGATTCAACTAAGAGACTCCTTGAATTGATAAACGAATTCAGTAAAGTCTCAGGATACAGAATCAATACACACAAATCAGTCATTCATATACACCAACAATAGTCGAAGTGAGAACCAAATCAAAGACTTAATTCCCTTCAAAACAACAACAAAGAAAATAAAGTACCTAGGAATATATTTAACCAAGAAGGTAAAAGACCTCTACAGGGAGAACTATGAAACACTGAAGAAGGAAATAGCAGAGGAGATAAACAGGTGGAAGACCACACCATGCTTGTGGGTCAGCAGAATCAACATTGTTAAAATGTCTATACTACCCAAAGTGATCTACAGAGTCAATGCAATCCCTATTAAAATACCATCATCATTTTTCAAAGATACAGAAAAAATAATTTTACACTTCATATGGAACCAGAGAAGACCCTGCATAGCAAAAGCAATCCTAGGCAATAAAAACAAAATAGGAGGTATCAATTTATCAGACTTCAAACTATACTACAAGGGTATCGTCATTAAAATAGCTTGGGACCGGCACAAGAACAGGGACATTTACCAGTGGAACAGAACAGAGAATCCAGATATAAAACCATCCTTGTATAGACATCTAATCTTTGATAAAGCAGGCAAAAACAAACACTGGGGAAAAGAATCCTTATTCAATAAATGGTTCTGGGAAAACTGGATAGCCACATGTAGAAGACTGAAACAGGATCCACACCTTTCACCTCTCACAAAAATCAACTCACACTGGGTAACAGACTTGAACCTTAGGTGTGAAACTATTAGAATTCTAGAGGAAAACGTTGGAAATACTCTTCTAGACATTGGCCTAGGCAAAGAATTTATGAAGAAGACCCCAAAGACAATCACAACACCAACAAAAATAAATAAATGGGACCTGATAAAATTAAAATGTTTCTGTATAGCCAAAGAAACTGTCAAGAGAACAAACAGACAACCCACAGAATGGGAGAAAATTTTCGTAAGCTACACATCTGAAAAGGGCTGATAACTAGAATCTATTTGGATCTCAGGAAAATCAGCAAGGAAAAATAAAACAACCCTAACAAAAAGTGGGCAAAGGACATGAACAGAAACTTTCCAAAAGAAGAAAGAATAATGGCCAACAAACATATGAAAAAATGCTCAACATCTCTAATCATTAGGGAAATGCAAATGAAAATCACAATGAGATATCACTTATCTCCAGTGAGAATGGCCCTTATTAACAAGTCCCAAAACAATAAATGTTGGCGTGGATGTGGAGAAATAGGAACACTCCTACATTGCTGGTGGGACTGCAAACTAGTTCAGCCTCTGTGGAAAGCCTTATGGAGATACCTTAAAGTGATACAAGTCGATCTAGCATTTGACCCAGCAATCCCATTACTTGGCATCTACCCAAAAGCACAAAAGTCACTCTATGAAAAAGACACCTGCACTCAAATGTTTATAGCAGCACAATTCAAAATCAACACATAAGTGGATTAATAAAATGTGGTATATGTATACCATGGAGTACTATTCAGCACCTCTTGCATTTTCCTGGGTAGAGCTGGAAACCATTCTGTTAAGTATCCCAAGAATGGAAAAATAAGCACCACATGTACTCACTAGCAAACTGGTATTAACTGATCAACACCTAAGTGGACATATAGGAATAACATTTATCGGGTGTCAGGCAGGTGGGGGCAAGGGGACGGGTATATACATACATAATGCGATGCACACCAACTGAGGGATAGACACGCTTGAAGTTCTGACTCAGGGGGGGATGGGGGACATGGGCAATATATGTAACCTTAACATTTGTACCCCCATAATATGCTGGAAAAAATTTAAAAAAATGTGTTGACTGAAAGAATTCTGGTATTCCACCAGAGGAGACAAATGCCAAGGCAAGTTATTTATATTACATAATAAGAGAATAAGGGAACATCTAAAGCACCACAAGGGAAAAAAACAAATACATATTTATTCCTAATGAAAACCTAAAAAAAACCCAAACAGTATCAGAAGAATATGATGTAATTGTAAATGGAAAAGATAAAACTATTTCTTTTGACATTAGTTCATAAATGCTGACATTTAACAGTCAAGCAGCCATTGTTACAAATGTAAGCACACACCCAATTCACACCTAATGAAGCATGTCCTAGACTCTAGAATTCTTAGAGTCAGATGTGAAAGTAAAACAATTAAAGAGTGAATTAACTAATGTGCAGTCACAGACGAGTCTTCACAGTTGATGTGGGATGTCAGAATGTTTCCAAGAGAAAAATGACACCTGACCTGATTTTGCTAATTTGAAGGAATCCCTAGAATTAGAAGAAGATAGAGAAAACATTCCAATATACAAAGAATCAGAAATATAAGAACACATGAGGTATTTAGGGGGATTACAAGTAGTCCTTCATTGCAGATCACATTGTACTGAGTAGGAGGATGGGTGGTAAGAAAATGACAGAGACCCAGTCATGAAGCCTTGTATGTATTGGTATAAAGGAGACTCAGATATGTCTGGTGTTAACTTCTTTCATAGGGCCAGTTCTGGTGATCTGTGTATTCTGGGACAAAAACAGATGTCAGTAGTGTCTTTTATCTGGGGCTTGTAATACTTAGATCCTGAGCAAATACCAGAATAAACTCTGAGAAGAAATGACCATGAAATTTTGAGGCAGGAAATTCTGTCTACAAGCATCTAGAGATCTTTAGCCAAGCATTAGAATCTGAGATCAAGCGCCAAATGGAAATCTGAGAGTTAGACAGATGGGTGAATGCAAAGAGCAGTGAGACAGAGCAAGCCAATTGGTATCAATCCAGGGAAGTTCTGGAGATAGCTGAAAAACCCATGAGGGGATGCTTCAGCACTCTTGGCAGTTTGTTCACGTGGATGGTTGGTCTGAGGGTCCATAGTAGGACAGTTATCTGGCACTCAGTAGGTTCTCAACACGGTGTGTGGTTACATTGCATCATGTGTCTATTGACATATTGGCCTATATACAGTGATTCACCTTAGACTCAAGAATCTCTTCAGTGCAGATGAGCTTTTAGGATGCTTTAATATCCATGCAGATATATCAGAATCATTATCTTCAAGAAAATAATCATCTTCTTCTTCATTGCTGTACAACAAAGCTTATTGTAGTGCCCAGGGTAGATGCAATCTGAATTGGAATGAAATGAAAGGGCACTCTAACTCAGTCTTCCTTGAAAACAAGCTAACTGTGGCAGAGCAATGATTTCTACACCTTCGTCTTTAATTTTAAAACTGAGAGATCACCTTTTAAAAGAATACAAACATCAACATTATAACAAAATTAAACATTAAAATAAATTAAATAATTCAATATAAAACAGTAAACTAAAATTAAAAAATGATAATACATTTATCAGACTTACAAGAATATGTAGACAATTACTTTGCAAAGTGTTATCTTTCTGATGTTGAAGAAGAGAGAGGTATTTTTTATTATTAAAATGACAGAGAAATCATTTTTATAGTTTAAACTGGCCTTTTAGGAAGTTTTAAAGGCTATGCTATTTGTAGAGGTCTAACAAAATCATGAAATTTTGAGATTTTAGAAAAAAGATAGGGATTATCTGATACAATCATCACTCCTTGTTATGGGTGAGTTGAGGCCCACAAAATGACTCACACCAAAGATCTTTTTATGTGAGCCTCTGTCACACTTTTTCCTGTACTTGGGATGTTACACCATAACCAAGCACATCAGGGTTTTTATTGCCTCTACTTATAAGCTCTTACGTGTAGGCAGGAGGCAAAAATGGGTATCTTTGCATCTCCATAATGCAACACAGAGCTAGGCATATGGTAAAAAGTCAATGACTATTTGTTGGATGAATGAATGAATGAATGCTATTCCATGTATAAAAGTCTGTTTATGTGGTAAAAAATGGTATTTCACATAGAATTGATATCTTCTTGACTCATGTACATCTGTTCTTTTCACTGTCCATACTAAAATTCATCCTAGAACTCTTTACTTAGTAATGGATAACAGGTACCTGATTTTGTTTCACATAGTGAATCTAGATTTCTTAAGCCTCATGAGTTTACATAAGATGCCAATTTCCCCTAATAATATGTGACTAGATGCTTAACACAATTATCTATCCATGGGGATCTTACCTTTTCCAAATCAGTTGTGAGGACTCTCGTTGATTATGCATTGATCCTTGTTTTATCATCCTCAGGGAGAAAAAATTATTCTATGCCTGATCTCTTCATATTTTCCTGGCAAAGATTAAGAATTTGGTTTGAGTCCAAGAAATTACTTTAAGGTGAGGCATGCTGTAAGTACTAAATCAATTAAAGTCTGCTTCCAGTGGTTGTGAAGCTGACCAAGATGATAACCTGAATTAACATTTTCTTTTCATTTTTTTCTTTGTCAGCCTGGTAGAGCAATTTATGTATTTATTTTTTCAGCCCTACTGTGGTATACGCAACAAGTAAAAATTGTATATATTTAAGGTGTACAATGTGATGTTTTGATATGTGTATACATTTTGAAATGATTACCACAATCAAGCTAATTAACATATCCATCACCTCACATTGTTATGATGTTTGGGGATTGTATGGTGAAAACACTTAGGATTAATTCTCTTAGCAAATTTAAAGTATACAATACAGTATTATTAATATTTTCTTTGATGTAAGTCCAATAAGAGGAGGCCAAGTTGAACCATTAAACCGTAAGAAATGTTACTACCTGACACTCTCATTTAGAATAAGTCTTTGCTTAAAAGTCATAACCCACCAGCCCATGCTCTTTGTGAACAGATGGCTGAAGATAATGGCTTAATACTTAAAAGACAACTAACACTTTCTTTTTTATTAGATTTTCTTGCAGAATATCACTGATGTGTGGTTTCAATAGGTTATTTACTCCTCCAAGCTTACATATAAATAGGGTTGTGTGGGATATTATTGAGATTGTAATCTTTGGTGAGATCACTGCTTCAGATATCTTCTTCTGCTTATAAGAAAGAAAAGACCAGCAGATCATAACAGTGGGAATCTTAAATCACAGGACAAGTTATTGCCTTTCACCTGCTTCTGTGTTCCATAGAACTCTCTGTGTAATGCTATGACAATGCTGTTGAACAAATACAGAGCTTTCAAAGAATTCTCTCTGCAGCAGCAAGACACCATAGTAACTTTTTGATATTACCATTTTTGTTCTTATATTCATTAAAAAAATGAAGATTACAACTATACCATTCTCCTCACAATTTGGATTCTTTTTCTTTCAGTGAAACTAATTTCTGTACTAGTTGATTATTCATATTGTATCAGAGTGATTATAGAAAAATGTTCAACCATCATTAATACAATGCTCTAGACAAAAAAATGAAGCATTTCTCTTTTAATAGTAGAAACTCTTGAAATAGTATTGAAAGTATTTCTCCTTGTAGAAATCTTTTGTATCTTTCGTTAAGTATACTCCTAGATATTTAATTTTGGTGATAGTGCCCACTAGGGCTTGGGGGAGGGGGGGGATACACATCTTAGGGTTGTGGCGAGCATAGTGGGGGCGGGGGAAGGGAATACCTCTAACCCTTCCAAGGGAAAGGCAAAGATATACAATGTAATCCAAAGGTCAAAAAAAAGGGGGAGAAAAACCAAACTTTCATTGGGTGGTGGGCAAATGGGAGCGGGGAGGAGGAGAAGAATTTACACTTACAAAATAGGTGCGATGCACACCACTTGAGGGTAGGACACGCTTGATGTTTTGGTAAGGGGGGTGGGGGAGGAATGGCAGGGCAATATATGTAACCCTAACAATATTTGTACCCCCATAATATGATAAAAAAAGAAAGTATTAAGAGGGTACCCTTGTAAGAATAGCTTGTTTTTTTTCTTAGGAACTTGTTTTATTCTCCTGTGAGATTGGATCCACATTTTAAAAGTCTTATTCTTCGGGACATTAAGTAGCTTGAGGGGTTGTTATTATTTAGAGTGTATATTAAATAAATATATATCTGTAACCAGTTGGATGAAGAATTTTAATTCATTGCAATGTTATGATGAAATAGATTTATTCTAGTAATTGCCCTTAACTATGATATGTTGACTCCAACCTTCCATTTGGGTAAAAGATCTCCTTATAACATCTTGGCCAAATTCCATAACTTTCATGATACCTACTGTTATTAGAATAGTCTCATTTCAGTATGTAAAGTGTCAAAGTGTTTGTTTTACAACTATGATATCAAACTCTATAAAGTTTATCTCCCATCAATGCTCATTGCTAACTAGACATGAGCTAGTTCCTCTGCTTATATTAGTCTCTGACAGAACACTATAAAATAAATATTTTTATCCCCATTTTACAAAGTCCATACAAGATATTTGTGTAATTTGTACGAAAATGAGCAGTGAGTAACTATAGCTGCCTAATTCTAAAGCCTGAGCAATTTCTAGTAGAATAGACTATACAATAGTAAGGAAAGTTTCATTATCACCCTTTGTACTACATTTAAGCTATTTTTCAAAGAAAAACATTTATAGTCATTTGGAATGATATTCTTTCAACATGCACCTTGCTTACCTCCCGTGAATTCTCCAAAGGTTAAAAACTTACAAATATTTTTTCTCCCCTAAAAAATAATTTCCCTTATACTTTTCTTCATGGGCCTTCAATGTGGCCAACTTCTAACACCCAATCTTTATATACATCAATAGATCAAAAATGCTGTCAATATTATTGTTTTGGGCTTTAATATGTAGACAGCATTAACTATAATCTCAAGAATTCTTATTTACAAGTTACATAGTTGAATATAAGGAAGACCTTTGGGCCTTTATTTCATCTTTTCTGTTTTATTCAGAGGAGGATCGAAATTTTATGTTTAATGGTCATTCCTATAGTACCCAATTTCCATTTTGAGACATTGATTCTTTTTGTGAACCCATTTCCTCCGGTTTCTGTTTGACTTATTAAGCATCAGCAACTGCTAGACATTCATTTAGTTTGCTGTTTGTCACACTAGCTTTATTTTCTTGGCCAATAGTTAATCTTCAGAACCATGTTATCTGGAATTGTTGATATGTATATTTTCAATTTTCCCCAAGTATTCCCTTAGCTATTTTGTGGTGACAGCTACAAGGACAAGGTGTTTGTTAATCGCTAGTGATCTAACATGTTCCATTTTTGAGCCCTGTATATTCTTCCTTCCAATATTCTCATGATTTATTCTTTCTTTCCTTTTGCTACATTTATTTTTGTTTTAGTTTTTAAATCTACTTAAATGCATTTATAAAAGCCTTTTTAAGTCCCCTTAGTATTAGATAATTTTTTGACCAATATTTGATATTAAATACTACATGACTTTGAATTCCACAAAGAATTGAAAGAATCCTAGCAAATCTGAAAAATGTTCATGGTCATCTTGATCAAAATAGCTCATAGATATGTAATGAGATCCTCCCAACTAATGCCCAGGTGATTATGCAAAGTTCACCTTACTCCCAACAACCCAATTTTTAAAGATGAGATAGTCTAATTGTTGCTATAATTAAGGAAATGGTACCCCCAAATTCAAGACTTAATATATCTAAAAATTTAATGCTACTGCTACTTGCCCAATAAATTATACAGACCATTTGATCAAAATGAACCTTTAGGGTTTTGACTGTTAATCTGTATTTCACTTTACTTTTTCTTCCCCACTTGAATAATTGTCTTTTAAGCAAAGAGACCCTGAAATAAACCATAATAGACATTTCTAAATCACATAATTTAAATTGTGATTGGTGTGTATAAAGTTTACCATGTGGATGATTTTCAAAAAACAGATGAAGAGAAAGAAAAGGTCATTTACTCTTTATTGGGAAATAAAATTTTTGTCTAATTCTGTGTGTTTGAATTGAAAAACCTATTTTACTTACCTAAGTGAGTAATTTCTTAGGATTACATTCTCTGCTATATAGATATAATTGAAAGTACATGGTCTACAGTTTTTGATGGACATCATCGGCTGAGGAACTCTGAAAATATGGATTTTTTTATTGACTTTGGAAAATATCTGTTCCAACATGTGGCAAAAATATCACGTCATTTTTAAAAAAACAATTCCACTTGTGCACCAGTATCTGTGTTATGAAAATATAAATCTAGATTGTTGAAAATGACATTACAAGTCATACTGAAAAATAAAATTCCACCTTGTCACAACTTTTGCCTAACTATAAAATCAGACTTCATTCATTCATGCATATCTTCAATTTAAACCTTTTATTGGGTACCTTCTATATGCCATCAACTGCCATGATAATTGGCAGTGTGGACACAAGAACAAATTAAGCAGTCATTGAATTCAAGGAGCTTAAATGTTAGTGCTGGAAAATTGGGTGATAATTAAAACAAAGTATGTTATATGCTTGTGAAGAAATAAAAACTTAGTGCTAAGGGTGCACACAAAATATATAAGGAACTCAACTCAGTAGCAAAAAACAAAAATTCATTAAGAAATGAGCAAATGAATTACATAGATATTTCTCAAAAGAAGATATACAAATGTCCAATAGGTGTATGAAAAATGCTCAACATCACTAATCATCAGGGAAATGCAAATCAAAACTACAATGAACTACTATCTCATCCCAGTTAGAATGGCCATTATTAGCAAAAAGACAAAAAATAACAAATTTGGTGAGAATGTGGAGAAAGGGGAACTCTTATACACTGTTGGTAGGAATGCAAATTACTACAGCCATTATGGAAAGCAGTATGGAGGTTCCTCAAAAAACTAAAAATAGAACTATCATATGATCTAGAATTCTACTACAGAGTATATATCCCAAATAAATTAAATCAGTATGTTGAAGAGACATCTGCATTCCTGTGCTTACTGCAGCGTTATTCACAATAGCAAAGATAATGAAATCAGCCCAAGTATGCATCAACAGGTGAATGGATAAAGAAAATGTGGTATATATACACAAAGGAATACTATTTAGCCATAAAAAAGAATAAAATTCTGTCATTCATGGCAACATGGATAAGCCTGAAGGACATTATGTTAGGTGAAATAAGCCAGGCATAGAAAGATAAACACTGCATATTATCACATGTGGAAGCTTAAAAAATTTACCTTATAGAAGTAGAGAGTAGAATGTGGTAACTAGAAGTGAGAAGAATAGAGGAGTGGAGGATAGCCAAACGCTTGTTAACGAATACAAAAGTACAGCTTGATAGAAGGGTTTAGTTTTATTGCTCTACAGTAATATAAGGTGACTACAATTAACAATTTATTGTATATTTTCAAATAGCTAGAAGAGTGAATTTTGAATGCTCCCAACATAAAGAAATAAGGAATTCTTTCTGTGATAGATATTCCAATCACCCTGATTTGATCATTACACATTGTACACATATATTGAAATATCACAGTTCCCTATAAATATGTACAATTGTTACGGGTCAGTTAAAAAATATAGAAGCAATTCTGCAGAAGAATGGGCTCAGTTAAAAAAAAGCAAAATATTGGAAAGAAAATTCATTATGCAGACTTTCAATTAACAATTGGTAATATTAGTAGCTAATTCATCATAGAAAACATGCTTTGGATTTATGGGATTTTAAAATGGAAATATACCCTGTTGTTTAATAACAGCACCTGTTTGGAGTAAATAGCCATATTAATATCCAAGTTTTTGGATATTTTTGAAAATATCTAAACAACAACAACAAAAAGAAAAGAATGCTAATTCTCCATTTGGAGAGTGTGGATTCTCCAAAAACTTTGAGGAAATTCCTTTGGGCAAGGGTGAAGAAGTAGCATGTCGATATATGGTTGGAAACAGAAGCTAACCTCTTTCACATAAGACTCTGACACAAGCAGCATTGCTCTGGGCTCTTCAGTGAAGGTGGAGCCATTTTCTTCCCCACTGCCAGCCACGGTGCATCATCAGTACCTTGAGGATATCAAGGAGGCAGATCCATGCTCTGTTCAATGCAGTCATGGCCATGACCAAGGGAACAGTGACCAGTGAGATTGTAGATGAAAACCATGAATATGTCAGAGTGAAAGAACATGAATGGCAGGAACTCGAGTTATCTGTCATTACTCTGGTAAGAGTAACAAGCCAACAGAATTTTCATATTGATTATTTGTTTCCATAGGCTAGTGGTGCTAGAAAGTGAGAGTCTTTGCCCTTTTAAAAAGATCCATTTTTACTAGAGATAAGAGGATGTTGGACATGGTATGCTGAAAATTTGTTGTGGTCTGTAACAAGCTTTTTTGTGTGTCTAAGTGTGATAATCTTTTAAAACTTACCATATGTAAAACTGTGTAATTAATTTGCCAAGTCTCTGTGTGTCCAAATTATTCACTTTAGGAACATTCATAATATTGATTATTGCAACCAAATTGAGTGTATGAGAATCAATATCAAATAGTAAGGTTGACCAGTTTGCCACACTGAACATTTATTTTGGGTGGATAGATCCATCAAATAGGTCTTTATTTAGGCTCATTTTTAAAAAAGGACTAAGGATTTTTATTTTTGTGTGAAGATGACTCATGGAAAAGACACCAGACTCAACCTGCTCACACATGACCTCTTTAGACAGGCTGAAAATGTACTTCTCTTAACAATGGTGATAATATTAACTTTCATTTGCATAGCAAAATTTTCAAAGGTCTTTGTCTTCTATAATTTCATATTATTTTCACAATAATGCTGTTATTTAAACAACACAGTTATTCCTCTCTTCATTATGCAAATGATGAAACCAAAAAGAGGTTATACTGAAAGCATAGTCAACAAGAAAATGCAATTCTTTTAACTGAGACCCCAGTATATTCCAGTAACCCATATGTTTTCCTTAAGACCACTGAAGAACTTTAATTTTCTGAGTGCTATGTGTCCAGCAGCTACACTATAAATTGTCTCAACATTCACTGAGATACACTCAGATTTTACCAGTTTTTGTTACTTCTTTAGGCATTTCAATTGACTGAGTGTGGGAATAAGATAGCTTCAAAATTGGCTGGCCTGAATCATGTACAACAGAAAATGCTTCCACTGATTATTAGGTATGATGTGAAACATTTGTTAGAATGGTTTGGCTATTACTGGCTGTATCATTCTTTTATCCTTTGCATTTTTAGTGATCATTCTTTTGTGCCCTAATTATTTGCTCAACTATATTGTAAACTCCTTTACAGTAGAAATGATAATTTATACTTTGTATTCTTAATACCTATGCTTAAACATAGGGGATCCCTAAAAATAAATGTTTGTTGATTATGTTTATGCAAAAGATAATTTAGGGTATGCATATAATTGGGAGTCAATAGATTCCAAGAGAATAAAAATTGCTGAAATAATAGCTTCTGTCAGGTTATTAAATGTACCATGCAACCTAAGCATGACTCACCATCTGCTATACTTAGGCTCTTTATATTATATCATGTTTCACACAAGAAATGTCACTGTAATACTAACTTTATGATGTTCTCTTCCATTGCTTTATAGTATATTTTGATCTATATGAAGTGCATTCAACCAGTAAACGCTTACTGATCTTTCATTGGCAGACACTGGATAGGAGCTCAGCACATAGAGATATTCATAAAATTGGCCCAGACTTTAAGAAAATATTACACTTTATAGTTAATTTAAAACATGTGCATTCCTCTATTTCTATCTCTTCTCACTATTTCTCCCCAACTTTTGTCATATTTATTTAGTCCAGTAGCAAATGATTAATAACAAGAAGGCTTCCATTTCTTGAGTATTCACTCAGTAGCTATCTGTGAGGAATGGTGCTATGTGCTCTTCACACGATGCCTTGCTGAATTTCATTTAAGCCTTGTAGAAAACTTACTAGGTAGTTATTATTGTCATGTTTCTTTTACAGCTGAGAAAGTGAAGGTGTAGAATGGCTGGGTGATTTGCACAGGTCATGGGGAGGAGCCAGGATTGGACCCCGATTTGCTCCCTTCAAATTCCATTTGCTTACTCATTATAGTGTTCTACCATTTAACTAAAGAGGAAGTAAATGATTTGCATCTCTGTTGGACTTCTGTGCCATGCACATTGTTTTTTTTTACCCCTGATGTATATGAATCAATAGGAACACATGTATAGAATAGAAGGGTGTGGTGAGTGGCTTGAAATAAAATCCAGGTAAGCCGAAGGAAGTGAGGCTGTTCAGATGGAAAAAGAAAACCCTGTAAAGAGATAGAACACCTTTTTGTCTCTAGGGCTGTGCCATGTGGAAAAGGAACTTTTCTTGTCTGTGACTCCACGGGTAAAGCTAAGAGAAGGTCATAAATTAAAAAGAAACAAGTTTGGGATCCATAGGAGGGAGGATTTTTTTCATAGAATAGCTGTAGAATAAATTAATCCAGTGTGTGGGGAGATTTAAACACGGCAGTGTTGAGGTGGGGCCACAGCAAGACAGGGAAGTGGGTGATAGATTGTGTTGGCAGTCCTGCCTCCGGCTCTGGAGGCTGAATAGCAGGAGAAACTGGCTGTTTTAGAACAGCCCCCAGGATTAGCCCCACCGAGCAGTAGATGTCACTGTTTCATAGAAAGAGGAGAAAAGGGGCACCTTTCTGGTTGCAAATAGGATACTTTTTAGAGATATATTCAGGTCTCCCTCCATTTTATATAGAAAGAAGTTTCTAAAAACATTTAGGATTCATGTATATCTAGGAAACATGCAATAAGGGACCCAACATTTTATATCATTTTATAAAAAACTCCTAGGACTTATTTTTGTAAAAAGGTTAAGTCAACATTGTAGTGGAAGATTACATTAGTTTCAAAAGCTCTCTCTGCATAAGTTGAGATCTAATGAAAAGGCAAAAATTCCTGTTCCCTAGCTGCTGGTGGTATTGAGGGTGAAAGGCTCACACCCACATGCTCACACCCCTCACATTTGGACCGAATGCTTATTTTGTCCTCCCTTCTGTCCCTCTGCTCTTCCTGTGCTTAACTCAAGCTCTGTACAGAAAAGGGCATGTCACGAGTACGTATTGGCTAGTGTATTTATACTTCTCATTTAGTAAAGACACTCAAGCTGAGCTCACCATGTATCAAGTTCCAGGCGAAGGGAGATTTTCTTGCCAAAGTTAAAATCTGCTAAACCTGAAGGTTGGGATTGAAATGACTCCTCAGCTCCAAAGAAAGTTACAGGGTCATTGACATCGTTTAGTAATAGGAGACAGCAAAGCCCTGTGGACCACATTCAAAGTGTACACTCTTCCCCCTCCGCTTTGTCTCCTCAGTTCCAAAGATTCCCTCCGGAGTACACAGGGCCTGATCCTCATTTGACCTGTCTCCCTGGGGAGCCTCTCTCTGGGTAGAGGTTTCTTTTACTTCAAAGAGACTTCAAAGACAGACAGAGGGAAAAGAGCAGATGGGGTCCTTTAAACCTGCCCTCTTCATTGGCTATGAACTACTTCAACAATGACTTCCTAAGAATCTATAAACGTGTGCAACTCCTGGTTGCATTCTCTTAAGGAGCTTATACTCTCTGAGGAGGGACAAAATGTAGACAAATGACCTAATAAAAAGAGGAATGCACCCTAAAAGTAGAACAAAGAGCCATATGTTTTAAAATGGGAAAGTGGGCTGGAATAATCACAGAAAGCTTTTTGGAGCATATGGAATTTTAATTATGGTGCTGAAGAACGGGCAGAATTTGGACACATAGAAAAGACAGGGGAATGACATTCTTAAAAAAATGGTTATAGTATAAGTGCAAAGGTGGAATAGGAAGGCGTTTTGGGTTCTTGTTCAGATTAGTTGAAATGTGGAGTTTATAAAGGGAAAATAAGGCTAACACATTGTGATGATGATCTTGCTATGCATGTGAGGATAAACACTGAATGGTTTTCAGGAAGGAAATGGTAGTTCCAAAAGGAATGCTTTAGAGAGATTACTATAATCATCATTATATTGCCATGTCCCTTTTGTTGTTGTTGTTGTTGTTTATAGAGAAGTGATATTCTTTGTAATAGGAGGCCAGATTGCCTGTTCAGCGTAAGGAATGTGGGCATGCCATTGGGATTTTTAAGAGTATGGGCAATTTGGGAAGTTACTATGGGGATTTCAGTCTAGTAAGAGAGAAATAAAACATTGCAATGAGATCACAGAGCACATATTATAAAGCATGAATTAGTAACTGGCAGCATAATACTTTAATTAGCAGTATTGGAGTTGGGACATGGAAAGCAGATGGTGGCAGCCACTCAAGTTAAGGAATGTGCATGGTAAGTAGGGCAGAGAATAAAGAAGCCTTAGAATTTCTAACATACAGAGAGAGAGCAGGATTGAGAATGGCTAAACATTAGCTTCTGTTCAGGTGGAAAGGTAATTAAGTGTATATGTATATCTACCATTTTCTGAGCACCTACGTGTGTGCAAGGCAATGTATTATTTTTACAAATTCGTGAACTAGATGCTGATGTAGTCATCTCACAGACAAGGAAATGGAGAATGGGAATGGGAATGGGACTAGTAGGGCTGGTGTGAGACAGGACTCAGATCCTCACTCAGGCTGGTTGAGATAGGAGAAAGTGGTTGGTTGTTTCCTTTTGAATAGCAGGGTGAAGATAATCAGAGAAGTCTTATTTGGAGAAGCCTGGGCCAAGGCATGCCAGGGGGCTGTTACGATGCAAAAGGAGGATAACACAATGGAGGCCAAGGGGAGTGCGACTTTTGTTTTGACAACTATTCATTTCATATCTTAGATGATAATGGGATTCTCCAAAATTAACATAATCTGAAATAGTAAATCTTAGGATCAGAGCGGCTTCCTGGAGGAGCATAAGCTAACATTTCAGTGTTGTTGTTACCATCTCCCACAATCCTGTGAAAGAAATACCACTCTGGCCAGCAGGAGGGTGCTGGAGTTGGTCACTGTACAGCAACTGGGACCCATACAAGAGATAACTCAAATTGTGACTACAGGAGCACCTCAGGCATCTGGTTGAAACTCCTCCCATAGAGGGTAGGAGGGTGCACCAAAGCTGGAGTAAAAAGAAGGCTGAGGGACGTGGGAACTAGGTGTTCCTGGGGATACTGCTTGGCCAATCCCAGCAACTAAGGAGATATTTACAAAGTAAAGGTTAGGAGCTTGAAAGAAGAAGGGTGGAGGAGGCTTGATCGTTTTCTTAGCCCCCCTGGTGGCTCTGCTGTAAGTACAGCACTGCTTCTAATGGACACTTTTATGTCAAAGAGCACATTTTCTGCAGTCAGAGAGAGCCACTTTGGATTCCCAGCCCTGTCACTTACTAGCTATGTAATTTTGAACAAATTACTTCCCTGAGTTTCAGCTCTCTTAGTTCTATAAAAGTGGGACTAAGATATCTCTCTTATCAACTACTTGGTATTTGCTCAACAACTAATAGTGCAGTAACTGGCACATTGTCCAAATCAAAAATTGTAGCTTCTAGTAGGTGACAGTAGGTTGTGGAAAAATGAAAGAATCTGTCTAACAATAGAAGTTTGCTTAAAAGATGCAGATTACTTTGTAAAAAGTTACCAAGTAGTATTCATGGCAGGATCTTTGTTTTTTTGGTTTTTGTTTTTTTTCTTTTTGCTATTTTAAGGATCTCATTTTGTAAAGGAAAAAAAAAAACAAAGGAAGATTGGAATAAAGTGTGAAACAATGTGGAAGGTGATAATTTAATGATTATTCTTTTTGGTTTTGTTTGTGTGTATATTTTCTGTGTTTATAATTAATATATGTTGCTTTTGTAATTAAAGAAAGTAATGAAATTTGATTAGAAGAATGGTATTGAGAAAGCAAAAGTATAGCTCTAAAAAACATTTTATATCTAAGTTTCTCTCTATTCCCCAAATCTCAAATTCAAAATGCTCTAAAGTTTCTAATTTTTTTCTAATGAACTATTTTTGGTTCATTTAGTATTTAAAATATAATCACAATACCATATCTAGCAATTTTAAGAGATACCCTTGTTCATATATACATTTATGACTCAATCTCAAATTTTCTCCATTCAAACACAACTGGTTTTATTTTTTCTGTTCCACTCCATTCATTGTCCATATATAAACATATACCAAATATTGTAATCACAGAGTATACAGAGATTTTGTGTGATTATTTTACATGGCTCCATAGTCTCCATATTTATGATTTTTCATGGCTGTTTAGTTATCTTCTATTAAGCAATGTGATCTTACTTGTTCATTTCCCTAAGTTTGAACATTTCAGATGCTTCCACATTTTTACAAGCATGGACTAACCCATGGCCATAAACTTTTTGCAAGTATGTATATCCTTTTTTTTTTTTTCATGTCAATTGTTTCCTTAGGATAAAAATTTTTTTCAGAGATAGAGTAATGTTTTCTAGTTATTAAAGTTTATTGCCAAATTGGTTTTCAAAATGGCTCTATGGATTTAAAATGCCATTCCTCTGGCCACTTAGGCAGTTTTTTGACCCTTGGGTCCAATCTCACATGACCCCAATTATCATTTTAATTTGTATTTTTCTGAATACTAGCAGGTTTAAGCATTTTCACTTACATGCTCACCTTTTATGTTTCCTCTGTGCATCTGATGTTTGTAAATAAATGTCACCTTTTCAAGTGTGAGTAAAGCAAATATAATTCCTTTATCAGTGTCTTTCTTTCACTTGTTTTAGTGAAGTATTCATTCTACTTTTTTGAATTGCCCCCAAATGCCAAATGCTGCAATTGCAGATCAGAAACAGAAAACAAATCTATCAATTGTTTTGCTTTTGTGTCATCTCACACTCAAGAAAAAAACAGAGGGCCTCAATATGCCCTTGCTGAACATTCGGAGGCCTGAGGCACCAATTCAACAGTCTCCTGCTAGCATAAGTTGTTGGGACAGTCAAAATTATCATATTTGAATAACAGATTGGATTGCTGACCAGGATCAACTCTTCATGGGCCAGTTAGTTTGGTTGTCATGGCAACAAAACCTGATTGTGCATTCAATTATTCGGTCACTAGATCAGTGACTGACCTGCAAACAGTATATTCTGCTGATGATGAAGGCTGCCTTGCCCTTCTCGATAAACCTTATGCCAACATCCATCTGAAAAATTTTCAAGGTTTAGTCTTTCAAGTTTGAATTTTCTCTCCCTCCCCTTCCGTCCACCCCCAGAAAAGGGATCCAGCACTTCCTATGGATATTTGTGTCAGCTTAAGTCAGAAATCATACAAAGATGTGCCCAGAGGCATAGCCGGTAGAATGCTATGCCACTCGTGAGATCTGAACTTTGGGAAACTGAGGGGATTTTATTTGCTTTATTCAATTTTATAAGAGAACCAGAGAAGATGGCTGCCCTGGAGGATCAAGTAGTTTCTCTCCTTTCTGGCACCTCCTGAGTTTTGCCCTGTCCTACATTAATCATTCTGAATGTGACTCTCCCTCACGGCCCATTGAGCCATGGATCAATCACAACATTTTCAAAGTGCTGTAATTTCATACATATTTCAACACAGACCTAAGAGGTTCCATATACTTTGACCATTTCGGGCAAATGCTTCATAGATGGGTAACCTAATATGCTTAGTGACCCCTTGGGAAGCAAATGTAGTAGTTAACTGCAGCTCTAGAGGCAAAACTATGCCTGGATATCTGTTTGTTACACGTGTAAGAAGTTTTACATTCTATCTTTAGCTAAATGTTATTTTATACAACTACACAAAAATGTATAAAATTTTTCATCCAAGAACCTATTTTGAATTTAAACCAAAACTATATTTGCATGCATTTAAGAAATCTTAGAGTTAAAAAAAAGAATGGGGGGGAGGCACTGCTTGATTGAAGCCAACTTATATGGCTCCACTAGCAATAGAGAAGCTATAAATATTATCTCCTGTTGCTCATGTGGCAACATAAAAAAATGTGTTGAACTGAATCTAATATATCTTCCTGTGAGTTCTACAAGCTGTGATACATATAATCTGGATGTATGTTCTATTTAAGAAAACAATAATCTAGATATATTTGGATTTTAATTTCTGATTTTTTGACAGGTTATTTTATTTTTGCTAATCTTTCTACAGGAAAGCAATATGGCCAACCATCAAACAACATAAGATATACATTTTGAGGGCATCTATTTGCTTTTCTAGTAGTAGGGATGGATTTGATTTTTTACATATTATTCTACTTTCTGTCTCTAGCCCAAGTATCCATAGGGGAAATGCTTAGCCAGAATTTAGAATACAACAAAGCTAACTGACCCACAAAATGATTGAACCCAGAACACTGGCCTGATCTGTTTGCCAAGTCAGTTTTCTGTTACGTGGTAGCCTCTTAAATAAAGAACATGACAAGCTGGAGTTGGTTAGTCAAACTCATTTCCTTAAATCAAGGAAGAACTAATAGACTCTTGTAAGGAATGTCTTTTCTTTCTACTTGCTTTGTTATTGACTACATGCCTGAACAATTTAGAAAATTTAATGCAGCAGCTTTTAAAAAGAGCTTTCTTCTAACCTGTCATAATATCAAAAAGCTGAGAGTTTGGGTGATAGCTCCTGACTTTGTTTTGATAAAGGGATTATATTATTAAACTCTCAGGTAAGAACTTGGTAGCTTGCTTCTGTCCAGAATACTTAAGCATGGAACATTCCTGGACAGAGAGTTTTCTAGATATGCATCCGTCTGCTTTTTAAAGAACACATTCTATTTCTATCAATTAGTTTCAAACAGAGTTTACAGATAGAATTTCAAGAGTCAAGATCTTCCAGTTTGGAACTTTAGTTTTTGATGTTGACATATTCCATAGATTGATATTGATATCTCTCTCTCTCTCTCTTCTCCTCTCTTTCTCCATCTCCCTTTGTCCCTGTCTCTGTTTCTGTCTCTCTCTTTTTCTCTCCCTCTCTTGGTTCTTAAAATTGTTTTCAATATCAAATGTTTTCTTTTGGCTCTTCTTGCTGCCCTTGGAATGAAGCTAACTTCATTTTGGCCTTAGCTCCGCCGATGGGGATTCACAGATAGGGTGGGGTAACATCCCCAGACAGAACAATGAAAGACTTACTACCCAAGTGCTCAAGCCCTACTCTACTAGACAGGGTCTCCTGACACCCACTCTTCAAACTCCATCAAAGTACAGAATGTAGATTCCCAGTCAAATACCTGATTCTTTTCTTGAAGTGAACTGCTCTTGCCCTTCTCCTTTTGCTTTCCACAGTAGAGGATAAAATTTCTCTTTTATTTAAACACTTTCTTATCAGCTGCTTTCAGTCTTATATTCTTTTAAGGAGTCCTTTTTTGGATCTGGACCACTCTAAAAAAGCATGGTGCCAGGCAATTTAATATGCATGGTTTATATCATGACCATTTAACCATGCCATTCAACTACTTATGTCAGTCATTAGTCTTATCGGCTTAGCTGACATTACTTTAAAGCTTTCAAATCTTATTTAGCCTTAGTTTAAAGAGAAGATATGGACAGACATGAAATTCAGTGCTACAGATAAATGAATTTATTTAGGAGCCGAGCAGAGGATGAATTTCTTTTCCAGTAAATATCATATCTATTCTAAGTTCCCAATGAATTATGGTGTGATCACATGGGCCTGCCCACTCTTACACAATGAGAGATATCATTTTTAAAACAAACACATATGGATGATTTAGGACTGATAACCAAACACGCCCCATTCCTGATATCTCAGACCATAGTGAGAAAAGGGAAAGGGTTCACTTTTGGAAAGAGAACTCACTTTTCTGCCTCACTTTCTGATGATGAAAAGCACTTGATATTGGCGCTGTCGCTTGGAAAAAAGAGTACTTACGCACATTAGGATTTCAGTCCTGGCGCTCCTCTACTGTGTGACCTTGAGCAAGTCACAGCCTCCATGTTTGTTTATTCAACACCACAAGAGTAAATTAAATTTTCGTGACCCTTTCAGTTTAAAAAGTCTAGAGCTCTATACAAAACAAAGAATCCCTCAATTCAGAGGTAGTGCAGTCATTTTATTTTTCATCGTGCATTTCTGCAGCAGTCACGCATAATAAGAATTGGATTGGTGTTAACTAGAAGACCCAGCCCGAGTGAGGTTAGCCAGGACTAAGAGTCAAAGGTACACTCGGTTGACCTTTACGTACTCACTGACCAGTGCTGTTTTACAAAGGCACCTTCCAGAAAATTATCATGGTACATTGTGCTCATAAACCCATTAGCCAACCTGGGATGTCCTAGTAACAATGGCCAAGTAACTGCCACATTTTATAAGTTATTTAACTTTTCTATCTTAACAAGAAAGAAAAGCTACTGCATCCAAGATATTGCTCAGGCCAGTGTGTGGGATGTATTTATTGCCCTACATTTTTAAAGATCAAATTTTGAAAAGTTCTTGGCAATAGACTACAGAACACGCAAGAAAATATATTTTTAAATGGCAAAGAAAAATCTCCTTTTTTTTTTACAATAGCAAAATATTTTGAGTCAGATTCTTTGATTAAAATTCAATTCCCCGTGAAGCCTCTAATGTTTTCTTATCATTTAAAAAAGAATCAGTAAATATTTCTATTCAAGAGGAACAACTCTAACTCCAATAGAACCTGCATACTTTTCCCAAAAACCATATCAAAGCAATAGTGTTAGGCAGTCTGGGAATAAATGATATTCACTTTTAGCCTCACTGTAGTCTGAAGCCAAATGATATTGCCAACAGCCCGGCAAAGATTAGCTCTAATGGAGAAGAAATGACAGCCTCCAGAATTTCTTCTCAAATTTCTTCCAACTGTCAGAGAGTCAAAACCACAAAGAGTCACTGATGCAACAGCCCAGAAAGAGATGGAGAGTTGAAAAACTTCCAATATCTGTCAAAGAAACTTCTAGTCTTTCTTAACTTTTTAAATTAAGTTTTACTGATGTCAACCCCATTAGCACAAAGGAATAAACTAAGACTGTGTTTATATGACACCACACCAACCAGTCAATTCAGTGGGGAGTGAACCCAAATCCTCTGATTGACTGAATTTTTTACTTTCAGTTTGCTATGTCAGTCTATTTAATTGGTCACAGTCTTAACATGAGCACATTCGTTCAGTAACACTCATGTGGTATTTGATCACTACTAACAACTTTCTGCCCAAATTAACCTGGAGATTGCAAGAATATATAATATAAAGGCTTTTAGTCTATATAATTGCATGCTAATTTGTAAGAACCAATTTTGCAATAGTGCAGATAAAACCAATGTAAAAATGGTGATAAATATGGGATCTAGACAAATAAGATGTAGATTAACTTAAGTGTTGCTGAGGTAGAAAGAGAAAATCTTACCTCATCATTATACAAAGATGAACATACATGCATACATGAAAAATGGTGAGTATAACAGTCATATGATGTAATGGTAAAATTGTACTTTCTATAATAAACCATAATATGTTACATTGACAAATACAATGAACAGAAACAATGTATACTTATTTATGAGACAGATTATTAGATAGGAATCATATTTCATACACAACATTGCCTTAATATTGTACAATTTATGCTTTTGAAAGGCTTTAAATATTAGCTCTATTTGGTTAAAAACACTGAACTAACAAGTATTGATTTCAAATAAAATTAGTGTGGTCTAACAAAAAGAGCTTTGGATATGGAGTCAAAATATTTGGAGTTACTACCAGACTCAATGCCTCCTAGTTGCTTGACCTTGATCTTGGCAAAATTATTAATCTATCTGAATATCAACTTCTATATCTGGCAAATGAAAACTATTACCTGCCTCACATGGTTGGATGATAACTAAATTATCATTACATGTAAAAATTTGTTATAAAATTATAATGTACCATAAATACAAATTGTCATTATTATTTCTGGCGTGGAGTTATAAATACTCAACAAAAATAATTATTTGAAATGCTACTATGTGTTAGGCAATATGTGAATCACTAATCTTTACAATTACCTTGCATGGCAGGTATCATTATACATACTAGGAAGACACTAAAATTCAAAAATGGTTAGTAACTGATTCAGGAGCCAGAAAGCAAGTAGAACAGGTACTTAAACCCAAGTCTTCTAACTTCAAAACCAAATGCCACAAGGTGGCATCCTAATTAACAATAATGACATTCTCTGAAATGTTTGTGGATATTCAGAGCACTATGAATCTTTAGTTCTCTATAAATATAGATATTTATCAATATACCAATAACTAATCCAGTCGCTATCCTTTAACTCTCTGATGAACGCAAAGTGAGATTATTGATAAAACCAACTAATTTTGCATGTGATTAATAATATATTTGAAAATTTAGGGTTTTGTCCCCTGAGACTTTGATTTAGAAAGATGTGTTGTTTATGGTTGATGTCAGAATTAGCAAAGTCAGCAAAGTACTGTGCATGCTTTCATTTACTCAGACTAGGAAATCATTAGAAAGAGGGGTGCTATTGATGGTTAAATTGCCTTGTAAGTGAAGTTTTAGAACCATTTGTGTGCCAAGATCCTTTTCTATTCGACCAAAACCATATTTTGTCCCCACTATGGATAAGTCCCTTAACCTTCAGCCCTTCCCTTGTAAGTATATCCTCCCTTGCAAGAGTTTTTACTATAAGCACATGAACAGACATTTCTGTGGGACAAATATTCTTGTAGAAACTGAGGAAGTATTGAAGTGCCACATAGTTCAATAGCTTCCCTATTTTTTAGAGAAAGAACAGAGAAGACAATAATAATATTGAAAGGGAAATGCTTTTCAAACAACAGTTCATGAAACAGCTACCTCCTAAACATTGAGGTGCTTATTAAATATTTATATTCTTTGTCTTCACCCCAGACTTACTAAATCAGAATATTAAGGAGGGTACACTTATGTGCACTAAAGTTTGAGAATGATTGACCAGGTCACTTATCACTTCTAGGTTAAACAATTTCAACTTTTCAATACTTTTCTCTTCCATTTTATAAAGCCAGACTTTTTTTCTCTTCATTCTTTAGCTGTGTTTAATATTTGGCATACTTTATGATTAGTTCGTTCAGATTGCCAAACTGAATAAGATACTTCTGACACATTACTTTGTTGAGTTTTTCACTAATTTATTTTAATACTAGAATAACTTCTTCTCTCTAGTTCTGGGTCCATGTCTTTTCTCTAGCTTAGTTTACTGGGGTAAAAAGGTATGTACATATAACCTCTCCTACAAAAAGGGTATGTGCACATGGAAAAATACAATGCATATAATTTCAGTTATAAAGACTCATGTTCAAGTATAAGGACAGTTTGAAAGGACTCATGTGACTAGACTGGGGCCTCCTTGATAATCTTGCTTTTGATTAACTCAAAGTCAACTGATTAGTAACCTTAGTTACATCTGCAAAATCCCTTTTGCTCTTATGGGTGTGCTATTTCTCCAGTTCACAGTCCTGAGATTAGGATGGGAAATATTTGGGGGGCGGGAATTCTGGAATTTTGCCTACCATAGTCTATGCGCTGGTCCCTAAAGATTCTGAAAACATCTTATCACAAATACACAGGAGAGCACTATCTACAATTTAATTGAATCTTACACGAAGTCTTTCAGAATACCTTAAGGGGGAAATAGCTCCCAACTAATTTAATGAAGCCAGCCTAATACTGACACCAAAACATGACAAGGACAGAACCAAAAAGAAAAATTACAGGCCAATCTCCTTACAAACATTGCAGCAAAAGTCTTAAACTACAAGCAAAATCATTTGAAAAATATAGTTTTTAAAAAAGAACATATTATGTCTAAGTTGAGTATATTCCAGGAACATTAATTTGGCTTAAAATGAGAAAATTAATTAGTTAATTTACCTTATTAACTGATTAAGAAAAAAAATCATATGGTCATTCATATAAATACAAAAAAAGCCCTAGTGAAATTCAATATTCATTCATGATAAAAAGCCTTTTTAGCTAAGAATAGAAGGGGACTTCTTTAACCTTATAGAGGTTACATACCAAAAAAACCTACAATAAACATACTCAAAGCAAAATATTGAAAGCATTATTTTTAATATTATGGAAAAGAGTTCCCAATTAATACTACCTTTATTCAATATTATAATGGAGGTTCTACTCAAAATCATAACGTACAGCTAAATAAATAAAATAGTAGTAATCATAGTAAAACATCACAAAACAAAATGGATGAGGTTTAGAAAAGAAGAAAGAAAACTATCAGTAATTTTCAATAAGATTGTTTATATGGAAGATCTAAAATATAAATAAAATTAGAATTAATAAGATAGTTTACCAGTTTACCTAGTTTCTGGAATAAAAACAAATGTAGAAAATTAGTCATATTTCTATATATCAGCAACAATTAAACAATTATACATTGAAATTTAAAAACATGTCACTTGGTTACCGAAATACAAAATGGCTATAAATAAATTTAAAATAGGCCGGGCACTGTGGCTCACGCCTGTAATCCTAGCTCTTGGGAGGCCGAGGCGGGCGGATTGCTCAAGGTCAGGAGTTCAAAACCAGCCTGAGCAAGAGCGAGACCCCATCTCTACTATAAATAGAAAGAAATTAATTGGCCAACTGATATATATATAAAAAAAAAAATTAGCCGGGCATGGTGGTGCATGCCTGTAGTCCCAGCTACTCGGGAGGCTGAGGCAGGAGGATCGCTTGAGCCCAGGAGTTTGAGGTTGCTGTGAGCTAGGCTGACGCCACGGCACTCACTCTAGCCTGGACAACAAAGTGAGACTCTGTCTCAAAAAAAATAAATAAATAAATAAATAAACACACAAAATATTTCTGCAGAAAATTTTAAAATCTTATTGAAAGAAATTAAAGAAGATAAATAAATAGAATGATATCACAGGTTAATAGGCTGAGAGACTCAATAAAATAAAGATTTCAATTATCTTCAATCTAATCTACATATTTTATGCAATTTCAATCAAAATCTCATTATATGTTCTTTTGTAGAAATGATAACTTTAAAGTTTATGTAAAATCACTGTATAACAACTAAGATGGACTTGAAAGAGAAGCTATGACTATTTACTCTTCAGATATCAAAATTTATTATCAAGCTATAATAATTAAGGCAGTATGATATGGTCCCACAGTAGACAGATAAACGAATGTAACAGAATGGAGAATCTATTAT
Source organism: Microcebus murinus (assembly GCF_040939455.1). Classification (NCBI taxonomy): domain Eukaryota; kingdom Metazoa; phylum Chordata; class Mammalia; order Primates; family Cheirogaleidae; genus Microcebus; species Microcebus murinus. The sequence continues at coordinate 44,444,679 of NC_134113.1, read as the reverse complement.
TTCTAGATGGGCATGATATATAACAGAAATGGTACTACAGATTCAGTGAAGATGATCAATAAATAGTTCTGGGGCAACTGGTTATTTGTATTGAGGGGAATGAAGTTGTGTTTCTCCTTAAGAACGAACAAAAAAAATTTACTTATATTAATGATCTAAATAGGAAAAGGAAAGTATAGAATTTAACATAAGAGAATATCTTTGATTTGAGGATATGGAAGAGTATCTCAGCAATGGAAAAACAAACATCATATGTTCTCACTAATAACTAAGAGCTAAATGAAGGGTGCACACAGGTATAAAGAGATGTAAAGGACATTGGAAACCATGAAGGGAGGAGAAAGGGAGGGTGTAGGGGATAAAAACTTAACTATTGGGTACAATGAACACTGGTGATGTTCTAAAAGCCCTAACTTAAGCATTATACAAGCTATCTTTGTAATAAAAACCTTATGCCCCTTAATATTTTGAAATATAAATAAATAAATAAATAAATAAAGGTATAATGGGGAAAGAACTAATATACGTGTCTCATATGTGATCCATGTAACAATTCAGGTCTTCTGTTACTATCACTATATTTTGGTCAACTTCAGGAACAGGCATGATGTCAGAAGCGACATTCTGACTTCATCTCCTCAGCAATGCCAGCGGTACTACAGGGCAAGGTATAGGCTAAATACAGATGCTGAAGAGAGTCTGAGAAGAGACAACAGAGCATAAGCATGAGGAAAAAGAGAAGAGAGGAAATCAGAGAAGAGTTAAACAAAAGAGAGATTTTTCAATCCCCTTTAACCTGGAAGAGTCATTAGGTCCTACGGGTGGTTCACTATTGGAGGGGGTCTATGTGTGCATTATGGCCAATTTGAATCTAGACTAGAGGAGTTCAGAAAGGGATACTACTCTTTTAATATTTGAAAAGGAAGTCATACACACGTCATTTTTAGTTCTTAATTTGTATGTTAATCATGCAAATAAAAATCAATGCCTACAATTCTGTATGTAAAAATAGCATATAAACTCTGTTGAAAATTGTACTTACAATCTTCTATTTAACCTGGAACAACCTAGGTTGTTTACCTTCTTGATGGGTTGCATCAATAATGACAATATCCAACTCACTTCATTAAGGCAACTTTATTAATTTCTCTATGCTGAAAGAGACTGAAAAAAAAATTCAAGTCTGGAGAATGTTTTTATCAATAAAAATTTTTCCTACTTTAGAGAATTAATTTTTTTTAAAAAGCCATATAAATGTGCTTCTATTAATGATCATTAGGAATATGAAATTGTGATGAAAATGGTCCTCAAATATTTGAAGTACATTTTTCTCCAATGGCAATAATCCACTTGGGTAATGATTGCTGTGTGATGAATTAGTTAACTGAATTAGTTTTTTTTTTAAAAAGAGATTAATCGTAGTATTTATTATATCAAAATTAAATAGTTTTTATTCAAGAAAAACAAACTGCAATGACTCTTAATTTCTACCTACATTTATTAATAGTCTTAGTTTATTAGCGATTTCATAGATATTTTAAATATTCTTTTTGTTAATTGCTATTCAATAGATTTTTTTGTTTATTGATATACCATAGTTACATATATTTTTGACCTACCTGTGATATTTTAATACATGTATACAATGTGTAATGATTGACTAAAGGTAATTGGGATATCTATCACCTCAAAACTTTTATCTTTTCTTTGTTAGGAACATTATAATTCTTCACTTCTGGTGATTTTGCATATTTTGATTTTTAAGGGTAGTACCTGGAAAGATGTCATTTCTTCTGGTCTGGGCTCTATAAACCAAAGTAGCAATTCTATCAGAAGGCAGCTCTTGAAATCACAGTCATAATTACCAATAGGAAATAATTATTTTATTGGGGCAGACTTTGCTGACCCAACTACTTTAGGGAAAGCAAATATCCCACCACTACACAGATTTACAAACTAAGTTTGATACAGGTAAGACACAAAAAGAGAAGGACAGAGAATTCTTATGGGTTAATGATCTAGTCACATTTATTTCCTTTCCCCTTATCAATGTCCCTAATGGTGCAACAGATACAATACTCACTACAAGTAAAATATATCCATGGACCCTATTCTTACAGAAACATCATCAGATGACCTTATGCTATGGAATAATATTAATTAATCAAAGAGGCATGACTTATCAGCAATAGCTTATACCTACTGAAATATCCACAGGCATTATTGTGTTATTGTAATATTTCCAGAATATTCTTTTTAATTAAAGGTGAAATATTGATTCTCCACTTAAAAACACATATCACAACATATTTGGAGACATTTTTACAGGAAATGATTCCAGATGTTCTCTGAGAAGTCATGAAAGCTCATTTGATATATTACTGATATACAATAATGTATGTGTGTTTACAAGTTAAATCTATGTGTATACATACATTTATGTATATCATATACAGACAGTCACACACCCACCCACATTCATGCACAATGACAAGAAAATAAACCAGAGTAAATATGGAAATTTGGGGAAAGAAATTGATAACTCTCCATAAACAATTTGCTAAAGTAAATCACTGAACTTAATGGTTGAACTGAAACACACAAGGGAACAATTAGGTAGAGTAATGCAAAGGCAAATAAATAAGACCAAACTTCAAGCAAATATAATGGTTATTCAATGCTGCTGATAAGTTTCCAGAAAAGTTAGCTTGACTAGTTAAATCTCAGGAAGGAGCAGTATTATGACCATCTTCAGAATCCAGATGGAGTTCAAAGCCAATAGTGTTCAAAAACAAAAGTAAATGTGGTGAACATAAAACTTTGCAAGGTGGCTTTAAATAGGCCTTAGAACAAATACTAAGGTTTAATATTTTTCTAAAATCATTAATTGATAAAAAATAAAATATCACAATGATTATTTAGATAAAGTAGTAGAAAACAGTGAATCAATTTTTTAAGTTAAAATTTAATTATCTTCTTCAATATACCTTTTTAAAAAAATCAAAGATACTTAAAAAATGAAAAGCCACTAGATAGTATTTCTTTAAAAATAATACTTATTGATTCTTCTTCTAACTGTAAGAGTAATAATTGTTCATTGCAGAAAATTTGAATGAATAAGAATAAATAAAACCTCAATTTAATCCTCTATAGGTGGAAATATCCTCAAACTACAGCCCACGGGCCACATACGGTTGTTTTGGCCTATTTGTTTTTTTACTTCAAAATAAGATATGTGCAGTGTGCATAGGAATTTGTTCATAGTTGTTTTTAAACTATAATCTGACCCTCTGAGGCTGTCTGAGGGACAGAGAATTGGCCCCCTGTTTAAAAAGTTTGAGGACCCCTGATCCAAGGCAATAAATAAGTTGTATATAGATTAGAATAAAAATAAAATATAAGTATGTAGATTGAAAAGAAACAGATGAAGACACTAATCTAGAACTATGTAAACATAGAGGAGCTTAGCAAGTTGGCCAGATAGAAAATCAGCATGCAAAAATTAATAGTTTACATACACACAAACAGATTAGGTAAGTGTTTTTGAAAGACCTCATTTATAGGAACAATAAAACTTTTTCAAGTCGTAAAATAATATGTGACAAGTTATGACATATTCTATACAACTTTATTGAAGGACCTAAAAAACTTAGTAGGTGGAAAATAAACTATACTTATAGATAGGAAAGCTCAGTATTATAATATGATAACTCAAATTAGTCTATATATTAAATGAAATATCAATAAAAATCCTCACAAGATATTTCATGGAACTTTATAACATAATTTTTAAATTCACATGAGGAGCAAATGCTTAGAAATAACCAGTAAAATCTCGAAAGAAAGTGACTGAGTGATACACTCAACTAGACATTAAAACAAAGTATAGAGATGTAATTAAAATAGTTACAAAGCAGCATAGTACAAGATAAAATGGATTAAGCTATCTACCTGTGTGAAGTTCTGAACTTTCCACTCTGGAAATCTGGAAAATAAAAAAAAAAAAAATGATTCAGGTATGCATAGTAATTTAATGCATGACAAAGGCCAGCATTTCAAACCCATGGGAAAAGATGATGAAACGAATCAATTGACGAATCAATCAATGTTTTGGGAAAATGAAAGGGTACAAAAGTACAGTCCTACTTCAATCATTAACTCAAATAAATTTTAGTGGATTGAAAATCTGAATAAAAATAAGTATTGATAACTGAATATGATGGAGTGTATTTGTGGTTTTGGAGGTAAGGAAGTCCTTAATTAGCAAAACATAAAAGGCAAATGCCATAAAGAAAAATATTGATATATTTGTCCAAATTGAATTTGAAAGTAAAGTAAAAAAATAATCATTACCTTGGGAGCTAATATTTGCAATATGTATACAGATAATCAATTATTATTCTGTAAAATGTGAGAATATTATGTATTTTATATGTACATACCCTGCAAAATCAATAAACTAAAGGCAAACAACACAGTAGAAACATGGGCAAGGTAAGGTTAAATAAGGTTAAAATTTAATTTAAATAAAGTTAAAATTGACTAATAAACATAAAATATGTCTTACTTTACTAACAGCCAGAAAAATGGAAATTAAAACAAAATGATTTACCATTTTTTAACCTCACAGAGAGCCCATATGTTAATAACATCAACTGTCAACAGAGGTGTATACCAATATGTGCTCTTTGATAGCATTTGGGAGTGCAAATGGGCACAGTCATTTTGGTGGGCAACTTGGCAGGCTCTGTTAAAACTTGAAATGTGCAAGCCCTAGATTTGTTTATAGAATAAAAACTGGAATCAGGTCAAATGGCCATCACTGCAGGGATGGGAACTATGGAATGAAGTATATATTTTTCATATTAGCATGACAAATCTCTTAAGTCATGGTTAGGTAAAACCAAAAGGACAAAAAAATCAAAACAAAAAATGCAAATTGCAAATGAGTACATTACAACATAATATTTTGGGGAAAATATAATAAAAAACAAAACTGTATCATTTTACAAATGTAAATGCAGGGGAAAAGTTGGAAACACCTGAACTTTGTAACAATGAACTTCATAACAATGGTACTCCCATGGAGGTGGAAAGTGGATCAGCACATGAGACAGGGTCAAACATAGAGAGACTATATCCTGAGAAGTCTGGGACAGCCCACATTTATTCTTCCTTTAATCACTGGCTTATTTACCTATTAAGTATAGGTAATTAATTGCTTCTCCTTTTATATCATTAATCTTAGATTATACTTTGGAACAATAATAGTAATAACTAACATTTATTAAGTTGTGCCAGGCATTATTCTAAAAACCACCCTAGATCAATTTATGTATTAACATGTTTCATATGGAGGCTGTATTTTTCAAGATGGCTACAACAAAATTTCTCATCCCACATATTGTTCTTACATGTGATGTTTACATCCATCTTCATACCATTGAGAGGTGCAATCTTTGTTCTCTTCTCTTAAATCTGAGTGAATCTTGATTACTGTGGAAGTGACACAATGCAACTTCCACGACCCTATCATAAAAGATGATACAGGTTTCACCTGGCATTCTTGAAATCCAGCCACCATGCTGTGAGGAAGCCCACCCTACATAAAGAGGCCACTTCTATCCAAAAATCCCAGCTGATCTATACTAATTATCTATTACTTCATAATAAATTATTCCAAAATTTAGCAGCTTAGAGTAACAATAATTATTTTATCATTATCTCTCATGGTTTGGAGATTGACTTGGCTCAGCTAGGCAGTTCTTACTCAGGGCCTCTCGTGCAGTAGGAGTAGACTGTGCCTGGACTGAAGACATCTCAAAAGCTTCCTCGCTTACCTGTCTGGCACTTGATAGTGACCATTGGCTGGGATTTCACTGAGAGCTGTCTGCTGACCCACATGTCTAGGCTTCCTCATGGTGGCTGGTTCCAAGAGTGAGCAACCCAAAAGAAAGCCAGGCAGAAGCTGTACAGTCTTTTATGACCTAGCCTTGGAAGTCACATAGCCCCACTTCTGTCATACTTTATTGATGAGACAGTCACAGAGTTCTTCCCAGGGTCAAGGGGAAAGAATATGATTCCAACTCTTGGAGAGGGAGTGACAAAATCACCCTGTAAGAAGAGCATGAGGGATGGGAGATGCTTTTCTAGCTGTGTCAGGAAAATACAATCTACCACATTCCACAACAATGCTCTTATATTCATCTCACAAATGAGAAAATTGAGGCACAACAAAAGTAAGTCAACTTGCTCATAGACACACAATTAGCATGCATTTGAGCTGAGATTTGAACCCAGGTAGTCTGATTCTAGGGTCTAAATTTTTTACCTCTATTGTGTGCCATGTTGTTCTCACTAATAGAAGCACATTCTTGATGAATGTGTATGAGAGAATTTAATTTTATGGCACTTAATAAATCCTTAGATAATGTATGTAAAATATTTAGAATTGGTTTGGTACATGTAGGCTTCCAATAATGGAGCATGGGGATTCTTGTTATACACAGGTGTGTACAGAGAATGAGAGGAGCATGAAGAGGAAGGGATGTACCAGGTAAAGAAGAATGGTATTAAATTGGCTTCAAGAATAGATGGACTTTGATTTCATTATGGAAGTTTTCATGGGTTGAAAGTCTCCCTAGTACAGCCAGAACCAACTTTGGTTGTACTGGTCAGAGAAGAGATGGATATTTTTTAAGTATCTATATTGTGTCAGGCACTGAGATAACTGCTGAACCTTCATCATCTCATTCAAGAGAAGAAACAGAGGGCTTCTAACTGGAAGAGATAAACAATGTAACACCAAGATAAAGAAAATCCAGAGATTTTACATTTCCCCAGTAAAACTTTTCTTGATGCTACCAGCAAGAATTAACATTATCTTCTGAATATTTTATAGCACTTTATTTGTGCAACTGTAATTATAATATTTTCTAATTTAGCATTTATGTGCAGTTTTATCTCCCTTAGGGGCAAAACAATAAGCGTTATTCATCTTCGTATTGTCTACAACATCTTGCATATAATGGAGGCTCACTTAAATGACATAAAAATTAAATCAAATGCTTGCTTTTGAGCATAAACTTACATGTTCAAATAATATATTATTTCTGGCATCAAAGGAACAAATTGCACAAGTTATATAATTGTATTTTTCCAATAACAAACTTATTTATGAAAATTTGAGTCTCAATCTATGACACTGGTGGTAATTTATGGCACATCTTGCTCTATCATATGTGTAAAAGTGTTACCTGGTGATAATCTACTCAAACTATAGACACACAGTTCCTGGTCCTCTGAAATTCTAAATATGCAATGCTACGTATGTTAGATTGTTTTATGCTGCAAATAGCAATACTGACAATGAGTATGAACTCTAGTAAAAAAGAAAAAGAGATTGAAGTGTTGCAACAAGGGCTGACTTGTTAAAAATCTTTCCATCGGATTTGTACTGATATGCAACATAGACTGAGGCTCATTCCCATACTGTCAGATCCAGTAATAGCACCAGCTCGCAGCACCCCTTTCTTTGTCCCTGAATTCAAACACAGTATAAAATTTGAAGATTTCTTCACCTGTTACCAGTAGCATGGAATGTGGTTTATTTAAAATAGACCGTAATCTTCATCCTTGGCCATCTATAACGAAGTAATAAATGCATCAAATTATCTTCTCCTCCAATTAGTTTTATGTATATACTATTTGTCTGAAATAACCAAAATTAATTTTAAAGTCATTTTAAACGGGCAAGATAAATGTGATACAGTGAAAATAGCACTGAGTTACAGATCCAGAAACTTGTCAATTCTGATACTGTCTTACCCGGGACTCCTTAAGTAGCCTGAATATGTAGTTTAAATATGCCATTTCCTATTCCCATACAGGGAACTCATGCTTTCACAGTTTTTTTTTTTTTTAGCAGTTCTTTTTTTTTAATTTTAGCATATTATGGGGGTACAAATGTTTAGGTTACATGTGTTGCCTTCCTCCTTCTCCCCACTGGAGATAGAGCTTCAAGTGCTTTTACAAGTTTTAAAAGAAATATTTTTCATCTGCTTTCTTGAGGTAAAATTAAAATTCACCAATTTTAAATATACAAATCTATGTGTTGACAAGTGGACATAGTTAACAACTATCACAATCAAGATGCAGGTTCCTCTAGCCCACCCCCCTCAAATTTTTTTGTTCACCTTTGCAGTAAATCCACCCCCAGATTCTAGCAACCTGATTTTTATAACTGTAATTTTATAACTATAATTATAACTATAATTTCTTCTCTCGAATTTTATATAAATCAAATCAATTAGTATGTTGTCTTATGTGTTTGGTTTCTTTCACTTAGCATAACTATTTTGATATTTCAATGAAGATTCATTTTTAAAAAGCTATCACTGCCCACATTAAATTATCCAGGCATTTTTTGTAGGAAATCAATTGATCATGTATTTGTGAGTCTATTACTGGCCTCTCTATTCTGTTCCATTGATCTATATGCCTATCCTTAAAGCCAATACTATGCTATTCCAATAATACTTAAGTAAGTCTTGATTATCAGGCATAAGTCCTCCAACTTTGTCTGAGATTGTGTTGCATATATAGGAGAGAATTGACATCTAACAATATTGAGTCTTCTAGTGCATGAATATGGTACCTATCCACTTATTTAGTTCTTCAATTTCTCTCAGCAATATTTTGTAGTTTTTCAGTGTACAAGTATTTCACATCTTTGTTAAATTTATTCCAAATTATTTTACTTTTATACTATTGTAAGTGGCATTATTTTTAAAAGTTCAATTTTGTAGTCTGTAGAACTCAATTGATTTTTATGCATTGAACTTGTATCCTGTGATCTTGCTGAACTCCCTTATTAATTTTATTAGCTTCTTTATAGATTCCTTATGCTTTTTAAATATAGATAATTATGTAATATGGAAAAAGTTTTATATTTTCCTGTCCAATCTATACACATTTTATTAGTTTTCTTGCCTTATTAACTCAATTAAGACTTCCAATTATAGATGTGAGACAGAGATCAAGAACGCTTTTATCCCCATAGGCAAATTCTCTTAACCTAGGCCATTGTTTTCCCCTTTGCACTGTAATGTCCCCTTTGTCATCATCAGGTGACTATTTATGTGTAGATCTACTCTGGACTCTCTATTTTGTGCCATTTAGTCTATTTTGTCTATCTGTGTAACAGTGCCACAGTGCTCTATAATCAGTTTGGATAGAATAAGCCCTCCAATCTTGCATTTCTTCTTCTACAAGTTTATATTGGCTAGTCTTGGTCCTTTACATATAAATTTTTCAATCAGTCTGTCCACCTTGCCCTTGTCCATAAATACAACTTACAAAGATTTTGATAAAGACTGTGGTGACTCTATAGGTAAGTTTGGGAAGAATTGGCATTCTGACAGCTTTAAACCTTCCAATCTATGAATGTGTTATACCACTTGTATTCGTTTCCTAAAGCTGTCATAATGAATTACCACAAACTTGGTGAAATTTTTTCTCTCACAGTTCTGGAAACCAGAAGTTTGAAATCAAGATGTTCCCTCCAATGGCTCTAGGGGGCATCCTTTCTTGCTTCTGCTAGTTTCTGGTGGCTCCTGGCAATCTTTAGCTTGTGGCAGCTGAGTGTTCAAATCTTCCTCTTATAAAGACACAAGTCATCGGATTTAGGGTTTAGCCTAAATCCGGAATGATTTCATATTGAGTTCTTTAAGTACATCTTCAAAGATCCTATTTCCAAATAAGGACACATTCTTGGCTTCCTGGTGGACATGAATTTTGGGGGGACACTATACCACTACACCATAATGTTTTATAGTTTTCAGTTTAGAATCTAGATAACTTAGATTTTTTTTCTTGATATTTGGTGTTTTGCAATACTATTGTAATGATTTCATTTTTTAAAATTTTATTTTCCATTTGTTGCTGATATGTGGAAACATAATTGATTTTGTGTATTGACCTTGTACTTATATATTAATTTTGATAATTAGTCTTTAGATATTTTTAAATTTCATTTGTATACCAACATTTTATTCATGAATAATAACAATTGTATTTCCTTCTTTTTTTTCCTTTATTTTACTTATTTTATAGTCTTTATTGTATTGGCAAGGAGCTCCATTATATTTTTGATTAGAAATCATAGCAGGCATTCTATTTCTGATTTCAAGAGAAAATTGTTCAATACTTTACTACTAATTATGATGTTTGTTATGTTACTTTGTAGATTTCCATTATGAAATTAAATAAGTTCCCTTCTATTTTGTGTTTGCTAGGAGTTTTATCCTCAATGAGTGTTGAATTATTTTTTATGCATCAAGATGATTATATGATTTTTCTCCTTTTCTTTGTTAATGTGGTGAACATTAATTGATATTTTAAAAATGTGAAACTATCATTGTTTCTCTGGAGAATAGCCTGATAAATGTATATATGTGTATATATGTGTGTATACACACACACAAATATGCATATGTATAGATTTTTAAAAATATATCACATAATTTTATATGCTAGTATTTTGTTTAGAATTTTTGCTTCTGTTCGTGAAAGAAATTCGTTCATAATTTTGTTTCTTGTAACATTCTTGTCAAGTTTTGTTATTTAGCGTATGCTGGTCTCATTGAAAGAGTTCAGATACATTAAAATTAAGAACTAATATTTTTCAAAAGACATCAAAACAAGAATGAAAAAAGCCACAAAATGGGAAATCACATTTTCAACATACGTACCTGATAAGGGATTTATGTACTGAATAGAGAACTTCTGCAAATAAATAAGAAAAATAAAATTAAATCAGAAAATGGAGGAAAAATCATGGGCAGGCATAACACAAAGTAGAAAATCCAACTGATCAACCAATGCACAACAAAATGTCTATCAACTTTCTGGAAACCGGTAAGTTGATGCTAAAATGAAATACCAACTACTGCACATATCCCCAGATTGGAAAAACTTAAACACTCTGAAAATACCAAGTATTTCCAAAAATATGGAGTAACAGAAATTCTTATTCACTGTTGGTGGGTGTATAAATTGGTACAACTATTTTGAAAAAGCTGGCAACGTCATCTATTAAATTTAAACATGCACATACCTCACAGCTCAGAAATTCTACTCCTGGCTAAATACCCTAGAGACATGTGATTATATGAGTGCCAGAAGAATATATAAGAATATTTATATCATCATTGACTTGTAATAGCAACAAACTTAAAATAACCCAAATATCCATCAACAGTAGAATAATACTGTTGTAAATAATCTTGTGGTAAAATTTCAAACAAATGAATATCATAAAACAATAAAATAAACAAACTAGAGCAATACACAATAATGGGAATAGAATTAGCCAATATGGTATTAAATGAAGAAGAAATTCTCAAAAGAATAGGAAATGGACATGTAGGGGTGGGGCTTTGGGGATATTGTCAATGTTTATTCCCAAACTCATTTGATCATTATATAAATGTTCACTGCATAATTATCCATTATGCTGTACATTTAAATCTATTTTTCTGTACATATGCTGTATTATACACGTTTAAAAATGTTTAGGAACATTTTAAAAGAAAATAATTTATATATATGTCTTTATGAAAGCACATACTGACAATAATTATTAAACTTCAAGATTTCATAATAAATATAATTGTGTTTCAGAATCTAGGTCTTCAGCTATTTATAATAATTTTCAATGCTTTTTTTGAACAGTGAACTTCTATGTCATGATTTAAGAGACTAAGTGCAAAATGCAATATAGATTTCTTCAAAAGACTTGCACATTTAAAAGTTAAAGCCCATAGACGGGTGAAACTTCAAATATATGAATAATAGTTTGTAATATTTTTGTCAAGCTTCAATTACAATTGATTAATATGATACAAATATTCATCAATTACTATTTTATAAGTATAAATTAATAAGGACAAATTAACCATTAGGGAAAGGATGTTTTTTATAACTCAGTAAACAAAATGAGACAGATTAATCCTATTATTCTGAGAAAGGCCACTATGTAATATTAGCCATGTATTCTAGAATACTTTGTATTTTGTTGAAATAAAATAAGTAGGAATGTAAATAAAGAGATGTCTTTATCAGCCTATCTGGCCAAAAGCAAGTATATTTTTTTTCTCAGATGTGATTGAAATAATTAGCTATCTATATGTACTGAGATGTGTTTCTTTGTAGTTGAGCTGTGATTTTTGAGAAAGACAAAAAATATTGCAGAGAGAGCATGAATTTTGGAATAATGTAAATCTGTGACTCTGGGCATTTTACTTTATTTTTCTGAGCCTCATTTTCCTTACCTTTAAAAAAGAAGAAATATTAGGGAACTCTTGGGCTTGCTGTGCTTATTTACACTTAGAAAATAATATATGGCATATAGTAAACACATAATAAATACTAATTGCCCATTTTACAGTTGGAGTCTTTTCTAACCCTAGGATACTATATCTATGATACCATATCTAACTGTAAAATCTTCTATTTAGAATTAAATACATTCATATTACGTAAAAATCTTATACCCAACCTCATTTTGGAAATGCTAGAAATAGGAAATAATATATTAAAAAGAAACTCATTGTGTTGCAGTCAGGCATTTTTACAAATAAATGTGCATATGACAAACTTCAATTTGAATCCAATGTAACTGCATATGTTGATTACCTCGTACTTTCTCAAGCTGTTTGGGAAAAGGGCAAAAATATGCCTCGGGTAAAATTTGATGATCCTCAACTCTATTCTTGGACCAGCAGTAATATGTTGTACAAAAAAAACAAAACAAAACAAAAAAAAACCCAAAGCAAAATAAAATTCAAAAGCTGTACTAAAAATCAGACAAAATGGCTTCTAATGTTATGAATTCCACTAACCAGCTTTGTGACCTTATACAGTTCATGTATCTTCTCTAAGATTTCTTAACTCTAAAATCAGGCTAAAAATATCTGCCTTGATTTTTTTTATTTTTAACAAGAATCTTATAAGAATCTAATGAGAAAGGAGTGAATACAGCATTTGATTAGGAATCTAAAAATCTTTGATTTAACAAAAACAGAATAAAAAAAATGTTGGTACAAGACAAAAAATGGTGTGCCCATTTTAAATTATGAATGAATCTCCTTCAGAAAAAATCTTTTGTAAAACATAGGTAGAAGAATAAAATAAGTTTCAAAAAGTACCATGCTGTTTAGAGTATAATTTGTAGTCACAATGTTATCTCTGAGATTTTGATCCTTTCCCACATACACAAAAGAGCCAGGAGGGCACCCTTTAGGGGATAATAGCAAACCTTCCAGATTTCAGAGCAAAAGCCCAAGCCTGGCACTGGGCAATTCACAAAGTCTCTCTAAACCTTAGTGGTTCATCTACAAAATAAAGGGGTTAGAACACAATTTCTCCCAAGTTCTTTTCAACACAAACTTTCAATGATCGCATTTGAGGAAGAGTTTCAATAATGGGAAAATAATGGACACTTTACATCAGTGTAATACAATCTCTTTGTGAACCAGAGGTAAAGATAAAATAAGTGAGTCTAACAGAACCTGAAATATTAGACCAATTTAATCAGAATTAGCAATTTTCATGGTTTCAAATACACAAAACATCTGTGCAATACTTCTCCCTAAATGAAACAATCTACGGGAAAGCATTTTGGAAACCATAAGATGCTATACAAATGTGAAGTATTATTAACATCATCTTGTTATTTGAGCCCACAGACTTGGCATAAGCAGCCTATATATTTCAGCTGTGACCAATCACCCTGGGTGGGCATGCTAGGGAGGGAGGAAGAGGAAAGGGGAAGTGGATTTGCTTCTCCTGTTTTCTAGTTTTCCCTTATTCCCTGAGCCAGGACGTCTGTGACATACTCTGAGCAGGTTTTTCTTGTTTGGTTTTTCAAGCATTAATAGGTGGTTACTCCCCAATAGAAAGACAGATAGACAAGTAGATAGCCAAGTCTTTTTGTGTGTTTAGATTTAAGGAAAAAGTCACTTTAAATTCTCATTTCTTCATTTGACACATTTTTAGACAAAACAGGTGGTATGGTATGTATTTTGCCATTGTGTCCAATATTTTCCATATGCTAGCTTATTTCTTTTCTCTTCTAAAGTAAGCTGTAATTTGGATAAAGTCCTTCTAATTGGTAAGTGCTTTAAAATAAGAATTGCTAGTTATGAGTCACTGCAATGATGTTAGAACGCCTGGGAGTATTATCTGCATGTAATAGTGAGAGAAATTGAGGGACTGAAACAAAGGTAGAGCGAGAAAGTAGACCTCCCAGGCCGCTACAGAATGCCAAATTTCTGGAAAAGAGTTATAATTTGGAAGATGCCTGAGAATGGACAAACCTCTCTGCATAGGAACCTAAAAATCCTCAGCAGATGAATCTGTACTGTCTGAAAATCACATGACTTGGCTTAATGGCTTATGGGAAGTTGCTTGTTTAAACTGAATGTTAACTTGCAAGAATCTTTGGGGAAATCATTATGACCAATTATGAACTAGATTATTAAGAAGAAAAGCTGGGCCTAGCATTTGCTTAAAAGCTATATTTTCATCAGATATCATCTTCCTTATAAGAAGATAATTGGGTAAACTGTGTGTCTTGGCCTGGGAATTGGAGATGGGGGTGGGGATTGGAGAGACTCTTGACTTTACTTTTTTTTCCTCTAATTTCTAGACTTGGCTAAACCATTAGTCAAACTCTCTCATGGTAAACGAAGGCTAATGTCCATATTAAAACCTCCAGAGCAAATAAATAACATGTTGATTTCCTTAAAGGCTTCCTAAATTAACTGCTCATCTCAGCTTGGGGTAGAGGATTTGCAGCTTGAAACACAAGTCTGTCTCAAACTCAACTTGAGTATTTCTCATGTGTCCTCTGATAATTATGAAAAAAAGTTAACTGGTGCCACTGGAATGCAAATGACGTCAGTTGTGAAATGATTAAACAGTAATGTTCAGAGCTTCTGTGGCCTGGAGAGTTTTTAATGGCATTACACAGCAAGTGCCGTAGTATTACCCAAAAGGGGGAAGAAAGATTAAATTTCTGAGTAGGAGAGGGAGGGCTGTTTTCAGTTTGAACTACAAGCCAGAAAAATTTCTTTCTGCTGTAAGAACTTCAGTCCTTCACAAAGGCATGGGAGCGGGGAGAAATTAACCTTTTATAATGTTGGCAGCGAATATATAGCACAGAGCATGACGTGGTGATTCCTCAGGTAAACAAAGGAAGTCTAAGAAACATCAGTGATCAGGGCTTTGAAGCAAGAGGTAGACGTTCCAACACAGGCTATGTAGGGAGACAAGAACAAAATGGGGACAGGAGGGAACCTAGATTGAATTAACACAAATAATAAATAATGCTGTCAGAACCCACTATATTATTAAGATAATTCATTGGGTACAACAATATATCAGGGTAAAAATAATTTAAAATAATTTAAAAATAATTTAAATTATTAAATTAAATTTAAATTAATTAAAAAATAATTTAAAAATAATTTAAAATTTTATCTTAACAGTAAGAACTAATGTTACTCAGGGTGAGAATTGTTTTTGTTAAGAAAATAACATGGTAACTCACTTAGGGTGTGGAAGTGAGGCCGTGCTAACAGCTGGAAGGAGGCAGCAAACCATGGAGTCAGACTACTTTGCACAAGAAATCTAAGGAGGTTCTGATTCTGGGAATAGTGAACCAGTAAAGAAAAGGATTTTAGAGAAAAGTCTGAGAAGGCTAAACTGCATGGTGGGAAAGCACCCTGCCGGAGAGAGGGAAATCACCAACACCTTTTAAGAACAGAGATGCTAATAATCAATTTTAAGTTGTTTAAGGTTGTCCAGGCTGTGTTATGCTGAACCTGTCATACAGTCTGCCAAATACATTTCCTTGTACAGAAGTGCGTGGGGAATAGATGACCCGGGATGGGAAGCAGGTCCCAACACGGAGTGAAGGAGTGCAGGACAGAGGGAGAAAAACTCAGAGCCAGGGTGACTGAAAGAAATATAATCCCTAGCCTTGCCCCACAGCAGAGAAACTCTGGGGCTGTGGCAATAGCCTGCCACCACCTCCAGTGTCCCAGTACCTTTCCTCTAAGTGTGGAGAAGGTCCTGGGGCATCTCTCAACCAGTGCAGGGGTGGGGACAGGGTGAAAGTGGGTGGGTAAATGCCCCAACCTTCCTTTGCTCTCCTCTGATGAGAAAATCTTGAAGCATGTTTCACAGTTCCCCTCAAGGGGACTGAGGCCTTTTTGCCCACAGTGGTGACATGCTCATTAACACACTCTTCGACTTTTTCCCCTTTCTGTCTCACTTTTCCCATTCCCGTACTTGTGCTTCTTGTCCTCACCTATCTTGACATACTTGCACCCACTCTTTTAACTCAGGGTCTGATTTGGGAGGAAACCAAACTAAGATACCCTCCCACCCCATCCCTAGTCACACTATTCTAATCCCACTTCTACCATTTGCTTGCCTTCCAAAAATAGTCTTTGCATAGGCAAGCATTTACATATGTATGTATGTATGTACATATGTGTGTATGTATATATAGATGTGTTTATATATATCTAATGTAAACTTTTAACAATTTCTCAACCATCCAAAATAGAGGGAAAAAATCCATATCCTACACATCTAAGATAGCTAAGTCTCTTTTCTAAAAAAAATACATTGCACTTAAAAGAGAATAAATCTTATACCAGTAATCACATTTAGAAATTATGCACAATGCATGCCATTTAGACTCAATTGCGTTGATAAGGAGTACTCGGGGGCTCACCATTCATTAGTAGCTTGCCATCCACTGCTCTTGTATCAGTGCCCTGATAATTGTGTTAACACATACATGAAATAAATAGCACGCTGGACTTCTTGGCAAAGTGATTATTATACCTACAGTAATAATTTCAAATATTTAAACTATTTGTTGTAAAAGACTGAAACTCTACATAAAATTGTCTTAAAACTAAGAACTTTTTTAAAATTTGATTTTAATTGTGCTATGAATTAAAAGTCATGTTAGTATTCAAATGTTCTGTTTGTTGTGCTGACTATCCGTGTGCCAAACCAGCCGAATTAAGTCTGTTCTTTGTAGCCTACTATTCCTTCTGTGGGACTCATGGTTTTCTCTAACATATGGATGTGATATTTACTATTAAACTTCATATTCCTTGTTAAATTTTAAGAGATTGGTTTCTTGTGATGCTAAGTTGGTCTTCTTATTGTTTGCCTAGAGTTGAACATAATCTTTCTAAAGTTTTATACTATGATTAGTATGCTATGATGATTTATAAATATGTACATATACATATTACATACTATACACATGCATGTACACTGTTTTATATATACCATGGGAATTCAAAATGGAATCGAAATAATCCAAGAATAACAATTAGTGGATTTATCTTTTATCATTAAATTTATAGATTATTAAATTCAATGCAGTTATATTCAGTTGATTATCATAGTAACTACGTTTTTCACCTCATAATGAGTCAACTTATTTTGGAGGGAACACATGAAGTCAATTATGTTGCCATTGTTTCTTAGGTTCTTTGCATTCTTGTGAAATGCCTTTGTGTTTTCTCATGATGTATCTTCATGTTATTTTTCTTTTTTTTTTTTTTTTTTTTGAGACAGAGTCTTACTCTTTGCCCAGGGTAGAGTGCCATGGCATCATGCCTAGCTCACAGCAACCTCAAACTCCTGGGCTCAAGCAATCCTGCTGCTTCAGTCTCCCAAGTAGCTGGGACTATAGGCACGCACCACCATGCCTGGCTAATTTTTTCTATATATTTTTAGCTGGCCAATTAATTTCTTTCTATTTATAGTAGAGGGAGGGTCTTGCTCTTGCTCAGACTGGTTTTGAACTCCTGACCTTGAGCAATCCACCCACCTCGGCCTCCCAGAGTGCTAGGATTACAGGCATGAGCCACCACGCCTGGCCTCTTCACGTTATTTTAAAATGCCGAGCAGAACATGAGATAGCTGTAATCAGAAACAAACATCAGAACCTTGTTTTAATGCCCTGTTTATAGCAAGCAAACATTTCAAACTATGTATTATTTTCCATCCAGAAATGCTTTTCAGCTTGTTTCCCTAGTTAGCAATTTTAGTGGCATTTCTTCTTCACCATCCCACTAGTATATTATTTTTAAATTTTTATTTCAAAATATTACAGGGGTACAAATGTTTTTGTTACATGGATCGCTTTTGTAATGCTTGAGTCAGGGCTAGAAGTGTGCCCATCACCCAGATAGCGTTCATTGTACCTGCCACTAATATATTCTGTGCACTAACTGCATCCTGGCCTTCCTTATCAAACTCGCTCTCAGGAAATGTATCTGGATCTAATTCACTCAAATATGTGATTTGGAGATATCATTTGTTTTCTGGAAACTTGGATGTCACAGGGGAAAAACATTTTGTTTTTAACATTAAAAAAATTGGAAGCTAGGGAAAATTTAAATTTCTATATATTTGGCTTACTGAGTAGCTCAATATAGGTTATAAACATGAAATATTTTTATTTTTATCCAGTCACTGTTTTCAACCATGCTCTGCCAAATGTCACTTCTCTATTCCTTAAGGACATCTTGGAAATGTGCCATACCTTTCACTAAAAGTTCAGGCCTGTTTAAGACTCTCACCTCATATTGGCTTAAATCTCACTTATTCTTCTTACCTGCACCTCTTCCCTCTTCTAAGTCGTCCAGGCTTGTGACTTGAAAGATTTGGAGAGGGGAGAAGAAAGGATCTGATCCTGCTTACTTCTTTCCCTTCCCTATTTCAAAGCTTGCTTCCTCCTGATTTGGGAGAGTGGGAGGAGACATAGGGGAGGCAGAGATCTTTTGAGGGTAATCAGTCACCTGCTGGTGGTAGGGAGGCAGCCAAGGTTCCAATCAGCCTCAAGTTGATTCTGTCTGCTCTTATCATATAATGGTTTCCACACTGATGCTGTGCATGGCTTTCTTAGGAAGTTTCAGCTTTTGTCAGCCACCTCTGCCACTGGGCCCCCTCAAAGAGGGGGCAGCCATGTCTCCTAGTCTCTCTCAAGTAGGCCCTGCCCCAACCTCCCTCAGAGTGGGGCATCTACCCACCTCCAAGAGCATCTTGGAAAACTGGGATGGAGTGACCCTCTATCCTCTCCTAATGCACACCGAACCACCATCTGTTATTACCTCTCTGTTGCCAGATATTCCTTAAGGTCTTCTGCCTTTGCAGAAGATGTGGTGGCACTAATAGCAAGTTTAACATATAGCAAGAAACTTCAGGGAATGGGCATGAAACCTTCCTCAGAACTCCCCTACCATGCTGTGCTCTTGTCTAATGTGGCCACCAGGGTAGGACTGCAACCCAAGTGCCCATCAATTCATGAGTGGATTAATAAAATGTGGTATATGTATACCATGGAGTACTATTCAGCTTTAAGAAACAATAGTGATATAGCACCTCTTGTATATTCCTGGATAGAGCTGGAACCCATTTTACTAAGTGAAGTATCTCAAGAGTGGAAAAACAAGCACCACATGTACTCACCAGCAAATTGGTATTAACGGATCAACAACTCAGTGGACATATAGGAATAACATTTATCGGGTGTTGGGCAGGTGGGAAGGGGAAGGTGGGGATGGGTATATACAACCACAATCAGTGAGATGGGGGATGGTCACGCTTGAGGCTCTGACTTGAGGGGGAAGGGGGACATGGGCAATATACGTTACCTTAACACTTGTACCCCCGTAATATGCTAAAATAAAAATAATAATAATAATAATAAAGAATGAAATTCTTATCTTCCCATCTCAGGCAGCCTATTGCTGTACTCACAGAGCTTCTCAGACATCTCCCATCCTATCCTCAGTGGTAGGCAGAATTCTCAGATGGCCTCCAAGATTCCTGCCTCCTTCACTGGGAAGAATCTGTGAATTCGATGGTAGATTATTACTCTTTGACTAGGTTATTAGTTATTGGACTTTGAGTCAAAAGGGAGATACCCAATGACCCTGATCTAATTATATTAGCACTGAAAAGGAACTGGCACTCCCTTCCTGAAGGCAAAGAGATTGGAAGTGTGAGAGGGCCTGTGTCAGAGACCACATAGAAGGACCTGAGCACTACCTTTAGAAGCCAAAACCAATTTCATGCCAACATCTAGCAAGACCACAGGGACCTCAAGGCTACCAGTACCAAGGAACTGAACTTGGCAAACTTCCTGACAAAGTTTAGAAGCGTATCTTTTCCTAGCTGAGCCTCCAGATGAGAGCACAGTGTCACCCACACCGGGGTTTCAGCATTGTAAGACACTATGCAGCTGAACTGTGCTCAGGGAAACTGTGAGATAATAGGTTTATGTTGTTTTAAGCCATTAAATTTGGCCATTAAGCCATTTATTACACAGAAAGAAAAAACCAGTAATGCTCTCTCTTCCACTTCTGTACTTCCCTTATCTTCTTGAGGTGAGGATTGCTGTTAGCATGATATGTAGGAGGTAGCAGGGCCAATTCAACAATCGTATAGCAAGCCTAGAAATATCTGGCTTAATTTCTTGGTGACACTCTTCAGAATATCATAGATTGGGAGGGGGTGTTAATGCATCTTTGTCCTTAGGTAGGGGCCTTGATGGCAATTCCAGAGGACCAACATATTAAATATATACTAATGTATTGTTATCTATGTACTACTGGATGTTTTAGTGGCTTTCTTATGTTGTCCAGCTGTAGTTACAGAGAGAGAGAGAGTATGTAAAACTTGGCTTTTTTATAAAATTAACACATGAAAAACATATTTTACATTACAAAGTACCATGCATTCAGGAAATTAAAATGTTATAGCATTCATTCAACATTTGTTGCGATGACTCTCTATGTCAAGTCTTTGAATTTGCTCTTAAATATAACTTTGTCATATTTTCTAATGAGTCCATGTCCAGGTTAACAAGGGAAGAAAGGATGTCCTCAGTGGAGGAAGTAAGATATACTAAGGAAAAGAGACAACATAATATATTGCCTAGTCTGGAAACTGCATTGATGTGGTTGTCTTATAGCAGCGGTCCCCAAACTTTTTGGTACCAGGGACTGGTTTCATGGAAGACAATTTTTCCATGGACGGGGTTGGATGGTGGGGTTAGGAGGTGGGGTGTCGTGTGTGGCGGGGGGTGGTGCAGAACTCAGGTGGTAATGTGAGTGAGGTCTGTTTTCTAACAGGCCATGGACTGGTACCGGGCCCTAGCCTGAGGGTTGGAGGCTGCAGCCTTATAGAGTATGTGTAGGGCATTCTGACATCTCTCTACTATTACTAGTTTTTGAGATCTTAGATATGTGAAAATAATAAAAACTTTGATATAGGAGCCAAGCAAAAGAAGCAAGATTTTCTGAATTTGGGATGAACAACATCACACAAGTAAAAAGACCACTTGCTTCCAAAAGAGTAAGAAGAAAAAAAAAAAAAAAGCAGCTCTCCTAACACACACTTTGTCACATAGAACCAAGTTCTACTCACTATTCTTTTGTTTTGCCAATTTTTATTAATTTCATTAAAACCATGGCCCAATTTGAACAACACTTATTTCCTTTTTATATATTCATTTACTATATTTGTTGATTTGATATAAATTTATACTACAGAAAATGAAAGAATCTGAAATAAGAGGAATCTGATCTCAAGAGGGATTTAGATCTGTTTAAATGTATAACGAGTGTTTTGCAACATGCTTTGAGAATCCCAGACTGCATTGCTGCACCAAGTCTCTAAAGACAAAAGGTGTTCTACAGTATTTGACAGTATTTTCCATCATTGACTCCAAAAATCTGCTTTTATTTATTTACTTATTTGGCAATGCTGGAGATCGAACCTGGGACTTCATACAGAACTGCTACTTTTATAATCTTTATTCTATAGTAATGCTATCATCAATGATAGTTTTGCATTAGATTTCAATCATTACTTTTTGGATTCAAGTAATTTGCAATAGCATGATTTTGTCTAATGATACAGCAATTGAAATGTTTGGAAGTCCTCTGCTTTTTTTCTAAGCCCCCTTCCCCTTTACTTATAGTGAATATATTCCTATCCTATGAAATAATCTAAAATTACACATATTTCTATATTAATAATTTTCCTATTGCATAAAAATGTTGAATTTCATTGGCAGCAAAGACCAAAAAGCAATATGAGTAGCCTATCTGAAGTATTTTATTTTCATTTCTAAAGCTTTATAATCATGTAATTATAAAATTATAAAACAATTAAATATAATTATAATCAATAATTTATAAGTAAATAACAATTAAGTTACTATAATAACAAATTATAATTACCATTTCTAAAAATTACTATAAAATTTCATCTTCATAAATTTAGGAAACCAAATAATTCCTCTTTTAATTACTAACTTTTCCTCAACTCTCAAAATGTATGAATCTATGCATATTAACCTTTTCAGAAACTTTTAAATGGTGATCAGAGCTTCAAAATGAAGTCGATAAATATTAAGTTTGAAGCATGAAGCAATGTATAAAGAATCAGATTTCCTAAAGCTTCTGACATGTCTTCATTTATGCTGTGCCCTATTCCATGGTGGGATTAGACTGGTGTGCATGATCAACAGTCAGTTTCCTGAATCTTCCCATTGTGTGTCTGCTGCTCATCTGCACAATCTATCAGAGAAGCTCCATAAACCACACTACTTTGTATATAGTTGCATATAGGTCTGAAATTGGAAACCCTAACATAAGATCCAAAGATGTCCAATAGTCATGTAACCATAATTTTCAGAGTCTTGGTTCATCCCACTGGTCTGATTTTATTCTAAGGTTCCAGGTCTGAATAAGACATAATTACGACACTGCCTTGTCCTTCCACCTGTTCCATTCCAGCACCCACAGTAGTACTTTGAAAGTGCTACTCTGACTCTGATGTTTCTCCCCATTCAAATATTTATTTACTCATTTGAGAATTCACTGCTCCAGGTCCAATGTTGTCTCATATCTTGACATCTTTCCACACCACAATCTCAAGACAGTTTTCCTTGCCAGTTGAGTATACTGACCTTTCCACCCATTAGGCTCAATGGGGTAGCACAATATTAGGCTAACTTATATATTTCATAAAGTACCTTCTACTGGCTAGAGATATTTTGTTGTTCATGGACTTAAATATCAAGGGAAAGAAAAATTTCTTCCTTTTTCTTCCTAAATTTTGTACTTTTAGAACCAGGGAAACTCCTATATGTATCCTATGAAGGAAGATTTGAATCACAGAGCCAGCTAGTTATATTTGACAGTGTTCTGTAAATCAGAGGTCCCTGCTGTGTGTGGAGTCTCTCAGAATACTGTTGATTTCTATTTGGGGCAAAAGGTCGATAATATTTTGTGTGTAGTGTGTCTCAAAACACTTATTTTATGAAGGGAGTGATCTAAGCCACCCAAAATTACTGCATGACAGAGTTATCTCAACATTCTTATAAGATAATATATTCAAAGTGGCTAATGCAGTACAAGGCATGTAACAGGTGCTCAAAAAATAGATGCCAAATAATTAAGTCATGGCCAACCTGGCCTACCTCGTGATAAGTCTGTTTCCACTGCGACAAGCTGAAGTCTCAGTTCTTTATCACAGGAAGACTTGAGTCTATGCTGCACGTTGATTGGTCACCCTTTCCATTATATTTATTTTTAAAAAGCAATTGTGGTATAATTGATGTACAATAAACTACACATATTTAAAATACACAATTTGTTGAATTTTAATATATGCATACACCTGTGAAACTCTCACCACAAAATAATTAATAAATCTATTATCCTGAAAAGTTCTCTTACATTCTCTGCTGAGATGCTATAGCTACCTTTTCACTGTTTACAGGATCACTCCAGTGCATTTGATCATTCTGATGGTGTTTCACTTCTCTGCATAAGTTAGCAAAGGAGAGATGAACTGAAGAGCATTTTCTTTTGAAGCTTGGCACTAGGAATAAAGGAATGAAGGGTATTAGAACTCTCCTTATTTGAATCTCCTTTTTTTCTTTTGTTCTCTCACTCTTGGAACCAAATGAAATTGAACATACAAGGAGAAGCCAAAAAACATCAGTAAGATACACTTGACAGTTTTGATGGACATTTCCCACTGCAGGTGGATTCTGTTATTTTCTACATGCATGCTTTGTCTGAGAGAGCAAGACCATAGATAGTGGTTCTCAGGCTAGCTTGGAGAATAGTGTTCTTAATGTGCTAACATCGTGTTATTGATGTATGTACTGCTATTACACAGCCATTTTGCTATTTTCACACATATTTTTAAATTTTTTTGTGCAATATTGTGGTTAAAATAATTAACTTTAGCATCAACTACCTGAGCTCTACTGCCTCTCTCAGTTATTTGCCATGTGCTTCTGTGTAAGTCAACTAACCTTTCTGAGCACCAGTGTATTTATCTAAATAAAAATAGGAGCTACCATTGAGTATAATTGTGAAAGTTAAATGAGATAGGGTATGTCATGTATTTAATGGTGATTGACATATGGCTGTTAATGTTATTAATATTAATGTAATAAGATGTTAACTTATTAATAGTAGCAAGTCTAAAGGTGGACTTATTTAAAAATATGCACATTAATACATTCATTTAAACAAATACCAGACATTTATTAACTACCTATCTATTTATATGCAAAGTATTTTACAAGAGATAGGTAAAACTCTAGGTTAGACAGAGTATTATTTCTCAATCATAGGTCCTTTATAAAGAAAAATATTCTGGGGTACCTCTGTGTTAATGTGAATGATTTTTATTATAACATTATACATACCCATAGATAAAACTTTGGACCATATCTCATGAGGTATATTACAGGTGAGAGATTTATTGATTTATTCGTCACACATGAGCACAATAAAAATACTTACTTTTTGACTGTTATTCAATTTTATGTGTCATCTCATTTACCCAGCAGCCCTGGTAAGTTCAATTATTATCCCTAACTCTCTAAGTGATTAGAAATATAACAGCAAAAGTTTTGGGAGAAAGATCAGAATTAGAGATATATACTAAAAACTTATAGTTGAAGATAAGATCATGAACATGAAATTTCAAGACATAAGGAAAAGAACACTTCCTGCCCTATGTAAAATTGAATGGCTAAGACATACATGTCAGGGCCGGGTTTGAACCATAGTCTGTCTGACCCAAATATCGTATGCTTCTCACTAGTATGCATTTAAAACCAAGTCGGCAGTCAGGCCTAGTTTTATTCACAGTGAAATTAATAAGCCCCAGTGTTTGAACACTACTATTTAATTCAAAACGTAAGGAAACTGATAATGTCGGCTGAATAGCTAGGATTCCTAAAGCATGCCCTTGTCAGGTCTAGTAGTACATGCTTAGGCGAAAATTACCACTGTCACTTTGACAGCAGTCAAGGAGATTTGAATCCAAATTTAGATGCTCTGTTCTTTGTATCTGTAAAAGACCATCACAGTAAGCACAAAAGAGAAGACGGATGTTTCTAGAAAGTAAATCTAGAAAGGAAGATTGAAAAATAAATGCTAATTTGAGAGATATCCTTTTGGCTTCTGTCATTTCCAATATTCTGTTTGTAGTTGTCGTATTAGCTTTTGTGGTCTAAGGAAATGTTATAAAATCCTCAAGACCAAGAAATACATGCTGATCTTTCCAGTAGGGCAATTATCTTTGCCAAACTAAACAGAAGTTCTTCAAAAATGCTCTGCCATGTTGGAATCCATGAGCAGCATTTAAGTTCAGGCTTGTCTATTCAGTTCCCAAGGAGGAAAAGGAGAGAATGGTTCTAAAGTGAGTATGAAAGTTTCTTGATGTTTGTGAAGAAGATGTATTCGGCAATGCTATCTTTCTCACTGCTCCCCAACCATACCTACAATGGGATCATGGCTGCCCATTTAAAGACTTCATTTTGCAGCCTTCCTTGTAGTGAGGTGTGGTCATGTGATTAAGTTCTGGCTAATGCAACCTCAGCATAACTGACATGATGGTTGCTAAAAACCAGTGACTGTTAATTTATGAAAGTAAGTCATGCTTTTAAGAGGAAGGAATGTGCCTTCCCCTTCATACTTCCCTCTCCCCAGAGTGGTTATAATGTGGGTAATGATGACTAGAGGTGAAGAAATCATCTTGAACCACAAAGTATAAATTGTCCACAGAGCTGCCTTTCCTGCTCTGGACTGCTGTCAACTGGGCTGCTATGTGAGACAGAAATAAACCATCTTGTATTAATATAAGCTACTGATATTTTGGAACTCTATAACAACAACTGGATCTATAGCCTAATTAATTTTGAATTTGATCCTGGAATTGGGGTTGCCAGAACAGAACTAACATGTGTGGCATTGGCTTAAAGGTTGGACAGTTGGTAGAAGGGACACAGATATTAGAAGCTGGAAAATTTGGTGTCTCTGTCATTTTTTTTTTTGAAATATGTTTAAGAAAATTGTTACCTCTAATGACTTGAAAGGCAGAACGCATATGAATATGGCCTGTGACTCTGGGAACTTACTGAAAAAAGAAAACACCAGAATGCTGGTGTGTATTGGCTGCCTTCTGAAGCTTTTGGAAAAATCCTAGAAAGAAGAGTTCAAGCTAGAACTAAAATATTTGTGAACATAGATTGAAGAGAATACAACATTTGAGGGAGTTTTTCTCTGCATGTTGCCTGCAAACTAATGGACAAAGGGTCTAGTGACATAGAAATGTACAGTAGTGAAAAAGTTAATTACTTCTTACAAAACTAAAACAGAGCTAAGAAATAGCTCTAAAAATGAAACCTTAGAAGGACCTAAAACTGTCTCCAGTCTTCTCTAATGCATCTTCCCAGAAGTGCTCTTTGCTAGTTAGTGAGTCCAGTTCAGAAGCAAAGACCAGATTAATGTCTTCTTCCCAACCAACACTAGTGTTTTGGATGGCCTCAGGTAAGCCGCCAAGGAAATGGAAATGGGCAGGAGCATAAGGATGGTTAAAAAAGAAAAGGTTTTCGGATGTCAGAAGTCTAACTAGAGAATATCTTTGGCAACTTACTTATGAAATCAGCTGGAAGCCAGTAGATTGTAAGCCTACTGAGATTGTGAGGAAAATACATTGCCAAAGAAAGCACACATCTAGCACGAAAAACCAAGTGTCAGTTTGACCTATAAAGCAACCCCTGATCCCCCAAAGCTGTACATCTCCCAAGATCAACACACTCTCCAACATTTACTTAAAGTTATCATGGAGGGTAATAGACAAGGAAGAATGTCCCAGAGGGCAAAGCCAGGGACCACAGAGTGCAATAGAGAAAAACTCCTCAGAGAGCAGAGTCAGCAGTTTCCAAATAATATAACAAGGACTAGCCAAGCTGCCAGACAGGGAGGTTTTGCAATGTCCTCCTCAACAAGATACGATGACTGCTAAAAGCCAGTGACTGTTGTTGGATTTCCCATTATTTCCTATTTTGACTGAGCATTTTTACTGTGACTGTCCTGTTCTTCCTCTACTATTTTTATTAAGTTTCGGTGTGTGTGTGGGGGGGGGAGACAAATAGACTTTTAAAAAAATTGTTATATTCCCAGACCATAACAAGCTACATATATCTAATAGAGAGGACAGCATACCTTCTAAGGTTCTGAACTTTGAGGTTGCTTCTGTAACCGAATGGAACTTGGGAATTCTCTCATTTGGAAAGAGGCAGAATTGCTTGCTTGCTCTCTACAAGCTTGCTATCTTCTACAATACCCATTTTTTTTTCTCCCTCAGTAACAGAGCTTTTAGCTGAGAATATGGGATGCCCTGCAAAAATCTACACATTCAAAAGTTTTGGCCAATGGGACATGTGCAGAATCAAAGTTGTTTTTTTTTCCTAGATTGTACTTTCATGGGAAAAGCTATATCCTTCCCTTTCCTTTTTTTCCTTTTTGCTGGCTGGCATGCAGATGTGATGGGTGGAACTGAAGGAGCTGTTCTGCTCCATTAAGTATCAATCAATCGTATGTTGGGAACTATAGAACCACAAGCAAGCTCACCAAACATTTGCAGGGCTTTGAATTAGAGTTCAAATGGAGGACTACATGCCACAGAAAAAAGTATTTAAAAGTTATATATACACCAAAAAAAGTATTAAATAAAATATGTTTCTACCTCTTATCTTGACAAATATACCGTCAAAAGTTACCTTGTATACTACATTCAAGTATAAAATCCTCGGATGCCTTTGAGTAATGTTCCAGAATATGATGAGGTCAGGAATAGATAACCACCTAGTCCTGGCTCCTGGCCCTTGTCTATTTCCATCCAGCTGTGGCTACATGCTGCACTGCAGGGGACCTCATGGTGTGTATATCCATCTCAGCTCACATGCCTAAGTCCCCCACAAATGACTGCCACTTAGCCATTCCTTGCCTTAAACCTAAGGGAGTACAGACCAGCAACACAGACTGCTCTTGGGGAGAGATATGCTCAAACCTTGAAAGGAGGCTTGAAGCTATTTGAACTGTGTATTCCGAATCTTGAGTACCCAACACATGATCCCAAGGAGGGGACACAGTTTCCCGGTAGGCAGACCTCCTTGGTCCTGAAGACTTCTTGCTCTGTGGAGAGTGTGCACATCTGGAGGGGGCCAGAGCAAGACCCTCAGAGACAGGCAAGGCAGGGGCTGCTCCTATCCAGGCTCTTATACTGGCCACAAGAAAAAAAATATCCATATCTCTGTCACTGAGGAGCCCTGGGATGCTTACTCATAAAAAGTCCATGAGCAAGAAATAGACTTTAATATTGTTTACACTACTGCTGTTTTGAGTCTTTGTTGTAACAATTATACCTATATCCTAAGTGAAATGCTGTCTTCAGGCAATAGTTACCTGGATTTCATTGTCATACAATATTACGCCAAGAAAGATTCTGAGTCTTCTTTCCAAAATCCTCATCCTTGTCTTTAAGATATCTCCATAGTGTATTTCTTCCATAATCATGAGTAATTATATTCTTCCATTCAGCTTCTTACATGTATGGTTAATGTCACCTACATGCATTTTCTTCTTAGTTTCTGTTTCCAATGTCCTTTTCCTGCTGGTTAAACGTGAACATTGCTGATGAAATAAATGGCAGGAATCCATTCAAGCTTGAGCTAAACAACAACAAAATCAACATGTGCCTCGAAATATAGTAAAAAAACACATAATCCTGGATGTTTCCTGTGATTTGGATGCTTTTCTCACTTTTAAAACAATTTAAACACTTTGCTCTAAGTATATTTTTCCATCATTTTTGTTTAGTCTATTTATGAATGAATAGACCAATGTATATACCTGACTTAATGCACTCCTTAGTATCCATATGTTTCCAATTTCAAGTTGGTCTTCATAGACAGTGTGGATATTTTCAGCTCTCAGAATGTCATGATTGAATTTAGTCATCCTGTAGTCAAAGTAAGTTGCACTTACTCCTTTCATTCTTTATCATCATATTTTCTCCCACTGTGATTGCATCTTGAAATCTTAAGATATCTATCTGTGAAAATATATTGGTCCTAAAAGAGATAAAACCTATGGCCTTGGTCTCTCTGGATTTGAACCAATTTAAGAAAGGGTAGGGTATCAAGCTCTTTCTATGGGTCATAATTCATACCATATTTTTTGTTTAAATTTGCCCATTTAATAATCTAAACCACTCTGTGAGGTAAATGCAACAGGTAGGAAACTGAGTCCACAAATCTGAGAGTACAAGAAATATAAATTTCTAGTTTGTTCATAACTAAACTTTATTTCTACTTTAGGCCCTTATTCTGTATTTGTATTAAGGATGCTTACCTTAATTTTTCCAAGAGTTGGCATCAAAGTACTGGAGGACTTTATAAGTGTCATAGTAAGGGACATAGTGAGGACATATAATTCTCAGTTTTCATCTTATAGTCACTCTGATATTACCTGAGACTGCCACTTTCTTCAGGCTCTAGATCTGTGTTATCCAATATGGTAGCTCGTAGCTGTATGTGACTATTTAGTACATGAAATTGAATTTCATTTCCAGTGAATTTCGTTTCTAGTGAATTTCATCTAGTCAGAATTGAAATGGGCTATAAGGGTAAAGTACACATGATATTTCAAAGATTCAGTACCAAAGAACCTCCTTATTAAAATATTTAATTGATTACATGTTGAAATAATCATATTTTGGGTATGTTTTAGTAAAGAAAATATATTATTAAGTTTTCACCTATTTATTTTTAGTTTTTAATATGGTTATTAGAAACTTTAATGTTACATACATAGCTTGCATTATTTCTACTGAACAGCACTGCTGTTGATCTCCGACCAATTCTTTTCTCTCAACAAGGCTGCTTTGGTCAAGCAAAGTCATCTCCATTGATTTTACACTTTCTACTTTGCAGACTAGTGGAACTATTGCTATCAAAAGTTAACTGAGCTTACTCTGGCTCAATTACACAGTGTTGCTTCCAAATTCTTAGATACAAAGTCCTATAGATAGAAATAAATCCATTTCATTTTTTCTAAAAATAAAATTACCTTTTTCACTTGAGAATCATATAGGAAGTTTTCTTCCTAACAGACTCATGAACTAGTTCATTGGGTATTTAGAAGTAAAAAATCATGCTTTGTTCCTGATGACCAGAAAAACATCAGTTCGGGTCACAAATAAACCAAGACTTCCCACGAATTAAAAAACATGGGAGAACTCTCTGAGGGGATGTGCAGAGGTGATGCTATTACACAATGTGTTGCTATTTGAGCCATTTAGTTTTCAAAAAGGAAAATCATTCAAAGTCCTTAAGCAGGGGTGTGTAGCAGTTAATAAATGTCTAAATTGTTGGGAGTACCTGTCTCAACAGGAGGCCAAAGTCAATGTTAATAATCACTCTTTTTCTTCTTTTTTGTGAGACAGTCTCACTCTATTGCTGGGGCTAGATGCCATGTGTCAGCCTAGTTCACAGCAACCTCAAACTCCTGGGCTCAAGCGATCCTGCTGCCTCAGCCTCCCAAGTAGCTGGGACTACAGACACACACCACCATGCCTGGCTAATTTTTTCTATATATATTTTTAATTGTCTGGCTAATTTCTTTCTATTTTTAGGAGTGACGGGGTCTCACTCTTGCTCAGGCTGATCTTGAACTCCTGACTTCAAGTGATCCTCCCTCCTCGGCCTCCCAGAGTGCTAGGATTACAGGTGCGAGCCACCACACCTGGCCAACAATCAACCTTGAGAAGGGAAAAAAATCCTAATAGAATGGGAAACAGAAAAGCAGAAAATAGAGTCAAGTGAGTACTTTAGTCACTCTTGTTTCTTGGGGGGAAAATCCCGGAGATTTGGAAAGGATTTAGGGAAACAATTTTGTCTCCATCCTTTGTGGTAGAACTTCAAGATAAATGCTGTTGAGGAAGTAACAGTTAAGGTGCTTCTCCCTGTGTCTTGCTATGACTTGCTGAATAAAGACAAGGGCCAACCAAATTTTAGAGTAAGCACTAGTGAGAGACAGCATGCTCAGAGTGAATGAGCTGAGTGAGAGTAACAGAGGCAAGAAAAGTGCCACTCACAGTCACACCGTGAGGAAAATGTGGCTGTGTTGGGACAAATTCAGATGACAGTTAAAGGGTAGTTCTCTGGCTGTCAAAAGGAAAGTCAAGGTTGTTTAGCAATGGGGGAAATCACAAGGTAGCCTGGAAGGGAGGCCAAATGCCCAGGAGTCCATGAAATATAGAAGTTGAAATCAGGAGCAAAGAGTAAGTGGGCACAAAGCAATATTCATTTAATAAATATAAAGTGAGTACCTGTTATCTACTGAACAAAATCACTGAGGTGCTGAGGCTGTAGTAATGAACAACAAACAGATTGTGCTTGTCTCCAGGGATCTTATGGTCTAGCTGGGAAGGTAATAAATAAATGGCCCAGTGCACACAGAGTGCTATGTCTTCTAGGGGCACACAACCAGGGTACTTAGCTCAGTTTCGGGAGTAAGAAAAGATTTCCAGAGCCTATAATATCGAGACTTATGTCTAAAGGATGATTTCAGTTCAGCAGACAAGACAGTCAGGGAAGGAGGGCGAAGCCAATGGAGAAGATGAAGGGATTGTGGAGGTGAGCAGCTCCCCAGGCCAAGGCCAAGGCTTAGGATCAAGGAACAATACACAGAAATACGAAGAAGTGAAAACAAAAATTATATCATGTTGAGGAATTTGGACTTTATCCTGGTGCCAAAAGGAAGCATCTGAAGTATTTGCTTTTAAGTAACACTAAAATATAGACAATAGATTTCTGGGAAGTGAGATTGAAGGCCAAGGCAACAGTAGGATGCTCTGGCAGTGATATAGGCAAGAGATAATAGTGACCTCATCTAAATTGGTGGCAGTGGGAATGGAGAAAAGAGGAAGGATTCTGAGATACGGAAGTAAAATTAAGGGAACGTATTCAATGGTTGGATGCGAGATTCAGGAAACTCTTAGGATTGAAGTTGGGCAAGGGACTGAGGTTCTAGCACTTTTTCCGTGAACAGGGACAGATTTGCCTTAGGCCCATATTCTAGGGGCCTGCATGGTCAGCCCGGTGTCTAAAGGCAAGTCTATGAGGACTCCCAGTTCTTTGAACAAAGCTGCCCTATGTATGGCAGGAACATCAGAGGGAAGTTGGGGCTTCTCTGATCTGATTGTGACAATAACCTCTGGGAAATGAAAGAAAAAGGAGCAATCACAAATATAGTCCTTTCAAAGGCAGACCAGATCCTGGCCCAGCAAGAGATGGAGCCACAGAGGAAGCTTGGCATTTAAAAGGAATTCTGTGGTGAATCATTTTGTAATATAAAGACTATTTTTATATTTCAGGGACTATGTATCATATTAAGCTTCTAAAGCCTAATAATGACAGTGTAAAACTGGATCTAATAGAATGTAAGAGAAAAAGATCACTTGTCAACCCCAGCCCTAATGTCTTAATGGGCCCCGGGGTCTTTAAGAGCAGCACACGTGAACAACCATCCTGGAAACTGACAATTCCCCAGAAGCACACTCGCCTTAGGCAGCAGTATCCAGTCAAGATTTGCATTATGAGATTATCATTTTGTCCATTAAGTTTTATGAGATAAAAAACTAAAGAGTTTTTCTTAATCAATCATACTTACAAAATGAATATTTTATAGTCTACAATATCTACGGATTTTTCCAAAGAATGAAATATCACTTTCAATCTGATTTTCAATATCATATTCAAAGCTGTTGACTTTATACTTTGCATGTAGATATATCTAAGATTATTGGGATGGGATAACCTTACAGATTTTGGAAAGCACAAAGGGAAGAGAACAAGTTGGTTTTAGGAGCCATATGGCACTGCTCAATAAAATTAACGGGCCACATAAAAATTGAGAAGCTAATGTTAATAGTACTTTTTAAATTTTAAAATTATGTTTTTAATATTTGATACATTTGAAACAACTGAGTATGTTTTTTTCAGAGTACTCTTAGCATGGAATTCAATCTATCCATCTGTAAAATATTGTTTTTCTCTGCCTTCAGAGTCTTACCTTTCCAGAATAAGTTTTTACTTTCTCCTCCTAAGATTGATACACAAAAGGTATGTTCAAATAGTTAAACATGTGTGTTAAAATCCAAATTACTTTCCACCTTAGTACATGTTGTACTGTTTATAGGATATAATTTATAAGATGTGTATGTGTGTATATATACACACACATGCTTATCCACAAATTAACCATAAATTTTGATGTAATTTCCAAAACCAAAACTATTTGTATGAAGCATAAGAAGTTAACTATGTTTACATATTTTCATATGTGAAGTCATCACTTTAAAAATTACATTTTTTCATGTTATCTTTAGGCTGTCTCATGAGAGTATAACCAATCAAATCTCTAAAGGAAGCCTCCATATACTTTCTGTGGAGAAAACTCTTCTCTAAAGTCTTAAAATGATTCTCAGAAACAAAAGTATCTTTGGGAAAGACCCCGAGCATACAGCGAGGGATGAAAGGGCTCACTGCCATAATATGGAGGCAGATGAGCCCCTCCCTTACGTTCTTACAGGCTAGTGATGCTCACGGGGCAATGGGAAGATTGCTGCCCTGTGATAAATGAGATTCAACTTTGAAGTCTTCCTTCCTTCCTTCCTTCCTTCCTTCCTTCCTTCCTTCC
Source organism: Microcebus murinus (assembly GCF_040939455.1). Classification (NCBI taxonomy): domain Eukaryota; kingdom Metazoa; phylum Chordata; class Mammalia; order Primates; family Cheirogaleidae; genus Microcebus; species Microcebus murinus. The sequence continues at coordinate 44,410,492 of NC_134113.1, read as the reverse complement.
TTCCTTCCTCCCTCCCTCCCTCCCTCCCTCCCTCCCTCCCTCTTTCTTTCTTTCTTTCTTTCTTTCTTTCTTTTCTTTTCTTTTCTTTTCTTTTCTTTTCTTTTCTTTTCTTTTCTTTTCTTTTCTTTTCTTTTCTTTCTTTCTTTCTCACTCTGTTGCCCGGGCTAGAGTGCTGTGGAATCAGCCTAGCTCACAGCAACTTCAAACTCTTGGGCTCAAGCAATACTCCTGCCTCAGCCTCCTGAGTAGCTGGGACTACAGGCATGCGCCACCATGCCCGGCTACTTTTTTCTATTTTTAGTTATTTGGCTAATTTCTTTCTATTTTTAATAGAAATGGGGTGTCGCTCTTGCTCAGGCTGGTCTGGAACTCCTGACCTCAAGCAATCCTCCCGCTTTGGCCTCTCAGAGTGCCAGGATTACAGGTGTGAGCCACCGTACCCAGCCTCAACTTTGAAATTGATTGGCCAATCACGACCAGTCAGGGAGAGAACCTTATAAGGCCATACATTGAGTTTAGGCTTTTCATATTTAGAAGAAACTTTTATATCTGTATGCCAATATGAACTTGAAGGTTATATAAATTGCATTGCTTTTTGAAAGAACAAATATTTACTATAACATAGAAGCATTGAAAAAAAGAATGCTGAGGTAACAAACTACGCAAGGCAAAAGAGGGGGAGGGTTGGTTGTCTAAATTGATTCTTCATTTATCCAGCTGCCCGAGTTAGAAAGTTCCAACACAAAGAACAATTGGGGAGAAAAGACCAGCCAACATTCCAGAAACAAAGGCCAGTTGGGGGAAAGCTGAGAATGGACAGGACGTATATTGGAGGAAACTAACTTGGCAGTAGACTTGCTCTTGTGGGAGCAGCCATAGAGTAGAATGTACAAAGGCCAAATGGTTTAGCAAGGCCAAAAGTGATACAGGCAAATGGTAGGACCAACAGAAAAGAATGTAATGGGGAAGGTATAGCAGCATTTTAAAAATGAAATTAGGCAGGGTATAATAGAGTCCCAATACATTTTGAATTGGGATTGGCAGTTCAAGGACAGAACCTAAACTTCCAGAAGTGACTTACTGAGAAGGACTTGTTGGGGTATTGGGTATCAGCCAAACAGTCCAAGGTTTTGGAAAGAACTCTAATAAGAGAGAAAATTAAAGTCAGGAAATAAAAAATAAGAGTCAAGGAAGGTGGGGTACAGTCCTAGTTTTTATAAGACAGAAAGTAGAGAAATTCTGACATCCATTTACATGTATGCCTCACTTGGAGATAGAACCTGTGAGGAGGTGATGAAGGTTAAATGAGGTCCTATAGATGAGGTTTTAATCTGATAGGGTTGTTGACCTTCTAAAGAAAGAAACACCAGAGTTCTTTCTCCATCATTTGAGGGCACAGTGAGTGAGTGGCTGTTTGCAATCTATAGAGAGAGCCCTCACCAGACTCCAACTCTGCTGGGACCTTGAACTTGAACTTCCAGTCTCCAGATCTGTGAGAAAATGAATTTCTGTGTTCAAGCCACCCAGTCTATGGTATTTTGTTCTGACAGCCTGAACAGACTAAGACAATAGGATAAAATCAAGACTGCCCTTAGCCAATTGGTACCCAACCCTAATGTCTTTTTTGTCCTGCTTATTTCTCTAACCATACACCTTCCCAACTCTCTGCCCACTCCAACTTTTATTCATCTTTTAAGACACTACTCCAATGTCACATTCTCTAAGTCGCAGATGACTCTGATGGGGTGTTGGAGGAAGAGATGTTATCAGAGGAACCAGATAGGACTAATGTTTTCTCTAGACTTTCCAAAATCCAGAGTCAAGAGGAAATAAGAAATGCAAATCAACAAACTCCATTCTTCCTATGTCCTGGTTATCACAGTAGGTTTTGAATACTTGTTCTCTGGGTCACCAAGTCTCAATTCCACTCTATTAATAAGGCAAAGTGATTACACTTAAGGCATTTAAGGCATTAAAGACTCCCTAATGCTCCCTACACATTCTATAGTCAGAACTACTAATGAGAAACAGAATGAACTAATTTTAGTTTTATTCCTCCCCTGTCCTGATTAAGTCCCTAACTGGGCCAATTAGGTCAATAACTTAAAAACAGATGTGAAGGCATTCAGGTTTGAGATTTTTCCTTGATAGTATAGATATATCAGATCTTATTTTCATAGAAAAGTTTAATTTATCCAGATAACCTTTCTTCAGTGATATAGGAGGACAATTTTTGGTCAAGGATGAATGAATAGCTGTATTCTCCTCCTTGGATCTCCAGATAGTTAACACTTGAAACTAATAAAGCCCAAATGATAATTGCTATCCTCATACACCTCCATGAAGGAAACTATGCTCAAACCACACAATGATACTCAGCATGTGTGATCATACCATGGTGTGACATGTTGAGCGGTACCCTAGGCTGGGCATAGCACTAGGGCTTTCCCATATTAACTGAGCACCAACTCCCAGAGGCCCAAGTCATGGTGAGGGTTGATGGCTGATGAGAGGTGAATGACTCACAGGATAATCTTTGCAGGCAAGGAGCAGAAAGGGAGGCATTCACCCCCAAGAAGAGCACCCTCATTCTCCCTCTTGCTCCTGTGCAAGGAAGTTGTTATGAGTTGAACCTCAGAAAGGAGAGAATGCTTGATAAACAGGCAAGCAAGCAGAAAACATCCCAATAATTTACAAACTATATGCACGGTCACAAGCCCTATCTCAAGCTGTGGGGCCAAAAGTGCTTTTGAGCTTGTAATTCCATGTATTTTTAAAAGGCATTAAAGTGCATATATTACGTTTTCTATAATCCCTCTACCAGAGTCTGAAGCAAGACTCCATTATCAAACATGCTAGTGTTTCTGTAGCAGAATATATGAATATTTACACTAAGTAGGATGAATAAGCAATATAAATAGCCTCTTTCAGGTTAGGTCTGGTTTTACCTTCAAATAAGTTAGAGAAAAGGCTTTCAGTTTTTTGGGGGCTTTTTGGATTTTGGAAAATGAGCATACAAGATTATGACCCTACATTCTTTTGTTTGGCATAAAATACTACTATGAAGATAAAGATGCTGCAAACTCTACCTTTGGCACTTTGATTGCTGCTTCATTTTCATGATTTACTATCAAATTTGCAACGTTGCTAACCGGGAAGAGCCCCTAGATGTGCCACATATTAATGCACTGCATGCATGAGTTCATTCATTTGGTAAACATGGCTGATTTGTTGAATACCCACTGTGGGCTCACATCACAATAGGAACAGTTTAGTGACTCAGCTATTCTGTTAAGTGACCATTGGAGCCCTGAGGCCTTGGAATCCCACATTCTAGACTTCCTAGTTTATCAAAGCTATTGAAACTTAAAAAAAAAGAAAAATTTGTCTTAAACCCTCTACTCAAAGGATTTTGATGATGAGAGTTATTCCTAAATTCATATTTTTGAGTCATCTAACAAAACCTCACCACTGAGCAAATTTATGCGAAGTTAATCTTGAGCAGCTGGTAATACTTGAGAAATGTCTGTTTTTCAATTATCTATTTTATTTTCTTTGTTCATTTAATTATTTTTATTGAGAGATATGTTGTCTCCCCACTGTTCATTTCCTCTCTAAGAACAATTTTTTACTATAAAACACAAAAGCATTAATCTAAATAATCCAAAGATCATTTATAGTCTGAACAAATGAAAAATATAGGAAGGATTTATTACACCACACCAAGTTAAAACTTGGCTTAATTAATTTGAAAAATAGAAAAATTACTATCTTATAAGGCACAGATTTATTTATTTTTGAGACAGAGTCTCACTCTGTTGCCTGGGCTAGAGTGCCGTGGCATCACCCTAGCTCACAGCAACCTCAAACTCCTGGACTCAAGCAATCCTTCTGCCTCAGCCTCCTGAGTAGCTGGGACTACAGGCATGTGCCACCATGCCTGGATAATTTTTTCTATATATTTTTAGTTGGCCAATTAATTTCTTTTTATTTTTATTAGAGATGGGGGTCTCGCTCTTGCTCAGGCTGGTTTCAAACTCCTGACCTTGAGCGATCCTCCTCTCTCGGCCTCCCAGAGTGCAAGGATTGCAGGCGTGAGCCACCTCCCCTGGCCTGAGGCACAGATTTAAACTGAAACACTGGAACCAATGATTCCTGTCTAAGAATCTGTTTTAATTGTTTTGTTTTATTCTAATGTAATACATCCAATATTCCATTTTTGTAGAATGGTTGTATTTCACCTTTAAGTATTTTAAGCAGTCTTCCAGATTTGAAATTCCTCTGGTTTGATAGAGACAAGTCAGAGAATAGCTTAGTAGGAAATTTAAAAGATGGTATCATAACACAATAAAAAAGAAAACAGAAAAATAAAACACTAGTGATATATTTGGCATTAAAATAAAGGATATGAAAATCATGGCTCTGAACTTATGGAAATTCAATCCAGTATTTTTAGTTTTATGCCAATACTATGTCTGGAACAAAGCTTTCAGCTATGATGAAGTATGATTTACACCTTCATAAATTTTTGTATTTTATGCCTGCAGCCTATAGGAAAGTCCAATCCATGAGTTACAAGCAAACAATCTAGATTTGACATAAAAAATTTGATAAATAAAAATGTTAATTTTTGCATTACTTACAAACCTTATTGACCCAGGTAATGAATAATAGTGCAAAGTTTTCAGGCTGTTGCCATAGCATATATATGATTACAACAATCTGACATGTACATTGTGGAAAAATAGGCCCCAAATTATGCATGCTAGCATAAAATCTTGTCACTGTATGAAATATTAAAGCTGAATGCAGTAAACCATACATAGCCAAATACAAGAATCATAGAATGTTAGTGACATACATTTGTAGAGCAGTCCCCTTACTACAATTCAAAAATTAGGCTTGTTGGATATGTAGCTACACAAGATTTTAAGCTCCACAGGAAACAGGTCATAGAAGACAACTCACCATCCTTAGAAAGAGTTAAATCCTTTGATTTTCTCTATCACCAATACCTGAACACAAAACATTGATTAAAATAACATCTTCTAAGAGATAATTCTGATTGACCAGATTATCCCCATATCTTAAACTGTATTTTGGGTATCTTTTTCCAAATGTTGGAACATTTTAAAATTGTCCACTCAAAACTCTCATCTACTTTAAATATGATTGTTTATTCAGTATTTTAATATTCATGCTAGTCATGCTAGCACAATGCTAGTCAGGTAATGAAAAGCATAAATTCACTTTTATGTTCTGTTAACTGACAGCCTTGTTGACTACATTCATATAGCACATTAAAGATATTTCATAAAATATGGCCTGAGATATTTCCTTACTCTGGAAAGAACCTGAGTGAGTCAGCCCCACACAAACCTGTGTATGTTAGTCCCGTATTCCTGTTTCCCACCTGCAGGATATATAGTCAAAATATCACACATTTATTCTTTCCAATTTTCAAAATTAGTCATCTTATAGTAATAGAAAGACATGATTTTATTTAAAAAATAGCAATGATAGAAGGTATAATTATCTAATTCAGAATGATAAAACCATAAAATATATCCAGAATCTGATTCTTAAAGATTTTAAGCCTCAAATTTAAATTTTGTATAGCCCTGCCTAAAAAACGAAACCTGCTCAGAAATTTGGTCAAAGGTCACTTTACTTTTTGGGCCCTGTTTTATGTGGCTGAGTTTAGTGTTATCGTTGGACATGGACCAAAATGGTCCAGGTATTTTTCTCATCAAAGTTATTCTTTTCCACCTGATCACTGCTGAAATTTGTAAGTGTTTGGAAAGTGAATAAAAGAAATGAAATAATGACTGAACTTGTAATTCTAGTTCAAAAAATACCTTGTGAGAATTAGCTAAATAATTCAACCAAAAATGTGTTCTCATTTTTGCATATGTCAGCAACTAACGATCCAGAGTGGAAAAAATAGAATTCAGTCTTTCAACGTTGAGGTTCAACATTGCTATGAATTCCGATACTGTGTGCCACCACTCTGCCTGACATTTATTAGGGGAGACAAAGGGGATATAGTCCTGCTTGAGTATTTCACTTTTTCTAGCCTCCTTTCTAACTGTTCCACCTTAACACTTCTCTAAAGCATGGATTATTTTGTGCACCCAATATGATGTCTGAACTGCTTTTCCTTGAGCAGTATTGACATCCAGTGGAGACTTAGATAATTACAGGTGTGTCAAAAATCCCTAAGGAATATAGCCCAGAATGAATGCATGGTTTGAGATAGATGCTACGTAACTCAGTAACAAGAAATAAATTTTCCCCACGCACACAACTGAAATGGAATGAAATGAACAATAGTTTAAAAAGTAGCAAATGCTTAGGAGAAAACCTATCCAACATGGGGTTAGGAAAAGAGTTCTTGGACATGACACTAAGTTAAACAACAAAATTAAAACTTTTTCTCTACAAAATAAAGAATTAAGAGAATGAAAAGATGAACCATAATCTGTGAGAAAATATTTGCAAATTACCCATATGACAAAGGACTTCTGTAGAAGTCTACAATAAGAAGTCTGGAGACTCAACAGTAGACATCTGCTTCCTGGCTAAAACAACCAAAATAAAGCTGACAAAATATATAAAGCGATGCGTTTTTCTTGAGATATTGGATGTCAGATAATAAGGACAGTGATCCTTGAGAGCGCAAAATCAAACAGGTGAGCCTTGAGCCCTGTGAGTACCAGTCTTCTGTCTTGAGGGTTTACAATGATCAGTACAGGGAAGGAGAACCCAGGCAGGACTCAGCGAACTCCCTGAGTTGAGGGAAAGAGGTTGAGTCCGGGGAGGCAAAGGCAGCTAAATTTCACAAGACAAGGTCAAGAAAAGAGTCTGCCTTATCCTTACTCTTTATTGTATCCCAAGCCTCACACAGAAGAACTGGCACATACTAAATACTCGAAAGACATTGGAAGGCTGGATAGATGGATGGCTGGATCGATAAATGAGTGCCAGGGAAAATAGTCCTTAAGCGGAAGCAAGTTCTGAAGCCAAGATTTATGAATGAAATGAAGGAATCATTCCCCCACTTTTGGAAAGATCAGTTGATGTATACTAACTATGAAATTCCTAATCTAATTTCTCATTGGCCTGTGACTTATTTTTGTTTGTATTCAGTGGCTATCTATTGCATGCCATGTACCAACTCTGTTGATGTGTTTTTAAAATTTAGCGTAAAATAGAACTTAACTGGGGCACTCTGGAATGAAAACATGCACTTACTTTGGAAGGCTCATTTCTGAAGTCCAAGAGGTGCTGTGGTTCAACATTCTGTTTGTGTTTGTTACAACTCCTTGAGGTTATCTCCTTTACTGATTGAGGGTGGAGCTAGACGGCAATTTTTCTGGCCCAGTAAAGCACATTCTGTTGAAAGCTTCCTTGACTCTTATCTTAATACTTCTTCCCTGAAAATATATGTTTCATTTAAACGGCAAATCTTCAAATGGCACCAAAGCTAGAAATTTAATATGAAAACTTTTCAGTTGTCTATCATAGAGATTATTATCTCAAGGCTTTGGAAAGTCCAAAGTGATCTAGTAATTTCATTTTACTTCCTCTTGGGCATGTCTCCATATCACATAAGCATGGGCAACGAATACTTCTGTTAGCCGTCTTACGCAAACAGTCTAGATCTGTGAATGCTAGATGTCTAAAATTAATTCTAGTATGTTCTGGGAGTGGGTGTGGGGGAAGTATATTTGTAGAATATTATACACAGCAATTGGAACTTCTGTTTTCTCTTCATATTTCTTCTGTGACTTACAAAGATATGCATCATTGAGTAAAATTTGGGAATTGAGAGAAAATGGTAGAGTGAATTGAAACTTCTGAGATTCCTTTCCCTTTTTTAATTAAAATACCTGTGGAATCATCCAGAAGAGAAAAACAACCTCAGCAATTGCCAAAATAAATGGAAATGAGCACATTCCTTCCTATCTGTGATCAATGAGATTCAGGCAACACTGCCAGCCAACCTGAGCTACACACACTGTCTCAGGAAGGACTTCTGCCAGAAGCCACATGGCCCTATCCCAGGCCCTCCAGCATAAGATCCACCGACAGGCAAGAGACAGGATTTGTTGTTTGACCCAGCTTCCCCTTTTGTCTAAATTGCTTAGTACATTTAGTAGCTTCCTATAGTATTGCAGAGAGTCAAGACACAACTTTCTTCCCTTCATTCTAAAGCCACTTACTTTGCTTTCTGTGTCAGTGTTTTGCACCAGGTCTCTGCCTCTCTGTCTTCACACCGCTGCTTCACTTGCATTATGCCCTTGGGTCTTGACTCTGGTTCCATCACTCCATGCTGATTTTCAGATTTTGCTTTTCTCGCCACTCTTTAATCTACAGGTCAATCAAGTCAGTCTTGACTCACCTCTGTGTTTGTTCCTGGAATCTCAGCCAAGACTAGCATTCAGGACACATGAAATTATGAGCAATGCAACCACACTGAGAAAATGCCCTAGAACAAAAGAAAAAGAATGCTGAAAGTGAACCCTAATAGGAAATGCTTGAGTAAGAACTGTTAACCATCCTAATCAAGTTTAAGAGAGGAAGGGCAAGTACAGACTACGTTGGGCAAGTACAGACTACGTTGGATTCTAGAACTATTCAGGTTGATACTAGTGGCAGGAGAAAGCATAAGAATTCCTGTGGAGAATCATCATATTAGTGAAACTTTGGGTTTTGGGTCTGAAATGTCGGTTCTTGATGTGCTCATGGCCAAAGAATGACCAGACACACTAAAGTAAGGCAAGCATAAAAATGAGGTTTATTGAGGAAAGAAAGACAGGATTATAGAGCAAGAGTAAGATATAAATTTACAGAGTAGGATACATACACCACAGATGACAACTGAACCCACTGTCCTAGCAAAGGAAGGCAAAAAGGAAAGGCTTGGATATGGCCTCAGTCTTGTTTCATAGTGTCTGGGTTGGGACCTCCCTGTGGCTCAGAGGTCCCAACCATGGAACCACTTTGATTGGACAGTTGAGAGTTGTGTAAGTTGAGTCTTACTACACATGCAGGTTGTTTTAGGTCACTTTCTGGGCTCTATTGTACTTGTGCTGCTTGGCCCGTGGGCTAGAGAGTCCTCTGCATTCTTTTGCAGTTGGCATGCTAAGTTTCAATTGGCAGATTTGCAGGGTGTTCCCTCCTACCCCAGGTAGTGGCTCAAGACAGGATTAAGGGAGGCAGGACCAAGATGGGCGCGTTGGGGCCCATCCTTGTCCTTCTTCCCAGGTGGGGCAATTGTCCCAAGGCAAAGCACCCACTTTCATCCTTTGGAGACCCAGAATCGCTCGCTATCTACCTAACAAAACCACAGAGAGATTCCAGGAGCATAATGAAGGATGAACAATAAGACAATAATGTAAAGGAAGATGACAGATGTGGAAAGTAGAACATGAAATCTAACTAAAACTTAATATCCATTTCTGAAGGAGAATATAATACAAACATGTTAGGACAGATGACTAAGGGTATAATTTTAAGAATATTTACAGAATTAAAACAAAACTCAAAACTGAAATTGGATACTGAAAAGGTTTATTATGTGCTAACTAATATCAGTAACAGTAAAATAACTAAAATCTAGTAAAATCTTTAAATTTTAAGAAAAATGAAAGAATTTCCAATCTTCTAAGTATAAAAATAAGATTACATTTAAAGCAGCCAAAAGCAGGGAACTCTCAGACTTCTCTGCTGCGACATCCAATGCCAGAAGATAATGGAATGACCACTTCACAGCACTGACAGGCAAGGTTTTATCCAGGAATACTTTGTCAGTCTAATTGTTGTTCGTGTGGAGGTATTAGAGAGATGCTCTTTGTTCCATACACTTGAGCCCTCTGCTGTCAGAGCTCACTCCTGGGCATTGTCCAGAACTCTCAGGCTCCCCAATCCCAAAAGATTCTTGAATGGGAAGAAGAAATTGTCATTAATAAAAATAACCTTAACAATAAGCAAATGAGAAAAATGGGGAATGAATTTACTACAGGTAAAAAGATGGTGCTAAAAAGTTAATACAGTTAAATCTCAGAACCAGATCAGAACACACACAAAATGGAAAAGTCCAACCTTCATATGAAACTACTAAAGATTGTTGAAAGGTGGAAGAGGAAGAGTGAAAATGAAAATTCTCCCATAAACTGAAGTCAAAATTTATTGTATTTGATTAATATCTTTAAATTCATAATTTTAGTATGTTGATAAGATTTGTGGAATATCAACTATATTCATAAGTCTGGCAAGTACCTCCCATATCTTACCTAAATATTCATCTTTAATCCTTTCACTAATTCAGTAAGGAATTATTGAATGTTAACTGTACCAGGCCCTGCTCTAGGTTTCAGGGCATGCTTGAGCCTGTAGCTCTCTTCCCGACTCCAGCCATGGAGAAGGATACTAATTTGTTGGGCCAAGGTCAGGTACCATTGCTTCCCAGCATTAGTGAAATGAAGCTTTTGGTGAGATGAGCAAGATCGTCAAATTTCTTATGTCTGTGTGATATAGCTGTTTTAACTGTCTTTCTTTGGAATATCTATTAAAATTAAAATCAACTGATGGGTAAAAGGAGAGTGAGGTTGATGTAGGAGGATACTCTGGCATGGGAAGGCCACTAGGGCCAAGGAAGAATCAGGAGGCCCAAGGTAGAAGGACTTCTGTGAGTCCTCTAAACTTAAGGGAGAAAAATTCCTTTTACTTTGGATTTTTAAACCGGGATTGTGATTTTCTTGCCTCTTCTCATCAGAGTAATGAATCTGGGAGGAAGAGGCCAAGGAAGCTACTTATCTATTTTGCATATAGGCTACTTAAGAGTACTTTAAAAAAAAAAAAAAAAGAAAAACAAGTATATTGAAGTTCTTCATGATCCAGCCCTGTTAAAGGGGCCAGGAATTTTTACATAAGGATGGAAGTAAAAATCCTTAGTGTCACAATTTCATAAAAGTACTCTTTTTTAAAAAAGTTTAATGGCAAAAATCGGTTTTCTTATCTGGTTTAAAAAAAAAAACCCACATAGAGTTTTACAAAATACATCAGCATATTGATGTATCAAGAAGAAAACTTTATAATCTTGGTCAACTCAGCATTTCTGAACCAAAATTGGCTATAGAACCTCTTTATGTGAAATGCCTGTTAACACGTGGGGTATGGTACAATTGTTTACATAACATTGCCTTAGAGTAATAGAGTGGCTTTTGCCTGGAGCATTCTCCTATCTACATAAAATAATAATAGTAAATGCATATTGATTACTTACTATTAATGTATGCCAGGTATATACCTTTTAATATTTTGTATGTATTAATTATTTAATCCTCATATCATCACTATGTGATAGGTCCTGTTATTTAACAGATAAGGAAACTAAGGCACAAAAAGATAAATTAATTTACCCAAGATCTCCCAGTTTGTAAGGGGCAGAACCAGGATTTAAACCCAGGGAGGTTAATTCCAGAATCCAGGCTGTAAGCACAACATTCTACTTCCTGCCTAGTTACGATGTCTTCATGTAGCACAGTAAATAGGTAGTCAAACAACCAGAAACAGGTCCTAGGTCCTGGCCACCTCCTGACCTCTTTCCAATTTAAAAACTCTATTCATATTAGACACTGGAGAAAATGACGGATATAATATAGTTCTTGTCCTTGGACTAGTGACAATCAGGAAAGGAAAACAGGCAAACCAATAAATGCAACCCATTGTGATCCATACATGATTCCATGGACACATGATTCTGGGAGTTCTAAATTATTTCCAAACCAGTTGGTTGTCAAGGGCACTAACCAATCAGGATGGAAGCTGACCACAGGGCTGGCACAGGGTTCTGGAGGCTTCCTGCTGTACTGGCACTGCCCCTTCCATTGCTGGGTCACAGGGTGGAAACACTTTGGAGGCTCAGAGCAACGCTGCTTTCCAGCTTGCACAAAAGTATTCCAATGTTTTAACAGTGGATACGGCTCTCCAGCAGCCATATGAAATCTGTGTGTATATCAAGGGAGCTCCTGTCTGTCACATTCATCATAACCCCCAGTTAGTTTGTCAACTGAAAGCAACTGAGCAGCACCCAGGCTAGCTAAATTCAAGATATGGAATGAGGAAGTTGATTTCCCCCTCCACCATTCCCTCTGCTTTTCCCCTCCAGCCTGCAGCAGACTTGATACTCTCGCTCAGTATTTCCCCAAGCCTGGTATTCATGCCATTTGTAACACACATGATGACATTAAAAAATCCACAAATGAGCTTTTAAAATTTTAATAGCTATGTATACGAACCTAGCAAACAACTCATGATTTTTGCAGACATTATTGCTTAGAAAACAAGCTTATTTTTTTAATGCAATAAAAAAGCCTCAATATCACAAATATATAAGAAAAAAGCAAAAATCTTGAAGCTATTAAGTGAAGGACTAGATCCAGAGAGTGCTGCCCTATCTTGACAGAGATGTCTTTCTTCATTCATCTTACATTTTTCTATACTGTCTCTCCTTGTCATACTTAAAGCATCTACTTTTTTCCCTTTCATCTACTCTTCTAGGTCTCTTTACTCTTCTTCAGCTCAAGACCTGTTATAATTCCTCTTTTTAGAAATGAACTTATTTATTTTCATATTTATAGTAGCTAGCAGCCTTTGAAAGCCAGTGATAGAAACTCAACTCAAACTATCTGAAGAAAATTTTAGAAGAGAATTTTTGATTTGAATATCTAAGCCACAGAGAGGTGGACTCCATTTCAGGAACACCTGAGTCCAGAGGCTAGGATATTTTCATAACTTACACTTTGTTGTCTCTGATTATTGGCCTCATTCTTTCTTATAACAGACTTATGCTATATCACAGTCCAGAGTCACAACTTCATAACATAGATAACAATTAAAAATTTTCCAAAAAGCCCACTTAGAAAAATTCTAGAGAAGTTCTCTGATTATACAAAACTAAGTCACATATTCTATAGAGATATATATTTGAAGTGAGAAGAAGGTATTTCCCCCCCAAAAGGAAAAATTACCTGAAGAATGTGGGGTAAAATTTTAAAATATCAGCTATGTAAAGAGTGTCTTGTAATTTTATGCCAAATTTTGTGTGTTTGAGATGCTTGTCTCAAATTAGGAAGCCTCAGGTTTCTGAAGGACAAGAAATGCTGTAAGACTCTCTAGAAAGGTACTTCCTCTATCATATAAAGGGATCTTAAGATTTTATAGATGTGGAGATGCTTGAAAGATAAGCAATATTTTTCTAGGTAAGGAATAGGTAAAAATCTAGGTGGAGGGAACAGTATATGAAAATTCAAGGAGGGATAAAATATCAAAGCCTGAGAAAAACATTACTCAACCTGTTGGCTTATTGCCTCTTTATTATTCCCAACAGACTTGTGGTAGCGAGGACAAAAGCAGAATGTTGTCACAGTCATCAAGAGCATTAACAGAAAAAGGACCAGGAGCAGTACTAGTCAGGATAGGCTAACAGCTGTAGGAGGGCAACCTGAAGATCTCAGAAGCTTAATGTGATATAAAATTTGTCTTATGTCACAGTGCAGTTAGGTAGGAAGTGAGGCAAGAGAGGAGTCTCTGCTCCATGCAGTTATCCAGGGACCTGGGATCCTTCTAACTCATGGCCTTGCCATTGTCTAGCACAGTGGTTCTCAAACTCTAGTGTACATCAGGACCACCTGGAGGGCTTGTTAATACAGAAATTGCTGGGCCCCATCTCCAGTGTTTCTGATTTAGTGGGTCTGGAGTGGGTCCCAAGAATCTGCATTTTTGAATAAGTTCCAAGTGATGCTAATGTTACAGGTCTAGAGACCACATTTTGGGAACCACTGCTCTAAAGCCTCTAGGAATTGTCTTTTCAGCATTCAGCTGGTAGATAAGGAAGAAGACATTGAGGGAAGGCGTGCTTTCTCTTAAGTGTCTTAAGAGGTGACAAACATCACTCCTGCTCATCACTTTCACAATAGAATAGGACTAATCAGCCAGCCCTACTTAGCTGCAAGAACTCTGGGAAATGTGGTGTAGCCATGTGTTAAGGAAAGGAAAAACACACAAGTTTTTGTTTTTTTTTTGTTTTGTTTTGTTTTGTTTTGGTGAGCACTAACAGTTAATGTTACAGAATACAATGAAAACAAAAGCTTAAAATAAACATTAAAGTCCCTCATATGAGCAAAAGTGATGATTTAATCACTAAACTATGAACAGATTGAAAAATATTCATTTTATAGTTAGATTCAGAAAATATTTTCATATTGTTATTCAGCTATGTTATTATTTCATTTAAGAAAATACAAGATTTAGAATTTTTCTGGATGGGTTTATTGGGTAGTTTGATCACACACACTCACCCCATCCAAACTTCAGTTTGCCTGTATCCTAGTTTTCTCTTTGGAGTGGAGTTAGGTTGCATCAAATCCTTTTTGGAAGTAGGCAGACTGTAAGTTATAAAAAATATTACACACATACTTAAAAATTGTTTTCCATTGGGAGGATCAGCAAATTAATAAGCTTCATTTCAGTTTGGGGCTCAAAATTCAGTTAATGTTTTCACTAAAATCATCCTTGCCTTCACTAACTTAATGATAATTTGGGAGATTAAAATATCCTCCTGCTGCTTATTATACAAATGAGCTGCTACATATTATATATATCAATATGGTACTCATCTGGTGCCTAATTCATAATGCAGTATAAATCATATGGCAGTTACCTCCCAAGTTGCAAGTTGCCTTCACCTGCAGTTTAATTCTTCCAGCTGCCATTTGCCTGCTGAATTTTTGTTCAAATACAAAAGAACAGTAATTATGTCCTATTTTTAATTATGCATCCACTCTCAAGGGAAGAAAGGAATCTGATTGTTTCCATACAGACTGAAATACTTTATCCTCATTCCGGACTTACTATTGCTTTGACAAGTGCTACAGTTGAATATATGGCTTGTACTTGGCTCATTTGAATTTTGGACTTTCTGGGGATTGCAATTCCTTTGAATGACAACACAGAATTATGAAGATTTGTGAGCAATAGACTTTTTGATGCCTCTAATTAATTCACTAGCCTATGCAGAGAGACTTTGTCAGAAGCCACAAATTGCAGGGCTTGTAAAATTTTATGAATGTACAATAAAACCTTGGAAAACTTTGGTCAAATTTCAGGCTCTTAAGATATATTAACATCTATGAGCAATTTAACATTATATTAAATTGGTATGAATTATTAGAAGCTTGTTTTGAAGTTTATTTAGTATTTACTTACAAACCAAACTGATACTGGAGTGTAACAGAGGCTACTTCTATAACAAGTTTATAAACTAGCAAAGTCAAAGAATCATGTAGAGTCTACCAACCATGTGAATATCCAGCCTTACATTTCTGTTTCCCAGTACATAGTACTCAGCAATCTGCCTTTGAGAGGCAGGCTGGTGTAATGAAAAGAGGCAAGGGCTTTGCCATCAAAAGACTTCAAGTTCAAGCACTGTCTCAGCACCTTGCTAGTTGTGGCCTTACGTGGTTAATTTAATCTTCCTGAATTTCGGTTTCATCATCTGGAAAATGGTAATAAGGCTGTAAAAAAGGCAATGATCTTTACTGCAGAAGGCTGTGAAGATACATTGTGAAGATCTGTGTGGAAGTATGCTGTAAACGTACCTCTCACAGCTGTAAATCTGGGTTGTTGTTTGCATTGACTCACCACTGAGCCTAAGACAAACATTTACTTACTTTAGTGAAGTATGGGCCTCTTTTCTGAGTCCTACTTACGTGGCCAACCATCTCCTCATCCCAATGTTTGCCCAGCCTCACCCATATGTGCCCTTCTGCACTTTACTCAGTCACTGCTCTAATTGGAGGCTTTGTGCCAGCTGAGTTGTCTTTTGGAGACAGACTTACAAGATGGATGCTTAGAGCCATGACCATTGTGCACAGAATCTCTTCTGGGACTGGCTGTGGCTTTCAAAACCTTAAAATCACTTTGCATGCATGGAGACTTATTCCAGCTCTCTGCCTACATTCAGACCAGTCCTGGTTATTAAATGTTTGTTCTATCAGGTTTGTAGGTACCATCTCAACCTTGCGGCAGAGTGTACCACAAATCTTGATATAAAATAAAGTAGCTTTCTTGCTTTGAATTTACAATCTGGGTGATCTTGAGCAAGTCATATAACTTTCCTGAATCCAATTTACTTATTTATAAACAAGGACAATGTTTGCTTAAGAGTGTTTTTGGAAGGATTCGATACAGTAATAAGTATAATGGCTAAGAATTATTGAGCAGTTATTGTGTGCTAGGAATTGTTCTAAGCGCTCAATTCATCTTCACAATAACCCTATGAGGTAAGTAAGATTATTATCCCCATTTATAGATAAAGTCCAGGGGGAAGGAGGAATTTGTCCAAAATATATAACCAATAATTGCTAGAACTGGGACTTGAATCCAGACCACCTAGCTCCAAACCCCAGGTGCTTATCATACATACCAGGTGCTCAGTTAATTAAAGCTATGATTATGCACAGCAGAGAAAATCAAAAATTTTTTGACACGTAGTATAATTTAGACAAGGAAATGCTAGTGTAGCAAAAGGAACATAAAACTCAGAGAGAATTTAGTTTATATGATCTTTGGTAAGCCACTTAATCGCTCCTAGGTTGTTTTTTCCTACAGACAACAAGAATATTTATGTCTAAATCACAATGTTGCATGAGAAACAAATGAGATACTCTCTTAAAGAATGCCTGATATGTCATAGCTGAATAAATATGGGAGGTGATTTTAGGAGAACATCATTTCTGTTTCCTAATCTCCTTTTGCCCTTCTTTATAATAACTGTATACACTAGGACCCCAAAACTCTCATGGAGAAATAAATTTTTTTTTTAATTTTACTTTTCAGTTTTATTGAGGTATAGTTGAAAAACAAAAATTGTATGTATTCAAGGTGTACAACGTGATTTTAAAAAATTTCAACATCTTAAGGGTGTACAAAAGTTTTAGGTTACATGGATCATTTTTAGAGAAATAAATTCTTTATAAAAATATGCTATGCTTCACTTAATAGAATGGGCTCCAGTTCTAGCCAGCAAAATACAAGAGGTACTATACCACCATTGTTACTTATAGCTGAATATTGCTCCATGGTATACATATACCACATTTTATTAATCCACTAATGTATTGATGGGCACTTGGGTTGTTTCCACATCTTTGGAATTGTGAATTGTGCCGCTATAAACATTTGAGTGCAGGTGTCTTTTTCATAGAGTGACTTTTGTTCTTTTGGGTAGATGCCCAGTAATGGAATTGCTGGATCAAATGGTAGATCCACTTGTATCACTTTAAAGTATCTCCATATTGCTTTCCACAGAGGTTGAACTACTTTGCAGTCGCACTAGCAATGTAGGAGTGTTCCTATCTCTCCACATATACGCCAACATTTATTGTTTTGGAACTTGCTAATAAAGGCCATTCTCACTGGAGTTAAGTGATATCTCACTGTGGTTTTGATTTGCATTTCCCTGATGATTAGAGATGTTGAGCATTTTTTCATATGTTTGTTGGCCATTATTCTGTCTTCTTTTGGAAAGTGAAGTATCCCAAGAATGGAAAAATAAGTACCACATGTACTCACCAGCAAATTGGTATTAACTGATCAACACCTAAGTGGACATATAGGAATAATATTTATTGCATGTCAGGCAGGTGGGGGAGGAGGGGATGGGTATATACATACATGATGAGTGTGATGTGTACCAACTGGGGGATGGACATGCTTGAAATTCTGACTGGAGGGGGGTGGGGGGCAAGGGCAATATTCATAACCTTAACATTTGTACCCCCATAATATGCTGAAAAAATAAATAAATAAATAAAAATATGCTATGTTTATACTGACATATTCTTTTATTCTTTTCTGAAGTGTATGAAGAAAGAGATTGGTTAATCTAAAAGAAATGCCTCTATAATAGTGGAATTTCAAGTACTGTTTCAGTCATATAAGTGAACTATTTAAGACCAAAGGAGCTTTCTCAATGTGCTTGAAACCATAAATTGTACCGTGTAGGTCACCCAAAGGCAGAGGTTGCAAACTTGCCCATCCAGTATTGTTTGCCATACAGTGCTTAAAAAAATAACTATAAATGACTAGAGGTGAAATACTGGTTCAAATCTTCTCCCAATAACTTCAATTACTTTGGTGAATTGGCCACTCTATATACATTAAGACCTTTCTAGAGCTTTGGGAAAAATTTCAGTTGTTTAGATGAGCCACAAAGGATTGAATACCATCTGCTGTTTTTATTCATTTAGTTCTGTACTTAAAGAGAAAAGACTTTAGAATTTACTGTCAAAGGGGAAAATAACAAACCCTTATGGATCTTAACCTCCAGTCAGGTTTAGCCCACCCAAAAACTCCCTAAAGTACTTAGACATATTGTATAGCACTGATTTATAGGGTAACAATGCTTAACTAGGCTATAACTGAAGAGCCTACACCAGAGATTCACAGTCAGTGGACACAATGGTAACAGGTTTATACTCATGAGATAAGCCAGATGACTTTCATCTCCATTAAAACCTACCTTGGCTGCAAACAGCTGTGTAAAAATAATCCTTTGAATGGCTCTCCATCGTAATATTTGCTTAAGCAGCTGCCACAGAATTGACAAGTGTAAGACTGCATTGATAGGCAGGTATTTGAGGATTAAGACTAGGATGTGAACATTTCTTGAGCCAAGTGACTCTCTGGAACACTAGATAGAATTACTATTTTGAGAGATAGTGTGTGTAAATTACCACAGGGAAATTGACCCCACAGGCATCAACTGTCATATATGTGGCCACTGTTATTTATTGAGCACCATTAGCAAAGCATTTGACTCTACAAAGCATAAAACACCAATAAGGTCAGTACTTCAGTGTAAGTGAGACATACTCACATATTTTGTGTTGATCTGAATTTGTCCCAGGGAAGCTAAGAGGCCTTAGTGCAGGTGAAGAGATCAAGGTAAATGCTTTGGGGCAAATGAACCATCCATCTTTCTCTGGTGCTAGCATGGAAATTTGATCACTCAAGCCCAACCACGACATTTATGGAACTCAGAGCAAGAATACAAGTATTGGTCCAGATACTTTATGCCAAATATGTAACAGTTAAAAACTAAGCTAATCATCTATTAGATAAAATATGTTCTATTTTGCTACTTTGACAAATAAACCTTCACAATGATCTGGAAAGTAGGGCTTGAATTTAGAATTCCCAGATCTCTCAAAGTTCTATGCTAGAACCTGGTCCCCAGCCTGGAGTGCATCACCTTGCCTCTATCTTACACCTGGGGGAGGGGGCCGGCTGGCTTGCATGCATGCATGTGGACACCCCGATAGATATGTGCAAGCTTTATAGATAGCCATGAAAACAGCCACCCTTTAACCAAGTCTCAGGCCAGGGGAGCACATACTGGCAGCATAGACCATCCTCAGCAGGACAGACCAGGCAGGAGGTCCACACAGGCCTGGATTATCACACAGAACCATTTGGGAAGCGAATTCTGGAGTCTGCCCTGTCTGGAGAAGGCCAGAGGCCACCGTCTCTGTGTATCACATTCCCTTGACCGCTCTGAGGGTAGGAACGCAGCCAGAGGAAGGCCAGAGCAGGATCCTCTAAGGTGGGGGATTCTCTTTTGCCCCTTTTCTCCTGCCTATATATAAAGGCAAAACTGGGACTATCTAGAACCAAATCACAGTACTATATTCATACTTTCATCCTTAGCACCTAGTATTGAGAATGACAGGCACTGAATAATGCCATAATTCTGGGTCATCCAGAAAATTCACAGAAGCCTGTGTGGTTTTAAGCCACTCTAAATATTTGATTTTGTCTGAACTTGAACTGCTGCTCAAGGCATCCTAACTCCCAAGGATGATCCTAGGACAAGTGACACACCAAGGTATATGCCAGGCAAGTACTGTCCCAACAGCAGGTTGTCTCACCCCAGACCCTCACCCTTTATTCCATTTGGAGTAAACATTTGATTCAGATGCATCAAGTTCTGGGTCAGAACCAACCCTACTTCTTAAGATGTTAGCTAAACATTTTGGAATATTTTCCCTCTTATTAGCAAACTAAGAGGTTAAATAGTTACATTATTTGCATGTATTGTTTCATTTTTCATATACATTTTCCATATCTAGGCATTATTTATTATTTTCTTCTTCACTATCTCAAATTCAGTGCCTTTCATAAAATATGCTACTATAAAGGGTTAGTGAATTTCTCTGAAAAGATGCAATAAAATATATTACATTTGCCTAGTCTTCTTTTAAAAGCATTTCGATTATCTTCATTTTAATTTTTATTTGTAAGAGAAGTTGTAGGTTGTCAATCTAACCTCCTTATCTCACATGGAGGAAACTGAGGCCCAGGGAGGTCAGGAAACCTATATAAGGTCACACAGCACAATTCATAGTATAACTGATTCTGTTCCAGGGTCCTATGTGCTTTGCTAGGCTCAGTCAATCTCAGCTTTCATTTTTGTGCCTGACTTGACTTTAGAGAGAAGAAAAGAGAGGGGTTAGGGATTAGGGGAGCCCTAGATAACCTGGGTGAGCAAGCAATGGGATCTTGGGTTTTTGCCATCTCACCCTTTTTCCTTCTCATCTGTGCTCCTAAAATGGAGCTTGGCAAGGCGAGGTGAAGGTAGATGACTTGTTCTTTTCAGACATTTGAATGTTAGCCCAGATCCTTCTACACAGTAGGCACTGGGAAAATTTGGTAACTGTATTGATGAATTAAATGAATGATGGTGGTAGCCAGCTTTCAAGATGACCTCTAGTGTATATCGCTCCCACAATAAATAGGACTGACTTGAGCAGCCAGTAAAATATTGTGGAAATGATGGTACCTGACTTTTGAAACTAGGTCATAAAAGACACTATGGCTTCCACCTTGGTTTCTTGCATCGTTTGCTCTGACTTCTGGGGGAAGCCGGTTGCCATGTATTGAGGACACTCAGATGGCCTTAGAGAAAGATCTATGTAGTGAGGACCACAAACCTCCTGCCAACAGCCCTCATTGGCATGCCAGCCATGCAAGTGAACCAACTTGGAAGTGGATCATCTAGCCCTAGTCAAACCTTTAGATGATCACAGCCCTGGTCAATATCTGGACTGCAACATCAAGAGATGTCACCCTTGAAATCCTGGCAAGTGTGACTCTTGAATGCTAAGGAGGTGCAGAATATAATAAAAATTTTGACACTTGGAACCCTATCTAACAGGCACATGTTATTGTCATGAGGTAGGAGGATTTTACTGGGCAAGTGTTTGGTGTAAAGAATTCAGTTGGACATGTGGAAGAGATGAGCAGGAGGCATGAATACCCAAGGGCACTGTGAATGATGTCATTATGGCTGAGAGAAGCCCTAAAGAGAAGAGAATTTCAGAGTCACAGATAATGAGATTAAAGAGAACTTCTTGGGTTAAATTCAATTGTCTGACTCTTCAAAGGAAAGAATCACATGACAATTGACTGTTTTGTGCAGTTAGAAAAAGAACATCCTGCTTTTCATTTCTAGGGCCACTTACTACCTAGTCATGGGAAACTAAAGACAAGTAAAAAACTACAACGTTTTCCACTGGGTTGAGCAATAGCAGAGATGGTACAGTGTAAAGTGATGCAAAAGAGAGAGGAAGTACAGTGGTGCAACTGTGTTTCAGTCACTGAATACTTGGGAGGGGCAGATGGCCCAGAAGGTACAGGGCAGTACCATAAAGCTAGAGAGGCAGAGAAGGGCCAATTGGGGCTGATTTTGGATGAAAGGCCAAGACGGTGCATTTTTATTCTATGTGCAATTAAGAGTCATTAGCAGTTTCAAGCAATTGTTAAGCTCTGTTTGCTAAAGTAACCTCAGTTGACATAGATAGCATCCTTTTGACAAAGTGTTAATACAGAGAGTGTACTAAGGGTTGAACACGCTGGTTCCCTTATGCTTACTCTTCAAATTTCGCAAATTTTGATAAGCGAAGAACTCACACATCTAGGCCAAAGGGGGCCAGAGCTTTATATTTGATGAAAGAAAACTGGGAATAGAGTTACGGATTTCTCAAAGGGAGTTTTCCAGTTTTAAACACAGTAAAATCCCAAGTGACAATCACAGAAAGGACTATCTAATCTACTTGAATTACAGGTGAAAAGCAGGTGAGAATAAGCCATCTCAGCCTTTGACCCTCACCTATCACTAATGCCTGTATAGACTATGGCCACAGTGAAGACAGAGAGCTGGTTTTAAGATGTCAAGATCAACCATCAGATGAATGAGCAAGAAACAATTTCCTTTTGATGAAAGAAGAGGGGTAGAAGAGGAAGAAAAAAAGGAAAATGAAAGAAGGAAGAAAGATTAAGTAAGAAGCCAAAAGGCTTCTCCTTCTTTCGAATAATGTTTTTGGGACTTCTCCAAGTTTACATAGTTCTATCATTTTCTAGCTGCCTGACCTTAGGCAAGTTATCAATTTCATAAAATAAAAGACTCCATTAATTTTAACACATGCTGTTATTTTATGTGACACTATGAAAGAACAGAAAAAATGCTGCCAATTAAACTATGACACCACACTGATTGTAAAGTGCATCTCTATTTCAGAGATGTTAAAATGTAGGAAAAAAAAATAGATTGTAAAGTGCATCTCTATTTCAGAGATGTTAAAATGTAGGAAAAACCATATGCATCTTAGAATTAGTGAAAGCCTTAGTCTCCTTTCCTTTAAAAATAGAGATGACAGTAGTATTCCATTTTCCATCCTTCTCCACTTGGTTCTGTGCCCTGAGAGGCTGACCTTGACTGCAATGTATCAACTGGGTTCCTGGGGTCGGGGGTAGAGTTAGTCAGTGGGGCACTGACAGGCCAATGATGGACATGGTGTGTGAGTGAGATTTTGGAGGTTTCCCTCTCTCAGTGTGGGCATGGAGTGGGACAGTAGCTGTAGTCCTCTCCCCAAGGCCACACTTCAATCTGGTGACTTCTCTCCATGGCTTGGGCTTGCCCCAGGTTTCATCAGCAGACCTGGATGGTGGGACAAGTAGTGGATTGGCTACCTCTGCTGCTAGTCCCCATATGCTTCAACATGTCTTCTTGGTTACCTTAACTTTCCCTATACTTTTGTAAATAGGTTTTACCAAGTGTATTATGTGTTTCCTACTGGAACCCTGACTTACACAACTTCACATGGTTGTTCTGAATATTAAATGAAATAATGAATACAATGGCCTTAGTCTCAGGCCTGGCATAGGGAAGCACTCAAGCTACTTTGGTTTTTAGGTTTTCAAACATGTTAAGCATTGCTTCTTTGTTCCTTTGTTCCCTGCTGAATCCTGTGTCCTGAATGTGGCTAGCATGTGGTAGGTCGCAGGACAAGTTCTTTGGGAAGCGGGTACTGAGGTAGAATGAGGAGTGCAAAAGGCTTATTGGAAAGTAACACCTGTGAACGGAGAAGGGAGGAGGCTGTATTGAGCAGGGAGAGCCGTCAGACCACAGTGTCAACCGGATGAAGTTCCTGCAGCTTAATGGGAGCTCTTGAGCAAAGATTTCCAATTAGAGGAGTCCTACATTGCATATAACATGGTCAATCCATTGTGTCACTACTTTATTCAGTCATTGTCAGGGGGTCCGTTCCAAAAGAGCATGACCTCCGCTACCATCACCTTGCTCGCTCACTGTCTGGGGCACTCCAAGAATAGCATGACCTCAGCTTTATAGCTGACCCTGATAAAGCTGACATCTAAAAATGACCAGCTAACCAGACTCTTTGCAGTTGGGTACTGAGTCTTTTCTTAACGGGAAGGTCTAAATGATACATATCTGTGTCTGCCAATACATATTTTTCATGGAATAAAATGAATGACATGTTTTTTTAAAAAGTTATTGCCATAACTTTATAGTCATGCCTAAATGAATTAATTTAAGAACAGAGGGATGTGCAAACCTTTAATATGATTGTTTAGCTAGATAACAGCTAAGTGAATGCAAATGCAAGAACATACTTGGCACTTGGAAGAAACTGAAATATAACCACTGTGGCTGGAGCATAGATGTCTGGGAGTTGGGCATGCTTGTGGCTCTGACTTGAGCAGCACAAAGACAATATATGTAACCAAAGTGTTTGTACTCCCATAATATTCTTAAATTTAAAAAATAAAAAAAATTTTTAAAAAGAAACTTACGGTGGAGTGTAAAGGGAGAGTAGAAAGAGATATCAGAGAGGTAGCCACTGTGAGATTTAAATAAGAATACCACATGATCTGATTTATATTTTAAGAAAGTCACTCTGACTGCTTTATGGAAAATGGGTAATAGTGGAACAAGAACAAAAGCAGGGAGACCACTTAGCAAGCTAAGGCGAGAATCCAGGTAAAAGCTAACAATGGCTGAGACTGTGTTGATCTGGTAGAGATGGAGAGAAGTTGACAGATTCAAGATATATTTTGGAGGTAAAATCATAGGACTTCTAATGTATTAGAGCTGGGAGTTGAGGGAAAAGTTAGTATCACTTCCTAGGATAAGAAAGAATAATTGAGGAGTAATTTTGGAAAGGAAAAAATCTGCTTTGGATTTGTAAGTTTTGAAATGTTTTATTAGGCATCCAAGTGAACATATCAAATAGGCAATTGGCTTTAAGACTCTACAGCTCAATAGACATGTCAAGAGCTAGAGATAAAAATCAGTTGCAATCAGCATAAAGATGGCAATTAAAGCTATGGGACTTTTCCAGAATTCATACATCTGAAAGGACAGGATCTCCTTCAGGTGCTCACTCTCCTTGGGAAGCACCACAGTATACTTTTTTCCGGTGATACTGGCCCATTTGCATAATTTTCCTGGGCCTTATTCCTGGGCCTTATACTTACTCTAAGTATGAAAAGAAAACAGAAAGAAGCCAGTGTTCTATGAGTCCAAGTTTTAAAACAAATAAACAAAAAGGCACACTGTGAATATCTCTCAGTGCAAATTGTGCAGATTAGTGAGCTCAGCAAAAGCACTGAGTAAACCAAGAAACAATGCTGTGTGAAAGAACAAGAAGGAATGAAATCTGGGGAAAAGCCCAGAAATCTGGGAAAGAACCCAGATTTTGGTGTCAGGAAAGCCTGGATTCAAGTCATGGCTCAGCCAGTAACTAGCCACTAATTGTGGCTTTCATAAATTTTCCACTCTGAGTCTCATTTTCCTCTAGGAGAAAATGGGGATTCTAACAACAACTTGGTGTTTTTATGCAGATTCAACATGAAATATACACACACACACACACATATATGTACACATACACACACAGAGTAATAACATAAAGGGGTTTAATACATTATAACCATTCAAAGACTTTTATATGGATTGGTAAACTGAAATGAAATTAGACATCATGAAATTATCAGAACGGATGAGTGCTTGCCTAAAACTACCAGACTGAAAACTGTCTATTTACTAGAGAGATCACAGTGAGATTTATTCCTTCCATGGGAAGAAAAGGAAGTGAAATATGGAAAATCCATGGGATATTCCTGCTCATTCTGACACTCCTCTTAGCTCCATAAAGTAAGGACAAAATAGAGTAGACACTGGCTAAATATTTCTCTAGGGCAATTAATAAGGAAAAAACTGCTCTAATCAAAACTCACCAAACATCAGTTTTTCACCACAATTTTAAAGGTCACTAGAACAATTCATTTGTTCTCTATTCTATAGTCCCAACAATTTCTGTGAAAATTCAAACAAATATTGTTCCATTAAGAAAATGTTCTAGTTTGATACTGATAAAGTTAAATTTCCCTGTCCTTAAACTAAGCAACGGCCTTTTTTTTTGTCCTTGCTTTTTGTAAGGTAGTTGGTCAGTAAAATTAAGATATAATATACATGTGACATTTTATAGATGCAGTTTTAAGCTGGTCTTAAAACTACCCTAAAGGTAGTTAGGATCTTGAGCTGGTCTTAAGCTACCCTAAAGGTCTGCAGTGATTTTTAATCTTACTGAGAAACTAATGTGGATCCCACAAGCAGGAAGGCTGCACGGTTGGGGTGCCATAGCTGGTGAGTCTAGCACAGCCGGGGCTCTACACTTATTTGCTTGCTCTCCCCTACTAATAAACCATTTTGAGCTCAGCCTCTCTCTACCATTCCCCCTTCCCTCCCAGATGCCCCTTCTTTGGAGAATACTGGTCTAGCAAACGGCCTAGCAAAGCATCTCAATGGGGCTTGATTATTCTGTACTTAAATTTACAGATTGGCTGCCTCTGGGGTTAATCAGCCTGCTGCCATATTTTGTTTGGTATATATGGTATCTAAAAATCTAGCCAAAGTTTAAGCACTGAGAGAAGAGCTCTCTCTTCTCTCTCTCTGTCTCTCTCTATATATATGTACATATTTATATATAGTTTTAAAAAGAAATAAAGTTATATATAGAAATAGTTATATATAGTTACATAGTTTTTAAAAGAAATAGTTTATATAGAAATGAAGTTATATATATAGTTTTAAAAAAGAAATAAAGAGAAACAATTTATATCCTCTCTTTAAAAATTCCAATTTCTGGCCAGGCTTGGTGGCTCACTCCTGTAATCTTAGCACTCTGGGAGGCCGAGGTGGGTGGACCATTTGAACTCAGGAGTTTGAGACGAGCCTGAGCAAGAGCAAGACCCCATCTCTACTAATAAAAAACAAATGAAAGAAATTAGCTGGACAACTAAAAATATATATATAAAAAATTAGCCAGGCATGGCAGCATACTCGGGAGGCTGAGGCAGAAGGATTGCTTGAGCCCAGGAGTTTGAGGTTGCTGTGAGCTAGCTTGATGCCACAGCACTCTAGCCCGGGCAAAAGAGTGAGACTCTGTCTCAAAAAAAAAAAAAAAAAAAAATTCCAATTCCCATGTGATAAGAATTAGCTGGATATGTTCTTTTTGATTTACTGCACTTCACACTACTCCCCACTATTTCCCAAATGAGGATTAGTTGCCATTTTTATTACATTTGAATCATTATGTTTCTTATCATGAAAGAATAGTCATCTAAATCCACAATTTTTTAATATAATTCCTTTTTTCCATTTGTGTCAACTGCCTGAGTTTTATAAGCATTTAAGTTTGCTCTCCTGCTCTACTCACTATTGTTTATCCTTGAGAGTAATAGTCTCATTTCTTGGTGGAATGTGGCTCTGAGGAGAAAGCCAATTGCTAGTGCTGATTATATAATAGTAATGAGGAAAAAGTAAGGAAAAAATAACAAAATGATGGCTCTTGGCCAAAAATCAAATGGAATTCAATTTAGAATGGAATATTTAATTAAGCTCTGAAGATATCACTTCGTAGTTTTAAATTATACTGTATTGCATTATAGAAGAAAAATTTAATAATCTAGCCAGTTTAGATTAGATGAATTTGAGGATTCTTTTAAATTCTCAGTACCTGCCTTTAAATTTGTTTAAATGTCTTAGGTTACAGGTCCTATTTCTTTAACCTGGATTTTTAAATTCAATATTTGGTCACATTAGAAACAAAGTTTTTCAGTAGTTACCAAGGTTGTATTATATTATCTATTATATTGTATTGGGTCTGGAAAAACATTCATCAATATATAATCATGGTATTAAAATCATTCTTCTTAACTACTCAGGCCTGTCGTTACATTGCGTACCTGCTCTGGTCGCCTGCTCAAAGCACTTTATCAGTTCATCAAAGGCAGTGAAATAAACCATAAAGCACTCATGGAGCTTTCTTAGAACAAAGAAATGGCCCAATTTTTCTGATGGGAAATGACCTGTGAAAATCCTTCACAAAGTAAGGAAGCTATAATTTTCCTCAAACCTCCCAATTCACAAAAATTACATCATCAATCAACAGTTCTTTACTAAACTGTGGTTGAAATGTACTGTGAGAAACTATTTTGTCTATGTCACATTATCAGAAGAAAGACTATTGGAAAAATTGTACTTCCAGAATTTATAGGACTATCTATTAATAATTCTGTAGAATAAAACCCCAAACCCATGCAATGCCCTATCTGGCCATCCATGCTGCGGTGTCCTCTTACCACCCCAGGCAATTCATCCCCTCCAACAACGTTGCTCCTATCAGCACAACCACCACCGCCATGGCCATGACCACACATATAACACTTCCCCCCAACACACACACACACAAAACTACCATTTCACCTATTTTCGGACTTTAGGGAAAAGTTAACCTTTTAACATTTTGGAAGTGCCCTGATTCTAAAGTTACTTCTTCCATTTACAGAAAATCTTTTGAAGAATTGGGGACCCTCCACTTTCAGGAATTGACTGAAGTTTATAATTCTTAAAGGGAATCAACTGCTGCAATAATTTTGTGGACAATACCGTCTATGCAAATTCTTCTAGTATCTGCTGTGTTCTCTGCAGGCGGCCAATGTTGCATACTAGGTAGTGTGCATAATTTGTGTAAGTTCTTAGCTTGCTATGAAAGTGGGAAGGATTTTAAAGCTTATTTGGTGGCAAGTGTATCTTTTGTTATGGAATCCAAACTTAAAACAAATCTTCCATTTGTTTACCAGCCTGACACCTCTTGTGAAACATCCCAAATACCCCTTAGGTAAGGGTAGTTTGCATCACTTAGTTT
Source organism: Microcebus murinus (assembly GCF_040939455.1). Lineage (NCBI taxonomy): Eukaryota > Metazoa > Chordata > Mammalia > Primates > Cheirogaleidae > Microcebus > Microcebus murinus. The sequence goes on along the minus strand of NC_134113.1, from coordinate 44,381,852 downwards.
TGGTGGCCTACCACAAAATGAAAATGTGAGACCCCTTGTTCAAAGAACAGGAAATAGTATAGTTAAAAGCATAAAAATATAAAGTTTAACCTTTAAAAATATGTTAATATGTATGTAACATAATAAAAATTAATATTGTATTAATATGATATATTGATTAATTGTAAAATTTTTCTGCCTTGGTTTGCAGAAAATTCATTTATTAAGTCATTAAAATTATATTTGGAGATTTCAGTTTCAATTCATATAATGGAAAGTGATGTCTCTCTCTTGGCAAATGCAATATCACAAATTATTTGATAATTTTTAATTTTGAGAATATTTTTGCTGATGTAACTGCTACAAGAGCTGTTAAGAATATTTTTATAGACTGTGACAACATTGGGATAAATTTCAGATTATTTCAAAATATGAATTTTAGTACATCTATAGCTAATGATTCTGTGGAACAGTTTTCCAGAAAAATTTAATTCTTCAAACAAACCAGTTTTGTGTAAGTGGAATTTAGTTGTAAATGTATAGGCATACAATGGCATTTTAATGTTTCCTCTGACCTTTCTTGTAACTTGTGGAGTTTGTGCAGGAAATCAAAAATGTCTTTATGATTTGCATATAGTTCAAAATGTCTCCTCATGTGTTCTATCACTGTATCTTTAATTATAAGGGATTTTAAAAGTTTTCTTCCCCTTAATTGGTTTATCTGGAAATTTACATGAAAATAGTTTTGTTTTCCAATGACTGTGACAATCTTTAAATTCACTTTCTATTTCTAAGTCTATGGATACAGTATTTGCTTTTTGATGCTGCAGCAGTCTTCAAAACCAGCGATTGTAAAATCTTTGAAAAGATTTGATGATTTATCAGAATCTTTGATTTTGATCAAGATTTTATAATTTATCAAAATCTTTGATAAAATCTTTGAAAATCTTTGAAAAGATCTAGTAACTCCCTGGTGTGCTGTATTGGACTATCGGTGTGTGCGCTATTGCTCAGTCCCAGCAGTTCTTGCCCAATGCTCAGGCCTCAAAGATGTCACATGACAAGACTGGCTATGAGAAATGACCGGCAAGTCAGCCTCCCATCTGGTCCTCAGCTGTCCTCAGAGTTCTCCTCCCTCCTGGGGCCGAGAATGCTGCGCTCCCTACCCCCACCCCCCGCGTCTGCTGCTGCTGCTTTCATAGACGCCACCAATGTGGACCCAGGAAATGCCTCAGCCTCAGCTACCCCTTTTGGCTCCCCCTGTGCCCTGGACTACCCCAAAAGGCGTGCAGGCCAGGGAGCCTGATTAAGTGCTCCTGACACGCACTGGGACGACCACACCCGTGCCCTCACTGCGGCTCAGTGTAACTCCTCTGCTCATGTGCATGCTCTAGGGTCCCTTTGGATTTCACCTACAAAACACAAGTTTAAGGGTAGGAAAAAAATCAAAAACTATGAACAATTTCAAGATGGTGACAGCAGATCCTTAAGCCAGACACAGGGTCCTTCTGAGACCTGGGCCCTGTAAGATTGCACAGGTCCACTCCCTTGAAGCTGGGTGGGCTAGTATCCTAAGAGTTACCTGACTCTCCCTTTTGCCTTAGTCCATCAGCAGTGCTGCACCGTGCTGCAGAACAGGTGCTCTGTGAAAAAGAGAAGAACGGGAAGTGCTGCAGTCCATGTTTCCCTCTGGGAACTCAGAATGCTCATTAGCAAATTATAGGCTCTGAGAAGCCCTGAATTAAAGACATGTCATTTCCTTTAATCCATCCTTTCTGAGGTTTGTCTCACAGCAGAATTTCATTTACATAAAACACCTCTGAATATGCTGGGGAACATTAGTAGTCCATAGGATAAAATTTGAAAAATGTTGCACTAAGCTGTAGCCCACACTCCATTCAAAAAACCTCAAAAGCCTTTTTTAAAAATCATTTTTAAAAATTCTATTTGAATTACTATCTTTATAAGGATATAAGTAAACTAAGTCTATCAAGGCTTAATATAGTATATAAAAGTTAAGAAAATACATTTTGGCAATAATAAAATTTTAATATTTAAAAAATAATGTCCTAAAAATTATATAGTAGTTATTGCCCCTCTAGAGTAAAAGTGATATAACATCAAGTTATTCATCCCCATAGAAAGTTATTTTTAATCTCACACAAATGATTTTTGTTAAGCACAGTTACATAAAACACTTAAAATGCATTCATAAGTAGCAAGCCCATTGAACCTATTCCTGAGGATGAGAAAATATTCAAACTCACAATTTCATTGAATATTTTTTTTTTTTGAGACAGAGTCTTGTTCTGTTGCTGGGCTACAGAGCTATGGCACAGCAGCTTCAAACTCCTGGGCTCAAGTGATCCTCCTGCCTCAGCCTCCCAAGTAGCTTGGACTACAAACACACACCACCACCCCTGGCTAATTTTTTCTATTTTTAGTAGAGATAGGGTCTTGCTCTTGCTCAGGTTGGTCTCAAACTCCTGAGCTCAAGAGATCCTCCCACCTCAGCCTCCCAGAGTGCTAGAATTACAGGTATAAGCCACTGAGCCCAGCCTCATTGAAAATGTTTAAAATCATGAATCAGTGTGTATCATGACTCCTCCTTAAAATCTTTAATGGTTTCTCACTTTTCTCCTAGGAAAAAGTCTAAACTCCTTAAGATGGCCTACAAGACGCTGCTTATTTTTAAAACTGCTACCTTCTTAATTTCATTTTTGTACCATTTTTGTACTCTCAAACATATATTTTTAAATCCTGTAAATATGTACCTAACTGGGAGTAGAGAAGCCAGACGTGCATGCAGAATTGCTTTTAGATCCAGAATTGCATAGGGCCCAGTTTTTTTAAGTGACTAATACAATTGTGTTTTGAAAAAAAACAAAAGTCTCCATTTACTATGTATCAGCCATACTGGCATTTATACATCATTCTGCAAGTATTTAACAAGTACCTATAATGAGCCACAAACTTTTCCATGTACTAGAGTAATTTGTGAAAGGAATAAGGACCATGACCTCAAAAAAGCAAACAAATATGGAATGTATTTAATACAATGTCAGGTACAGCTAAGTGCTATGACGAAGAATAGAACAGGCAAGGTGACAGTGGCAGCAGGGTGCTATGTTAGTTAGGGTGCTCAAGGCAGATCCCTTTGAGAAGGAGACATCTGAACAGAGAGGTAGGAGAAGTGAAGGAGCAAGTTGTGCACATACCAGGGGAAGAGCATTAAAGGAAGATTTTGAGGCACCTTGTCAAGAACCAGATGGCTGTTGGGGGCAGATGAGGGAAGGGCAGGGTGGCAGAAGATGGAAACAGAAAGATTGCCAAGGGCTAGAGAAAGAAGGACAGGGTGGGGGTGGGGTGGTTACAATTCAAGCATCATCGGAAGCCTTGCAGGGTAGTGAGTAGGTGAGTCCCCGATCTGATTAATGCTGAAAAGCTGCATTCTGTTAATAGCTCCTGTTTGCAGAATAGATCGAGGAAGTGCAAGTGTGAAAACAGAAAGAGAAATCATAAACGTCTTGCATTGGCACAGGTGATGCACAATGGTGACTTACACTAAGGCAGCAGTGGTGGAGCTGTTAAAAACAAGCTATATTTAGGGATATTTTAAATGCACATCCAATAGAATTTGCAGGATGTAAGAACAAAAGAATAGCCAAGGCTTCAAGGTGTAAACCAAGTACATCATGATGCTGTAATGGCAAATGGTGAGGGAGGAGCAGATTTTAGAAGAAAAATGAAGAGCTCTATTTTGTACTTGATTAATGTGAGACATCTGTTAGATGTGCAGAAGGGGATATCAGATTGACAGCTAGATGGGTGAGAATGGGTTTCATGTGGAGGTGGGGAACTGGAGTCATAAATCTCAGAGTCATCTGCTACCTTTTTACCCCTCAAATACACCAAGCCCTGGCTCTAGTCCTTTTCACATGCTGTTCCCTCTGTCCGGGCCTCTTCTCCGTGCCTCTCATTTGGTTTGCTTCTATTAATCTTTCAGGATTTTTGATTAAATGTCACTTTCTCCTGAAAATCTTCCTAAATTCCCCAGACCAGATTAGGCCTCTTTGTTATATAATCTCCTAACACCTAATACCTTTTTATCATAGCATAGATCACAGTTGTCAAATAAGCTATTTGTCAGATTAGTATCTGTCTACCCTGAGTGTCAGCTCCACTAGAGCAAGAATATCCATCTTATTTACTTTTTTTTTTTTTTTTGAGACAGAGTCTCGGTTTGTTGTCCAGGCTAGAGTGAGTGCCGTGGCGTCAGCCTAGCTCACAGCAACCTCAAACTCCTGGGCTCGAGTGATCCTTCTGCCTCAGCCTCCCGAGTAGCTGGGACTACAGGCATGCGCCACCATGCCCGGCTAATTTTTTTATATATATATATATCAGTTGGCCAATTAATTTCTTTCTATTTATAGTAGAGACGGGGTCTCGCTCTTGCTCAGGCTGGTTTTGAACTCCTGACCTTGAGCAATCTGCCCGCCTCGGCCTCCCAAGAGCTAGGATTACAGGCGTGAGCCACCGCGCCCGGCCTTTATTTACTTTTAATTACCAGCACCTAGTGCAGTGTCTGTATGGAGCAAGCACTCAATAAATTGTTTGTGGAATGAATGAATAAATGAATGAATAAGTCCCAGGTAGACCTATTTATTCATTACCACTTCTTTGCCCCTCTGCCCTCTCTTGTTTTTCCAACATATGAAGACATGTGCTTACTGCCAACCACACCTGAAGGTTACTCTCAAACATATATTTTTAAGTCCTGTAAATATGTAACCTAACTGGGAGTAGAGAAGCCAGACGTGCATGCAGAATTGCTTTTAGATCCAGAATTGCATAGCGCCCAGTTTTTTTAAGTGACTAATACAATTGTGTTTTGAAAAAAAACAAAAGTCTCCATTTATGCCAAAAAATAATCAGAGAGACAGATTATCATAGTATGTCTTTTTACCATAAAAGTTATGAAATTGAACCAACAACCATACAAAAGCATTCTGACCAATGAAGTATAGATCTGTGTTTTTCTGCTTTATCGCAGTAAATTATAGCCGGAAAGTTCAAAGATCTATCAAGTAATGTGTAATTTAGTACCTTACCTAAGCTCACACTGAGGGAGAAGTGTTCAACTGGAGAACTAAAGCATTTGAAAGTTAAATTGGCTCTTTAAAAATCTGTTCTCAAATTTATCTTTTTCCCAGCATCGGATTAGGAATGGGTCCAGAAAAAACCAACCTTATACATCCAACTCAAGTATAAGCCTATTTCAGGTAAGAGTGTTTAAATAAATTCCCCTGTCATTCCACTTCACTGCCCTCATCTTTTACCTGAATAAGCCTTTTATTTCCTTGGAATTTCAAATAAAGCTCTGGAGAAATCTGAAAGTAGCTTACAAAAGCATGGATCATAATAAAGTTTGTATGTATCTCCTGCAATGTTGGTTTTATAAATAATAAATAGTTAAAACATCCCACAAGCAGACTACTATACACACTTGTCTCTTAGGAAAGATATAGCCATATAGCCACAAGGACTTAATTTGAGAATCCCAAACTTTCTGTCTTTCTGTTCCTTTTTTTTTTTTTTTTTCAATTTAGGGTTAATACTGTTCTCAGATCTAATAGTTCATACACTTGAAGTTACTGAAAGATGGATAATTTAAGGTGAGATAGTCGTTGCCAAATGACAGTATCTCAAATAGAAATAATATCACAGTGTGTTGAAGTGAATGACATAATTATATGGTTCCAAATTTAACTTTTTCTAGTAATCATGAACCTGACAACATAGATAGTTTATATACTGTTCACATTGCCTTCATTAGTTGGAAGACATTAATGACTAAATAAAGCTAGACTGAAGCTCTATGAGCACAGAGTCCACAAATACCATGTTCACTGCTCTATCTCTAAGGCCTAGCACAGTGTCAAGTGTTCAGTGCTTGCCAATGAATAGTAATTAGTCACAAATAGAAAAGCTGGGGAAAATATAAATGATACTTGCTGGCGATTAGAAAACCTCATGCTTGCCAGTTGTATTGGCTTATGCCTGTAATCCCAGCCCTTTGGGAGGCCAAAGTGGGAGGATGGATTGAAGCCAGGAGTTTGAGACCGGCCTGGGAATCATGGAAAGACTCCATCTCTACAAACATTTTTTTAAAAGTTAGCCAGGTATGCACCTGTAGTCCTATTTACTTGGGAGGCTGAGGCAGGAGGATCGCATGAGCCCAGGATTTCCAGGCTGCAGTGAACTATGATCCCCACCACTATGTTCCAGCCTGGGTGACAGAGAGAGATCATATCTCAAAAGAAAAAAAAATTAGAATTAAATAGAATAAATAATTTTTAAAAAACCCTCATGCCTTTTTAATTAACCAATTAACTTGGATTTTAATCCCAGTATTTATTTATTTTAGATGAGATTTAAGAAAGTTACTTTACCTCTCTTACCTTCTAGGAATGATACCCAAGTTCTCTTTCATGTCTAAAAATCTATTGTATTAGGTATCATTTTCTGCACATTTCTTACTGTATTTTTTGGGACTAAAATATTACAAAAAAACACCAAATTTATTAAGTTAAATGATATTGCTACATTAAAAAATAATAGTTATCTTCTTCTCTTCTTCTTGTCCTTACCCATGAAGTGACAGTATTAATGCATTAGTGAAAATTCTTCCATGCCTGCCAGTATGTGGACATGTATGCCCTTCTCCCTGGATCACTGCCTCTCCATCCGAAATGTGGAACACACATACACGTTACTTGCTTAATTCATACTCTTCTTTCAGACATCAACTCAATCATTAACTCTTCTGTGAATCTTTTCAAGGCCTCCCTGAACAAATACCCCCTTGTTTTGGGAACTGACAGCAGTTCATCAAAACCTATTCTCTCCTTCTAGTGTGGTTTTATGAATGTGTAGCTAGGAACCACATTGCCCAGCTCCCCATTGCAGTTGGGTGTGCCTGTGTGATCAAGCTCTGTCACGTGCAAGTGGAAGCACTGTCGAGTGAATGTCCTCACAGTCATTATCTCCACCTTTCAAATCCAGCCATCCTTGAGTGCAGGGTGGGGAGGGGGCTCTCACAATTATTCACTCGTAGATTTCCACCAAATGTTTGGGATATCTCTAAAGCACCATTGCTTTTATGTGCCCAGCATTCATGACCTCTTGTTCTAACAACCTGACTTTCCTTTGAAAAAAACACCTCTTCCTTACTCTGAGTCTCTCGATTTGGATGGACCTGACTCCACCTATTGGGCTCCAGGGAAATGGCACATGGCCTGAGCCCCACTAATCAGTCTACTCCATCTGCCCAGCAACAGTTAGCGCATGGTTAGACATTTCACCGAAGTTGCTCTAACAAGAGGAGGCCTCATGAGTTTTGCTGGAAATTCTTGGGACAAGGTATTTCTTTGCTGCTACTGTTACTCAGGTGGTATAGTACAAATATGGAGGGAGCTACCGATGGTTATCTTTGCTGCAACATGGAAAGAATCTGTCTTAAGATTAGCTCAACCCAGAGGAAGGCAGATGCAAAATGATGGAGAAAGACAGGTTCCTGGTAGGTTATTTGAGCACCTATTCAGCCAAAATCTAGTAATACCTTTTACTCTGCAGTTGCCTGAGTAAATAAATCCCCATTTGTGTTTTAAGTCAGTTTGATAGAGTTTCTGTCACTTGGTACTGGGAATCTTGATTGATATATACCCTCTACCCAATAAGCCCCCATATCTATTTTTACCTCACTTAGTACAGATATCACATGCTATCTTGTTTTATCCTCTTTCCCAAAGTTTTAAGTCCCATGAGAGTAAGGATGCCTTATTTTTCTTTGGTGTCTCCCAATGCTGTAGCACAGTGCCTATTCTAGTACTTAATAAATTTTGAAAGACTATGGACAAAACAGATTCTATGGCACCCAGGGAACTGATTGAGGAAGGTGAAGACATAGTTGTTTTTTTTCCTTAAGGAGTTTGTAAATTACTATTAATTATTCCCAGATGAAGGTGCATTTATCCTAATTCACCAGTTCCAGCTATGAATCTGAGGAGCTATAAATTATGTGCTTCTATTGGATGGTTCCACAAATAGGTTTTCCATAAATGATGCTAACTCCATTTACCCTTAGATTTTTCCATCACTTTATCTTTTGGGGGCTGGCTTGCCTGCTTAGCTGAACTCTCTCCAAATATCCTTCCAGTCACATGATATTAATCCATCAGTATCGGAGAAGGGCTTCGGGGGAGGGGAGAGTAAAAGGGCAGGGAGAAGAGAAGACAGAGGAAAGTGAAACCACATGAAATGGGCACAGTACCAAAAACATTTTTGAAGTCTCTGGTGAAACTTTTTCTGGCATCACTACATAACAATAGCACATCATTTTCATTAACTCGAACAAACAAAACCAAATAGAGATTAAAAACCAGTACAGATGTGATATAACTTTCCACTTCTAGCCTGGACTAGGCGGCCGTATGGAGCCACTTCCCTTAACAAGGCAGGGCATGTTCTTTCAGCCTGTCCCAGGACAAACAGCACATGGCATCAGGATACAACCACGCACACACAATCTGAACTAGGTCATTTGTTCTCATTCTGCTCCTCCCCGCCATGCTCTTCACTGATGACTAATGTGATCCTGGCATTCTCTCCTCCTCAATCTCTTAACTTTTTATTTCTTTTGTTGCTGGCCTTCCTGATGCACCTTATACCTGGAGATATCTTGCTCCCTTAGTGCCAAGCAACTCCCCCCCTACTTTGCTCTCCTATCAAACCCTTCCTTTAGCTGAGCCTTCCAAGGCTGATCTCAATGAAACCATGTTTGTGCAACCTGAGTAGCTTTCTTATTATCTCATGAATCATGACCATCTGAATTCCATTTCCATTTCCTTGGAGAAAAATCCTGTCTGGTGTGTGTTCTGCACAGCTCCATTTAAGGAGATGGCACTCAATAAATAATAAATGGTGATGATAACAATACCATGTACATACAACTCCAGAACTATTTCGCAAAGAATGGATGAGTGTTGGGCCCTTGGTCCATGGACTGAACTTGTCTGGCCACCACAGCTTTGGTCTAAGGGTATCTCACATGCTGTGTATTAGTGGCTTCCCAACTGTCAGAAGTAGCACATGGCTCTTCAGGGCCCCAGGAACTAAATGGTGAACACAATAACAAAACAGCTGCAAGAAATCTTAGAGATATTATTTTCCTGATGAGGACTATGAGATCTAGAGGGGCTATGTTGTTCCACACTTAAATGCCAGAAGATCTTTGGGATGCTGTCTCAGAAGATAACGGTTTTGACATGCACAGGCAGGGGCTATGAACTTGGAGAGTGCTCCTGACTTTTTAAGATCTGTTTCTTTCTTATAAAATGAGACTAACCTGTTCTTCCTCATTTATAGGGTTGGAAGAGACTCAAATAAGATAATAGATATAAAAGAACAGTAGCAGCCAGCAGCTCACATTTTATTGCATAATCACCATATGCCAGGCACTGGTAAAAGATTTATAGGAATTATCTAATTTAATCCTTCCAACAGCCCTAGAAATTAGCTATAGTTTTATCCCCACTTTACAGATGAAAAATTGAAGCACAGAAAAGACAAGTAATTTTTCCAGTATTTCACAGCTAATAGATGGTAGGCCAATGATTAAAGCCAGGCATTCAAATCTAGAGGCCATTCTGTGATCGATTATCTAATTTGTGAGCATGATAAAGTGAAACCATGTAAAAACATGAAGCATTATTTTAAAGTGCTCTGGAAATATGAGGTTATGTTATGGGAAATAACAAATAGTATTTTAAATATATAATAATTCTTAATGGCATAAATATAAATCAATTCTTTCATCACCTTTTTTTTTTTATGCCTAATATGTGTATGTAACTCTCCCTGACTAGGCCACAAGGTTGTGCCTAATAAGTTCTCTGCCCTCAAAAGGTTCAGTCTCACTAGTCTGCTCTCAAGGCTAAATAATTAATTACATGTTAACATATGTTGGGCCTTTGCATTTTCCTTTGCATTTATGTCACATTTTACTTTTGGCAGAAGTTATGGTTAGAAGAAAACTTTTTCCTTTTTCTTAATGTTTCCACGTGGGAACCTCTACTTCCAAGCAAGAATAGTATTGGGGACCATGTCTAGCTCTCCTTCCCTGTCCACCAAGAGAGAAGAAGTGATTTCTCTGACTAGCAAATCTGTGAACAAGAACTAAACATGCTGTGCTCAGCCCTCTGTATTTCCTCTGGGTGTCCCTGTGGAGGGGCTTCCTCTGGTCTGTTCCTGGGGTAGCCTCTGCCCCCTGTGGGGAAAAAGGGCTCTGATTGCACTTGTGATCAGTGTACAACTGAGTATTGCAAATCCACGTGGGTGCTATCTCAGCTGTGTTTCCAGTTCACCTTCACCAATGTAGCTGATGCTTTGATGCCTACCTGACACCTAAGCTTTATTTTTCACTTGGTTCAGAAATAGTATAGATGAAAGAGAGGGGTTACTTTTTTTGGCTTCCAAACATCCCCTCTATATTGCCAAGAAATATAAGAAAACAAATCACATAAGAAGAAGATGGGATTTAAAAAGAAAATCAAAGATGTCTAAAAATAAAATTGGCTGCCTGAGAGTATAACAGGCCCCCATTTCTGAAGATGTTCAACCATAGGGACAGGAAGGACAAGCTAAAATGTATTATACCTCTGTTATATACTAGTAATTATCATGTGCTCCTTTTCCCCCATTTAATCCTTACAACTGCCCTTGGAATTGGATGCTGTTAGACTGATTTAATGACCAACAAAACTGAGGCTCAGGAAGCCTGAGTAATTGCCTTTAGATACCACAGAGGATAAGAAAAGCAAGACTGTATTAGTATGTTTGGGCTGCCATAACAAAACACCATAGACTGTGTGGCTTAAGCAACAGAAATTTGTTTGTTCGTTTGTTTGCTTCACAGTTTGGAGGCTAGAAGTCCAAAATCAAAGTTATAGCCAAATTGGTTTCTAGTGAGGGCTCTCTCCCTGGCTTGGAGGTGGCCGCCTTCTTGTTGCAAGCTTAGTTGGCCTTTCCCTGGTGAATGGACTGGATGCTGGCAAGAGGGGGGGGCGGTGAATAGACAAGCTCTCTGGGGTCTTCCCTTTAACCTTGACTACTTTCTTAGAGGCCTCATCTCCAAAAACAGCCAACTTTGGGGGTGAGAGTTTCAATAAGTGAATTTTGGAAGTAGGACACAAGCATTCAGTTCATAACAAAGATTAAATGCAAATCTATCAGATTCTAAATTTTATGTATCCTCTTTATTCTTTAAGCTGATGACTGCTCAGTAGGATGAGATCCAGAGATCTCCAGCCAAGATGCTTCACTAAGTAGATGTAGAAGTCCACTCTCTTTCCCAACTCCATTTAAAATTTTATAAAAATTTACTTACATGTATAGCAAAGCTCAAATCAATAAAAATAAATATCCAGGTACAGGAACAAAGAAGGAACCCAGAGCTTAAGCTTGGAGTAGGAATTGCAGCTGTACAGTCTAAACAGGTCCTGGAATAGGAGAGACACTTTGGGGTCCAGGGTTCTAAACCTGTCCAGAAAATGGAATCCAGGTTGCAAGACTCATATACAGCAAGGAGACTGGAAAATTTCTACATGCTATCCCATGGTTGCTGCATGAAGAGAGAACTTCATCCAGAGTCATAAGTGGAAACAGAAAAGCCCACCAAAACAAAACAAAAAAAAAATGAAAAACAAATTGGAATCCCAAGCCTGCACATTGCAAAGATACAGAGCCAAATATTCACTACCCATGCAATACTAGAAACACTAAATCAAGGCACAAGCACAAAGATGCAGTCTGCAAATATAGAGCATTGTAGGGATTTTAGCAATCTAAATACTGTCCCATAGCATCACCTCCACATTCTAGAGCTTCCAGACAAAATCGCAGAACACATCACAGCAAGAGATTGTCCATGTGTAAAAGAAATAGAAGAACTCACGGCCAAGGAACTAGAGGTTATAGAGTACTATGAAAGGGACGGTAAAGAAATGATTTTGCAAAGAAATAGAATAAATAAAAACACAGAGGGGACTGAAGAAGGAGGATAAAAAGAAGAAGGAGGAGGAGGAGAAGAAGTAGAAGGAGATGGAGAGGGAGATGGAGAAAGAGAGATGATCTGAGGAAAATATCAAGTAGAAATTCTAAAAATTAAAAAATATAGTACACTACATATTTATAGTATACACTATAAATATGTATATAAATATAGTATGTAGTACACTATATATAGTACACTATATATATATAGTGTATACTAATATGTACACTCATAGTACACTAGATGAGAGATTTTAAGATGTAAAAGAAGGATGGGATGGAATGGTTCAAATAAGTTCAAAGTTACCTCCAACCCTGAGTGTCTCTCTTTCTATTTCATAACAGACAAATCCCAGGTCCAGACAAACCTGTGTCTCCATAAATAGATTCACATTTCCTGGTTCCAGGAGCCCAAGAAGATGTTTGTGTCCAGTGGACAGACCACCGACAATCTTTTCTTCTGTTGACATGATTTTCCATCTCCGTTTAATTCGATCTTGCCTCATTCACTTGACTATGCTCTCTCTCCCCTTGGACTAACCCTAACAGTTTGAAAACTGGTAATGCCTCCAAACATGCAGTAGCCTAGTGTCCTTCGATCTGTTTATCATAAAAGCCCTGTTGCCCCTTGCAAGGGTGAGTGCAAAGTTTCCCTTGATAAGAACATTTTCCAACATTCAATCACCATTAGAGAAGTTTCACACTGCAAGATATTAGTGAGCTCAGGTGCTTTCCATGTATGACTACTTCAAATAACCTTTTCCCATTTTTAAACTGAATTTATTAATAAGTAAACACTTGATTCCTCTTGTCCCTGTTCCCTGTGAATTAATTCCCTTTAATAAATGTAATTAGTTCCCTTTTTACTCTAAGAATTTTACTTGTAAATTTCTTTATCCAAATTGTATTTGTTTCCTATTTGCGATTTCAAATTAAAGCAAGAAGAAAGTGAGACTCCTAAGGAAGTACAATGAAAGAACCAGCTGAAAGAGATTCAAAAGCTCTTCTGAGATGTCTTTTTGTCCAAAAAGGGAGTAAGCTAAGGGAAGATGCAGAGATAACAGTGCAGAACTAAACATTCGATAACAAGAAAGCCACTGTGGGAGTAAAAATAATGGCTCAGAAACGTGGGATAAGGGAATATCCCAGAGCCTAAACAAGCCCATTGCCAACTACGTCTTCATGTCCCCAGCCCCTCCTAAACAGTATAAGTGTGCTTGTTAGTTGTCATTAGTTGCTTTCTAGTAAGGGACCCCGATTTATTGTAAACCCCCTCTAAGGCAAGTTTTATTTAGAAACTTTTCCCCTACTTCCTTCTGCTGTAAGTATTCTAGACAGATCTGGAAGCATTTGAGGAGAGTCTGAATCCTACCTATCCCTCCCTCTCCTGGACCAGATGCTGGCCTAGGTCTATATAATCCAGGATCTATATAAACTCACAAAGATCTAAACACGGTCAGGGAGCTCCAGAGTTATCCTAGAGCTTAAAAGTATAGTCAAGAGGCCATACCCCTGAAAATTCTGGAATGCTGATATTTTCTGTAGTATTTTTTAATACACTAGCCTTGTGGGAAAATTTTATTTATAAAGTCCCCATTTGACTGCATCTTGCAAAAATGAGAATTTCATTGATTGTCTTTAAGTCCAAATGTCTTCAGCTTCTCTGGCTGGAGTAAAATGGATAGCAGGGTTACCATTCATCAACTCATTCATTCAGCACATTTGTCTCCAGGGAAAGCAACATGCGAGAGAATGGATTTCTTTGGAATCACACAAGTCTGGATCCCAATCCCACATCACACTGGCTAGTACCATCTCTGAGCTCTGAGACTCAGATTTTAGTTATAGTGATAGCATTATCTCACAATAATCCTTTCATTTTTATTTTATTATACTCTTTTATGGATAGAAAAAATAAGGCTCGAGTGAAACTACCCCATGATGGTTTTATGGAGGAGATAAAAACTGAGTGGAGCCTTGACTGATGGATAGAATAAAAAGAAAAGACTTTCCAGGAGTATACATTATGAGACAGTGTCCAAAGATAAAACCTAAGAAAGCATGTTGGGGCCATTAAACCACCCTTGCTGGCACACAGAGCTCATCTAGAAAAGAAGATATCAGCAATTAATGTGTGTAAAAATTATTTGGAGAGGCTGAGTTTCATTTTTAATAAGTATCCAGTTTTATTTGGGTGTATGTGATCTAAGAACCATACTTCAAGAGAAAATAATAATAATAACAGCAAATAAAAACAGAAATATAGTTTGAACTTAATCCCCAAGATGAAGTGAAATCAACTCAATACTTCCATTTTTTTTAAGAGCTGTGGGTCTCACTCTGTTGCCCAGGCTGGAATGCAGTAGGTGGCACAATCGTAGCTCACTACAGCCTCAGACTTCTAGGCTCAAGTGATTCTCCCACCTCAGCCTTCCAGGTAGCTGGAACCATCGGTGCAGGCCACCACATTCAGCTCAAAATCAACTAATTTTTGAGCAGAAGAGTGGTGCGAGGCAGGCATTCATTTTTAAACGTGGTAACTTCGGTGTGGTACCTCTATGCTTCAGAGACAATATTGTCTGAAACTTCCTCAGCACAAAGAGAACAGCTGAATTTAGCATTTTCTCAGATTCATGGTCAAATCTAGCTTCTCTAATTCTCTGGTTACCTTAAAGCCTACGTTTATGAAGTACCTAAAACCTAATTAAAAGTTGTCTGAATAGATCTGCATGCTGTGATCACTGGAGACGAGATACGATTGAAATGGTATGTTTCAAGTGCACTATCTCCTCATAATTTTGCATTTCTTCTCTTTACTTTTATTTTTTTCTAATTTGAAGAGTTCTTTATCAAGTATAGGTAGTAAAAGTCTTTTTGAGGATATATCCATCTTGTGGATATAGCCCTTATGTTCAGAGATTGAAATTCACACCCAAGAAAACCATGAGGCATGATTAGATGCAATATTGTTTCTACAAACCACTCATGAATACCAATCTCGTACCTTGACATATCGCTTTATAAAATGCTATGCAAAAATATCTTAGGAAATTTATTCATGTTTGTTAAGCAGGCAAAGGAAAACAATATATAATACTATGATATTTTACCTCTTTGTTTTTAAAATTTAAAAATGAGGATGATTCAATTTCTGACAGAAGAGCCTAAAATACATGACAGCTGATTTACTCATATCACTTTTAAGTTGTTTTAGCCCTAGTTAAATCACATGAAGGCCCCACTGATCTCTCCTATAGGATGTTCTTTGTTAATTTGGACCTCGCTCCTCATTTCTTGATTTATTTTCTTTCTATAATAAGTCCCAGAACAATGATGCTGGGTCATCTGCCTTGATGTTAAATTGATGATCATCATAGGTCAAAAGTCCCTGGAAGAAAGAAAGGCAAAGTTTGTTGATGAAGTCACATGAGTTGATGAAATCTATAAAGAGCAGCTGTTCTTCTAGTCGAGTCAACCAAAATTTCCTTAACAGTGACCTCTATTTTTTATCCTATGGTATTGACAGTGGCCCAAGTTTTGTGCTTTAGTGTGAGTTTATAAAGTTTCCTGTATGAACTTAAGTAAGATTTTGGAGAAAAGAACTTAATAAGGTATTGATTACGTGGATGAAATCTGTATGATTTCATCAGGAAATTCTTGACTGAAAGGAAAACCTTTGTTCCTTCATTCCTTGTTTTAAAGTCCCTTTATTTGCCTTTTATTATCAGGTTAAAATATCTTTCTTTTTTTTTTTTTTGACCTTCCCACAAACCAGTAAAAACTGCTCTGCTACAAAGAAAGAAAAAGAGACCCAGAGTAAAGCCAGATGCATAAACATGAAGTACATGCTCCTGAAGCTCTCTTTGGTCTTATCACCACAGAATATACTTTTCTAAATGTTTCAAATACTGAATAATACCATACACTGGTGCTCCAAATTTGAGGATGATGTTCCTTTCAAGGCTAGAAGAGTGGGACAGAACCTTTATCAGCAGTTTGTCCAATCCAAAAGTTATATAAATCATACAATTTGGAAAAATATTTTGGAAGAATGCCCAAGTGGACTCATGAGATTTCACTCCATTTAACGCTTAACGTCATTTCTGTTTACCTGAAAAGTTTAATGTAGTGTCAGTTAAAAAATGGAAAATAATTCTTATTTTCTTTGAGAAAGAAATATTATGACTCTTAAACCCATCTAATTTTAGAAATACAAAATCATTCAGTCTACAATGTGTCTAGAAGAGTCCAGAGATGGGTCCTATGATGTTTCCTGCCCATTTTTTTTTCTTAAAAATAATTTAAACTTGTGGATATTTGCACCTGGGAATGCTTTTCCCACTAATCAGCCTAAAAAGACTATGAAAGTCGGTATTACCAATTTACTGGCAGACTCTGAACTGTAGTGGCATTTCACACATAATGTAACAGTCTTTCCTTAACTCAAAACCTCCAAGCAGGGGTTGGAAAAAGGCCAGCACATCTGCTATATATCCCTATATATATCATCACCATCTAAATAGAGATACATTTTGAAACTTGAACATTTTAGAATAATTTTTTTCTTCATTTCCTCTTTAGAAAATTTAAATTTATTTCTTTGTTATTTTATTTCCAGATTGCCAAGACTGAAGCATTTGCACAATTTTATTTCTTTTAATACTCAAAAATAAAATTTCAGGATAAACATTTATATTTTGTGCTTTGTGTCATGCACTACGAGACATTAGAAATTTTACAGAAAGTGTTATTTTTAAAATACTATATCAGAATGAAAATATCCTCTAAAGTCTAAAGTAAATCGCTTGAGTTTTCTTCACACAACAGATTTTCTTTATGCTATGTGAATTCCAGACACTGTTCTTTCTCCCTTCTGCTCAACAGATTAAATATTTGTGTGCACCTCTAAAGTTTTGAAGTGGGCCTTTGAACAATATACTTAGATCCCCTCCTACAAATCATTAGGAAAAAGACGACTCATTAGAAAAGTGAGTAAAAGATTTGAACAGACATTTCACAAAAGAGGATTTCCAGGCAGCTAAAAACCATGAACACATGAAAAGATGCTTATATTAGCTATCAGAAAAAAATGTGAATTAAAACTATAATGCAATACCAGTGTACACTCACCAGTACAGCTAAAATGGACAAGACAGACAATACAAGTATTGAAATTTTATGGAGCAACCAGGACTTTCATATTGCTGGTGAGAAAGTAAATGGTAAAGGTAAAGACATTTTCTAAAGCAGCTTAGCAGTTTTCTAAACCTGATTAGATGCATTTCCTATAACCAATAACTTCCTATGTAGGCATATATGCCCAACAAAAGTGTGTACCTGTGTTCACCCAAAGATAGATACTAGAATGTTCTTTTTTTTTTTTTTTTTTTTTTTTTTTCTTTAGAACCTTGGTCACTCTTTGAATAGAATGTTCTTAAAAGTAATGTTTGTAGTAGTCAAAACCTGGAAGCTACCCAAATGGTTTTCAATGGTAGGTAGAATGGATAAATAAGTATTGATACAATGGAGTTCTCTCAATTAAGGAATGACCAGTCTTCAACTACATGCTGCCATATGGATGAACCTCACAAACAATGAACACTATATGATTCCACTTATGCAAAATAATCTATGATTCTAGAAGTTAATGTAGTGGTTACTCTTGGAGGATCATGACTAAAGGGGAACATCTAAAAATATATTAACTATTTAAAAATATATTTCAGATATTCATTATGTATATATAAAGCTGTTTAGAAATATTAATAAATGAAAAAAATTAGGTTATGAAAGAGAATGCCTGCTATAATCAGTGCTAGGGCCATTGTCCTGATTATTCCAGTAGTACTATTCACATTTTTATTCTATGTATAAGGCAATCCCTGGTACTATAAAACACACAACTTGTCTAATTGTACATGGCCACCCTTCCAGGTAGCTACCAAAATGTTTTTATTGTTTATCTCTGAGCAGTGGAATTATAAGCATTTTTATTTTCCTCTTTGTAAATTTTTTGCACTTTTCAAAATATCTGTAATAAACATGTGTGGCTTTTCTTAAATAAAAATGTTAAAATAATACAAATCCCAACACACTTACTTCAATCATTATAAAAGAAAGCTATAAGTTACAATTTCATTATCATCAATTCCATTCATTGAGCTGAGCTTGGTGCTTGTCAAAAAGCATGAAAAAAAATTTACTTTTTACCTCCTGGAACCTATGATCAAAGTCAACCTACAATAATGCAATGGATGCATGCATATAAAATAGAAACATAGGGAAATGGTCTTTGAACATAGAAACCACTTCTAACAAATACAAGTTTATGACTCTCTTTTCTCCTGTTGGACCTCTCCACATTCTTCAATGCCTGGTTTAAGTTCCAAAGTCCTTTATGAAGAACTTCTAGACCATGCCAGCCAAATGAGCTGCCCTCCCTTCTCCACACTCCAGTCTCATTTTTAATTGGTACAACTTGTTCATTTCTTAGCAAAATCTAACTAAGCTGTCTTCCCAATTAGATAGAAGCTTTTGAGAGTAGGAAGGACCAAGACACTTTTATACTGCTCAGTAAACATTCCATCTCCCCACTGTACCTATCATACTGTTTTGTTTTACAAATAAAATATCTATTAGTGCACAATAAATATATGGTTGACTGGTGAATCACAGTGAAGGCTTTTATTAATGCTGGTGGTTAAGGAGGAGAGCTATAAACCCAACAGCAAGGGAAGGATATAAAGAGATAATCAGGATTACTGCCCACCACTTCTATAAAAGTGAATGTTTAAACCTAGGAAGGCAAAGACTAGAGTTCCTCCATTTTAATTAAACCATTTCAGAGAGTCCAGTTATTCCTATAGGCAAGGAGGGGCATATACCAAGGCAAAGCTTGAGAGGCTCCTGGGAATGTGTGAGTCATATCATGCCTCCCACAAGCCCTACCACCCAGTTTGCAGGTGGCAGAGATGAAGGGAGTGGTTTCCATTGGAGTGTATTCATCCATGGCAAGTGGATTATAGCTTTTCTTTCTGAGCCACTCTAGCCAGATTAATCATTGAGCGGCAGTCCTAAAGAAGATCAAAACTCAATTATCAAGTATGTATTTAAGAATGAAAGTCTAGGTGAAGTTCCTGGTTTGCAAACTCTGGATGTGATAATTGGGGATGCAAAGGCAGGAAACAAGATTAGAAGCACATAGCAGAGTCTCTTTGACAAATAAATTTCTAGAGAGGAGTTTCAGGAAAACAAACAAGATCAGGTGTTCACCAGTCAGAACAACTGTATGTATGGCGGAAGTGTCACATCGACTTACGATGCTGAAATCTAATTGGGCTGGAGAAGTAAAGATGGAGTGTGAGTTTGGGAAGGGGTTCAGCATGAGGCCTGGGCCACAGATCAGGATGTTCCTGGGCCTCACAGATGAGGATCTGAGTACCTTTTCTTCCTGATCCAGGCTCCAAATCACCTGCTGTTTCTTTCAAGCTCCCTTTCTTTACAGTCAAGAGGCATTGATTCACGTGTACCCTATGAACCCAACCATTGTGGGAAATATGAAAATAGAGAAAAGACGTTTTCTAATTTCCATGGCTAAGGGCCATTATCCTTGCACCTTCCTATGTTAGAAAAAAAGGAGTGCACATCAATTTCAACATGATTTTGCTCCTATTTCTTCACTGAACAAGCTGATAAACAACAACACAAAAAATACTTCATGTGAGTTATTTTTTTTCTTTTGTGGATATTTCATTGATTAAAGCTTCTATTCCACTAAAAATAAAGCCAGCTGTCCTTACAATCTTTATCATTTGCAGTTCTGCAAATGATCCACAGTGAACTAGTCAGTATAGATGTAGAACTGGAAGAGAAGGGGTGTGGGTTTATAAAAGTGTCTCCTGGATTTGAGCCTCAGGTTACAATTAATGTTAATGAAAATGCATTAGAAAAAACAATGAGGGACAATAAAAATTAAGCACATAAAATACCACTGATTCATTTAAAAAATTCTTCCCTTCCCTCATCATTACACCTGCACAGGGAGAATAGGTCAGATGAAAAAGATCTTGCAGCATTTCCTGAAGATTAAGGTTCTAGGTAAAACTCTTCTAAAGGTCAGAATGGAACATCTGCCTGAGGTCAGATTTGAGGAGCTCACAGAAAAAATATTTCACTGAGTCCTGTCTTCAGATCCATGTTCAAATGCCTCCTGAATGAGAAGTGTTTTGTAGATGGTTACAGCAATGCAGGCTCTGCTGAAGACATGTAGAGGATTTACCCCTTAATAGTCTTAACCAATCTAATAGAAACCAGTTCATAATTATTCTGTTTTTTTCATAAATATGCATTTCTGTGTTTATCCTCTTTTTGCCACCATTCTGAATGCAATCTAATGTGTCATATTTTGAGAAAATGATTTTAAAAATAGTTTTATATAAAGTTAAGAAGTAGAATGAAATGTTTATATAATGAAGATGAAAGGAGTAAGATGCTTTCTCAAAGCAACCCATGCCCTGGTCTGTCACATTCACAGGCCTTAAATTCCACAGAACTCTTCGTCTAATAGAATGACGTTTGTTTTCCTAACCACAGGAGAAGAAATCCTAAAAACGAAAAACTGTCTCCAGGGACGCAAAGTACTGGTAAAGCAACATGGCAACATGCATAATGCAAAAAACAGGTTAAATTTAGTAATGGATGAACATCAAACGATTTTCAGCTCTGTTTCTATTTAGATACTTATTCAAAGCATGTCGAAATGATAGAAACCTCGTGGGCCTACATAACTGAACCAAAAAAATTTTTATTGAGCATTTTTCCTCACAGTATTCTCTCTTTCCCCTCTGTTTTTCCCTTCCTTCTTTTTGTTTCTTTGCATAAAATCTGGAATGTAAAAGTCAAGGACTACACAAATACAAAAACAAACATTGTAAAATTTATAAATATGGTTCTGTTAAAGTGGGATTCCATGTTTGTTCAGTTACTTTTCCTACACAATCATATTAAACCTGTTTCTCTTCATGCCACTCAGAATGGGGCGACTTCATGCCAAAAAATAAAAATAAAAAATAACCTCCAATGTCTTCAAAGGATAGTTTGTGAATAATGAGGAAATATAATGCCATCATCTTGGAAATAGTGGTAGTTTCCTTTTACATTTTCCAAAAATTATTTATGTTTTAAATACTTTAATAATATATGTAGTAATACATATTTTTCCCTGTTAAAAGTAATGCAAAGGACAGAAAATTGAGAATTACTAGGTCTTCCTGAGATCCCAGATTTGCCATTTAGTCTTTATAAAGTGTTCCTTTCAGTAAATTTGGAAGAATCTTAATCATCCATTCATTTGAAGTTAAAATGAGAACATAGAAATGATTATACCTAAAGGTTCTGAAGAAAGTTGTCATGCCAAGTCTAAATATACAGAGAAAAGGAATGAAAGAGGTTCAAGGATTTACCCCAGAATCCTAGTCACTAAAAGACCTAGACAAAAGCCACAACACTTTTGGAATTCTAATCTCGTGGTCTCACCCAATTCCTGATGCCAGTGTTCTGAAATGTGCCATATAAAATCTTACTCAGTAACATTTCAGTTGAAGAAAACCCTGCCTATTCAGAACAGAATTAGAACCAGAAGGAAGGAATGGAAAAGGAATACAAAAGACAGTCTCTGAACAATCTAAAACAAGGACTCTCAATGTTATGCACTTTTCTCAAAGGAGAACCTCTTAAGCCTTTCCTAAGACTAATTAATTACTTTTACTTTATATAGAAATCTAATAACAGTTATAATATGGATTGCCAACCCATAACACATTTTTTAAAAAAGGGACCACTAGACAAAACAACTTATAAAAGACAGTTATTGTTCAACGCATTGATGTGTGGAGTGAAGCTGAGTTCAGATATGCCTTGTATGAATTTAGGTGATGCTACCACTGGTATTTGGTACTTAGCAGAATCCCAAGATTTTCACTGTATAAAAGTATGTCATGGGAAGAACAATGTTTCTGTACATAATTAGAGATGTTAGAGCAGAGAGGTGTGGCCACAGATGTCAAGTTGTTTGGAGCCCTTGAATAGAAAATTACCACCATTTTACAAGCAGAATCAGAAACAGGACATTATGATAAGAAGTTGTTCTGGGATAGAATATGAGAACTGGACTTAAATCCCCCCATTTCATCCCTGAAATGTTATAAATTCATGAGTACTAGCAATTCTGCTATAGGAACACCTCCTAAATCGAAACAAGAGATGGATGCTAGCCAAAGAGATAAAGACCCTGAGATCCAGAGTCTCATGTATCTGCAAGGAACTTAAAGCAATTGTAGTAAAAAAGAGTATCACATGGAGTTTGGGGTCATGGATGGATGAGTTTCACACATGGGGGTCACTAAGGAGAATACAAGACCATAGAGGAACTGATTCTCCATTACCTCTCTGATCTCATGTCCTAATAGTTCTTGCTCCAGCCTTCCTAAATAGCCTTGCTATTCCTTAAATAAGCAACATACTGTCCTTGCAGCACTGTAGATGTAGATTCCCTCCTCCTGAAATGACTTCCCCCAAATACAAACATGGATAACTCCCTCACTTCCTATAAATCTTCTCTCAGGTATCATCTTGTTAATGAGAGTCACTATACCCATCATATTTCAGATACAATGAGGGTTCAAATACCCTCCCCCAGATCCCTGATTCCTGTTCATCCTTGCTGTATTTTTTCCATAGCACTTACTTTCTAATAAACAATATCTTTTTCTATTATGTTTCCTATTACGTATTAGAGTTATATTATTGTCTGCCTCTTTCCAGTGCTCCAGGAGTGCTGGGACTTTTGTCTATTTTGTTTACTGCTGCAGCCTAAGGCCATGGAAGAATGTCTGACAAACAGTAGTTATTCAATAAATATCGATGATTTTGTTGGATGAATCAATCAACAGATCTGTGGAGGAAGCACAAGCAATGAGTAGACCCACAACAGACAACAGGCATGACAGACGGTGAGCAGAGGGATAATAGAAGCTGGGAGGGACATGAATGATACGTAGGACAACCCTTCCTTAATGGAAAGAGCTCAGGTCTTGTCACTTGACAAGTGGGGGCTATTGATTCAGCGGACTTGGGAACAAATGGTTAGAATGACCTTATTTGAGATCCACTAACTTGTGGGATCCAGGCTATGTTCAGGTTACAGATGCAAACATCCTCATGCATATCAAAAGTGTCTGAGGCCATTACTTCACAAAAATGCAATTTTAAAGAACATGTTCCTGATGCTACCTTGAGACATTAAAAAAAGATTTCTTATGTTCAATTTGTTTTGGGAAATCCATGATATATCCTAGTACTATTTCCATCAAAGTTATTTAAATATAAAGATACCAAGGCCAGGCTTTCATATCTGGGAAACTGTCTTCTGTAAAATGTCTTAACCTGGGACAAGGGAGCAGTGGCAAGGCAGAACCACAGATTCAATCCTTTGTTTCAGGCACAGCAGG
Organism: Microcebus murinus; assembly: GCF_040939455.1. NCBI lineage: Eukaryota > Metazoa > Chordata > Mammalia > Primates > Cheirogaleidae > Microcebus > Microcebus murinus. The sequence continues at coordinate 44,358,255 of NC_134113.1, read as the reverse complement.
GATGATGCCTCTTGGTCTGAGATGAACAGGAATGGAGCATCAGAACTGAGCATCAGCACAGGAAATGGCCCCCATGATTAAGCACATTAAGGTCAAGGTGACCTAGGACAAAGTTCCCAGAAAAGAAGACACACTTTTTGTTTCAGTAGACCCAGGAAGGATGAAACAAGAGGAAAAACTCAACTTCAAAATATTGTCAGGAAACTGAAACTCTAAAGGAAACTGAAACTCTAAAGACAGAAAGAACTGCACATAAACACTGCATTCCTCTAGCTCCCTATGGTCAAAGCAGGAACAATTTGAGTAACAAAATGAACAATAATAGAATTGGCTAAAAGCCAAAGAATAAAATAATATCCATAAGCCCATACTGATATAAATGATTGATTACATAATTAAAGGAAGACAAATCTTTCCTACTGAGGAATTCCAAATAATAAATGTAGAAGGAATGAGGAAAATAAAAAATTACCATAAGAACACCACAGTGATAATTGCTACAGGCAAGATCAGTAGATGAATGCTAAAATAAGTGGGCAAAACTTTTAGGAGAAATGAGATGTTTGACTAGGGGAAACAGGATGTTTGAATAGCCTCAATATATCTCCCCCCAAATGTATATTAATTACTGTGGTAGTTTTAAACCCATGTCCATAAATTCTTTGATATTCCAGGAGGTGGAATTTATTTCCTCTCCCCTTACGTGCGGGGTGAACTGAGTGACTTGCTTCCTAAGGAATATTGAAAGGGGAAAACAGGAATTTAACAGTGAAGAGACCTGGAAACCACCATTTAACAAAATGATCAAGGTTAACATCATGAATGATATGCCATGTTGCTATCACATACCCCCTGATATGAAAAGGGCACTTCACCTCTGTGGTCTTCTTCCCAAAAATATATTACCCTAGTCTGATCATGAGAAAATAGCAGACCAACACAGATGAAGAGACACTTTACAGAATACTCTTCAAAAGTTTCAAAGCCATAAAAAGCAATGAAAGTGGTGGCTCACACCTGTAATCCTAGCACTCTGGGAGGCTGAGGTGGGAAACTCACTCCAGGTCAGGAGTTTGAGGCCAGACTGAGCAAGAGCAAGACCCCATCTCTACTAAAAAAATAGACATTAGCTGGACAACTAAAAATATATAGAAAAAATTAGCTGGGCATGGTGGCATATGCCTGTAGTCCCAGGAGAAGGATTGCTTAAGCCCAGGAGTTTGAGTTTGCTATGAGCAAGGCTAACACCACAGCACTCTAGCCCAGGAAACAGAGCAAGACTCTGTCTTAAAAAAATAAAAAATAAAAAGCAAGGAAAGACTGAGGAACTGTCACAGATAAGAGACTAAAAAGACATGAGCACTGAATGCAATGGTGTTTCCTGGATTGGATCCTGAACAGAAAAAGAACATTAGTGGGAAAACTGGTGAAATCCAAATAGTCTGTAGTTTACAGTCTTGCACCAATGTAAGTTTTTAGTTTTGATAAACATATCATGGTTATATAAGATGTTACTATCAGGGGAAGCCATGTGAGGGTGTGTGGGAACTCTCTCTGCTACCTGAAACTTTTCCATAAATCTAAAATTATTCCAAAATTTTATATATCTATATAGCTACATATATGTGTTTATATAAAAATTTTAGGATTATTTTATATACAAAATTTTATTATGTGTATAAAAGGAATTAAAAATAAATGCCAAGATTAAAAGTAAAAATAATTTTTGTAGGAAAAATAAGTTAAACAGACTCAATTCTAACAGACTGAAGTTGAGAAAATGTAGACAGAATTTAAGCTTCTAGTTGTCAATCAGTTGACCACTGTCTTCAGCAAAGACAGGGACAGGTTAGGGAGCCGTTCATCAGCCCACTGAATCCTTATATGCATGGAAAATTGAGAGGAATCAACATCCAACTGATAAAACCACAGTATTCTATTGCCCAGCTCATCTGACATTCAGTACTTGTCACTCAAAAGAATGGAAAAGTAAAAAGATCATGTGGGTTTAAATCAAACAAAACTTGGGTTTAAATCCTAGCTTTCAACTAACTACTTAAGTCAATCAGGTTTACTGAACTACAGCTTACTCTTCTGGAGAATATAGATAACAATACTATCTGTCTTATCCACTTCTAAAGATTTGGACAAGCTTAAAGGAGATGATGTAAATCAAAACACTTTGCAAAATATATCAAAGGTCGTCCTGCAGGGCCTTCTGCATTCTTTAAAGAGATAAAATTATAAATTGCATACTTTGAAAAATTAACATATTCTAGTGGCTGGCATACTATGGGATTCTGGGGAACTTTCCCATAAGAATATTTAATTAACAGCAAAGCCATACTCCTCTATGATACCTGCAAATAGAAAGCTTTCTGTAATAGACTTCAAGTACACTGGAAGGATGTAGCATCACAAGTAAATCCACTTTATTGCCTGGGATATTATCATCTCAATACATAACTAACAAAATTAAAAACACTCTTCACTTCCTCACCTATAAAATGAAGAAATTAGTAGATGATCTCCAAAAGTCTTTCCAGTTCAAAAGTTTTTACAGCATCTGTGTTCTTTCAAAAAATGATAATTCAAGGCAATATTTTGCAAGATTACAGTTAGGGCACACAGAAAGAAATATTTACCATCTGTAAGCTTATTGGAGTTTTCAACATGTCACATGAAAAAAAAATACAGCCTTTATAAATGCACATCCTTACTATGAACACACCCTGAGGAGTTGCTGAGCACAGTAATCTTCTCATTGTAAATTGTATTTTCCTTCTTAGATTCTTTGGGAGCTACGATCCACATTGTTTAGTCACTGACCATCAAATATTCAACAAACCAATGAACCATAATAAAAAATGCCACTGCATTTGTTCCTGTCTCAGACATTACAACTAAACTCAGTACATTAAAAAATTCCATTCATGTAATTGTGTGCGTGTGCATGTATGTTTTCTTTGTATTAAGGTCTCTGAATCAAGGTGAAAATAAATCTCATTAACTGCTTTCAGGCATATAAATTTGCCTGACTACAAACAGGCAAAAATCAAAGTAATCAAGTTATTTTTTCCAACTTTGACCACTTCATAGGAAAGGAACTTATAAACCTAGTCCAAATGAATCTGTTACATATCAGTCCAAAATAATTACCCAAGCCCAGCTCAAATAGTTCAATTGACCATCTTTGTCCAATTCTTTTATCTTTGTGATGTTTACATAAAACTTATCATAATCATCACTCAGGGTTTGACTTGAGGGCTGCCAGAATAATAATAATTATTATTTTTATCTTTTTTTTTTTTAAGATCTGGGTTTTCACTATGTTGCCCAGGCTGGGCTCAAACTTGTGGGTTCAAGGGATCCTCCTCCCTTGGCCTCCTGAGTATCTGGGATTACAGGCATGTACCACTACACATGGCTTGAATAATAAAAGTTTTAAAGGTATAAGTTTTTAAAGGTATAAGCTTCATGTTAAACCTTACATTTATCAGCCTCAGTGTGCTAAAAGGAACCTTCAGTATATATTACTAGATGTTACCTTCTATTTGCAAATTAAAAATCATTTAATATGTAAAAGAGTCTTCCCACTCTCACTTCTAGTTCAGAGACATGTTCTCCTGGAAACAACCATAGTCACTGCCATATTTTGGCATGATATAAAGAACTTGATGTGGCATCACCAATCCAACAACCCTAAGGAGTGTTTTTCATTTATGCAAATGAAAAAATTTGGGTAGACATATTCTTAATCTATACCCAGTGTATTTTGGGATTCAAACTGTTCAGATTTAGGACAGGTAATGAGGCTAATATATGAAGTACCAAGTAGTTTCTCCAGGAAAGTCTGGGAGGTCCCCAATCAGACAAATGATTATGACGTTAGTGAAACATGAATATTCACACTCAGTGGGATAAATAAAGATTTTCACTAGCTCTCATCAATTCAGGACAAGTTTTTCTCTCAAATGAATTATAAAAAATAATCACCTTCAAGAGTTTCTTGGGTTTGGGAGTTGAGACTAATGGGTTGTGGCCCTGTAGTAGAACTAGTTTTTGAGTGTGAGAAGCAAACAAGGAAAGAAAATTCATTTTATTTTAATGTCCTCCTGTTTAGAGAACAAATCATTTCTCTATTCAAATAGTTAAAAGAATCTTCTGAGGGTTGATCCTTTCTAACTGAGACCTCAGCATCTCACCTCCAAAAGGATCCTTGTAAATAGATCAACACGTGTATGTGCTTCCAGCCTACACTCCGTAGTAATTTATTGCTTCCAAATTCCATCCAGTTTCTTTTTCCATGTTCACAGATTCAAAGACAGTCCTGCTCACATCTGAAATAGCAGCTCACCTGGCTCCATTTATCCCCCTTTCATATTAAGGACAACATAACCCAAGACCTTTATCTTCAACCTTTAAACATTTCACACAGGCCCATTTGGGAAATTTATTGTTGTCTTAAAGAGACTTGCCTTTTCCATTCAGTGTACCCCACTGCAGAAACCAGCTCAGTACCTGTTGAACATCTGGTCTCTGTATATGCCAGGCCAAAATTTCCAGATTTCCTCCTTGGAGTTTCCCCTGTACAGAACAAATCCGATTAGGTGAAAAATAATGTTGGAAGAGTTACAAGCCATTATTCTGAGCACAAATGACATTTTCTTTAATAAGTGTTCCCAGTCTAAATAAGCTTTGAACTTCAGATCAGCCTGGGTGCTAGGGTTTGTTTGCAATAGTCATGTAGCCAAGATGACGACACCTTTGGCTAAGGCCCAGGTATTTTTAATCAGCAAAGCTGTAGTGTATGAAACAAATTCAAATGGTCCTTCCTTTTCTATGTCAGAAATTTCTGAGAACATAGCTTAGTGATTTCTAGCACAGTGTGAACAAAATTAAATCAGGCTTTATTGTGTCATAACAGCCAGTGTCTACCAGTAATTTGAAATTTAACAGGATTTTGCAATAATAAATAGCAAGAGATTTACTTTTTAAGGATACGTAGGATTATATGATAATGATAGCATACTAATGAAAAGAGTTCAGGAGTCTCAGCAAGCCACTCTGATCATTTATTTATAATTGTCCTTTCCTCCAGGTCAATGTTTCTCAATTCTGCCTGCACATTAGAATCACCGGAGAAACTTTTTAAAAATGCCAATGCCCCCACTCCATAGTGGAAATTAGATTAGAAACCCTAGGAGCAAGTTTCAGACATCCTTATTTTAAAACCTGTCTAGGTGATTCAAATATGCAACCAGGTTTGATAACAGCTGCTCTGAGCCATTCGTTCATTTACTCAATCATTCAACAAATATATATTGAGGACCAACTATGTTCTGGGACTTTTCTGGGTAACAGGGATTCAGGATAAAACATCCTGAGTGTCTGGAAGATAGTCATCAGAGATCACAGGTGACCTTGGACAGAACACAGGGGCCAGGTCACACAGAAACTTGAAGAACTTTGGGTTTTATTCTAAGTGAAATGGAAAACCATCGAGGGGAAGGGAGTTAAGCAGAGGAGTGACATGATCTGATTTATATTTTTAAAAAATAGTTTGGCTATTCCTTGGAGAATTAAATCAAGTCCACGGACAGAACAAACCACAAGTTCAGGGAGCAAGGCAACAGATACTATTGGGAACTTGCTTTTATAATTGCCTTTGTCTTAGACCTACAGAGTGGTGTGCATGCTGTTTTACAGAGTCATTATTCCTTAGGGCCTTATTTGGATAAATTGCTCTGGCATCAGCCCACTTAGTGACCTCGAGATGTTTGGAGGAGACTGTATATGACTTCCTCTGCTACTAGAGAGAACTCACTTTCAGAGCTCAGTACCATTTCTCAGCTTGATGATGCATAACTGACCACTTCCCAGCCTAGGCATTCACTTAGTAGCAGGAGAGTAAAAAGAATCTAAGCAATAACTCTGCAGCTGAGACACGTAAGTACCCTGTAGAGATACTAACTCTGCTATGGGCTGTCAAACAAGAGCTAATGTCTATAACCAGAAAGAACCTTATGATCTCTAACTAAGGCCTGCTTGGGTGATAACTAAAATAAGATCCAATGCCTTTATCATGAGTTGTAAAACAAGTGTTTCCCTACAGTGTGGGTTTATATGTGAGTCATAGTAAGCAAAATAAGCCATGATAGATGAACTAAGAAACTCAATATGTGTTATGTTGGTAACCAGACCACCATCTAGAGTCAGTAGTAGCAGCTAGGAAGCAGGAAAAAAGCAGGAATTACAAATACTAACAACGCACAACATACTATGTTAGCATCTTTTAATTCCCATTGCACTACACATATTTTTTTCAATTCAGACTGTTCTGAAATGTGAGGCAAACTAATAGTGAAATCAAGTCCATGAATGGTGGAAGTTTCTATGAGGCTCCCGTATAAATGGATAGAAAGGCAAGTAGTGCAGCATTTAGGTTGGTTTTCTCCACTTTTAATCAACCAATTCATTAATTTTAGCCAGCAGTTGTAAAGCAGAGAGATTTTAATAAGATGATGTCACTGAAATATATGCACGAAATTAATTTTACCATTATGAATCAGAAATTCAATAGATTCTAAGCTCCCTTTCTCATTGAAACTGTCATTTTTATAACTCAGGTTTTGATGACACAAATTTTCCTGGGAGGCAACTAATTTTCTCTTAAAGCAGAATAAAAAGAAAGTGAAACAATCACTTGAGATGAGTAAACTCTGCTGCAAAGTTCTATTAAATGTAAGCATAATTACTCTAGAAAAATTCATATGCCATATACTGACAGATAGTAATGACTTTGGTTAGTGATTTACTAACATTTAAAACACTAATCCCAGCTGATGATATAAATGAAACAGTTATTCAACAAAAATTCACTAGACACCTATTCTAGGCACTGGGAGATACAGTGAATCAGACAGTGTTTCTGCTTATGTAAAGCTTGTCACACTGAGGTGCCTGCCTTGCTTTCTATCCCCTCACCCTGCTTCATGACACTTGTCACTACTCCATGTAATGCATTTATTTGTTTATTGTCATTTTCCTCTACTAGCCTTGGGGAGGAACTGACTTCTTTAAGGCTCTTTCACTAGCTCTCAGTCAGTGCCGGCTCATAACTACCTTTCCATAAATATCTGCTGAATAAATGAGTGAATGAATAAACTCAAGATTATATAACTTATAAATAACAGAACTCAAACTCAAGTCCAGATCTATCTGCCTGCAGAGCTCATACTCTTCAATTTTATCCCATAATGTTCATGGATCCTTTAATTACGATACTCTCAAATCAAGAATAGCCTACATATTCTACAATAGGGGTGTGCATTCAATAGAATGATACAAGCAATGAAATCAAGTTCTCAGATTACTTTTAATGATGCTGAAAATTGCTGGTAACATAATTTGAGTATGTAAAAACCTAGGACTCCAAATTGTATCAACATGAGAAAAATTACTGAAGGATCATATAAAAACCAAAGCAGGAGGTAATGAAAAGACTTATAATAATTAATCCTGGATGATGGGATTGTGGTAACTTTTGCTTACTTCTTTTTACTTTTTTCTACTTTCTAAGTATTCTGTTAAGGACATGTAACCACTTATTTAACTATAAAACATTTTTAATACCTGGGTAGAATTTTTAGCAGAATAGTAGAGCAAAAAAAAAAAAAAAAAAAAAAAAAGGCTTACTAGGTAGGGAAGGGAGAGTTTCAGTAGCAAAGAAGTAGAGGAAATAATTTCCAGAAAATTAGTTCAAATTAGTTCACCTGGCCTGAGGCACTGTGTATGGCAGTGGGCATGGGACACTCTCCAAAAGGAGTTTGGGAGCCAAAGTATAGAAAATATTTCATACTGACTGAGTTCAGACTTCATCACAAAGTAATAGGAAGCCATTGAGTGTATTTGAGTTGATGGGCATGTGCTGTTGAATGCTCAGACCCTAAGTAATTGTGAGAAAATGGGCAAATCTGAAACACTAACTACTATGCTAATTATTCTTCCTCATTGACATGTATTTGGCTTTAACATTCCATATTTATATGTCATGGCTCCACACAAGTACACATTTACTTGCCAAAATGTGCAGTTTTCTAACAAATATTTGCCACTGCAAATGTGGCAGTATCTCAAGTGCCAAAACCTTTCAGAAGAAGAATCTGGCCCTCTTAAAAATATAATATATGAAAACTCTTTTAAATTTAGAAATTCTATTAGGCATTAGTTTTCTTGATTTCTAATGTTTCTATTTGTTCCTTATTAAATTTATGATAACGATTTGGGATATAATGTAAGAATATCCTTATTGTTCCCTTGAGTATTTTTTGAGGGGTGTAAAAATTCTGTTTTGTGAAGTTCTTAGTGCCAGGTATTTTCCATTTTACTTTTTTTTTCTTCTGGTATGAAATAAGGTTTTTCTAGCATTATATCTGAAGCCAGTCAAGGGCATCAAAGAGGGGGAAAGAAATAGACATGTTCCCATTGACATAGATCCTTAAAAAATTATTAGAATGATTAATCAAATCTTTATTTTTTCTGCAGAGATAGACATCCATAGAAATTTTGAAAATCAAGCATATAGGTCAGGCGCAGTGGCTCATCTCTATAGTCTTAGCACTCTGGGAGGATTGTTTGAGCCTAGGAGATCAAGACCAGCCTGGGCAATCTATTAAGGCCCTGTCTCTACAAAAAATTAAAAAATTATTTGACATGGTGGTGAACACTAGTAGTCTCAGCTACTCAGGAGGCTAAGGCAGGACTATGGCTTGAGCCCAGGAGTTTGAGGCTGCAGCAAGCAATGATTATGCCACTACACTCCAGCCTGGGCAACAGAGTGAGGCCTTGTCCCTAAAAACTTAAATTAAATTAAATTAAATTAAATTAAGTATATAACAGTCCTCCTTTCTAAGCAGGGATTTGAAAGTCTTAAGAAATTTTCTAAGTTTTTTCATTCTGAAAAGGAAACATGTATGTGCTGATCTATGTAAAAATTACTTTTCACTTATTCTACCATGAAAACTCATACTTTCTCTTCCCTATCTAGCTTAAATATCAACTTTTCATAAGGTCTACTACATTTGAATCTTTTGGGTTTTAACTGAAAAAAACCAAACTCAAACTGCTAAAGAAAATAAAATGACTCATATATATAAATAAAGCCAATTGGAGTTTTGACTGTAACTTATGTCCTACAAATTTAGCAACTACAGTTGAAAAAGTACACTCTTTTCCTAACAATTCCATCAGGAATCCTATATTTACTTTTTACAGGACTGACTTGGGTATTATGCCCATCTCTGGGCCCATCACTGAGACTGGGACATGTTATATTGGTCCAAGGGGATACTCTCTCAGTAGTCAGGTGGAATATCAGCTCTAGAAAAATAACAGGAATGAAAGTCAAAAGCTTAGAATCAGAAGAGCATAGAGTGTCTGGGGAATTACAAAGCATAATATTAAGGAAAAACATTTGGAAAGGGGGGAATGTTGAGAGATAAGGCAGCAGAGTTAGGCAAGGACTGGATAATGAAGGACCAGGAATGTCATGCTTAGGAGTTTGGAGTCTATCCTGAAATCAGGAGGGCAGAGATTCAAGGATTTTAAAGTAAGAGATTAGTATGGTCATATATGCATCATTGGTTAGACTATCCTAAGAGCCAAGTGAAAGATGGATTAGAAGGAGGAAACTCTATACTGTATAAAGTTTTGATCTATATTTGAATGGTTATACTATTAAATTGTAAGCAATTGTCCATATGCCTCCATTCCCCACTTGACTGTCAGCTCCTTAAGGGCAGGGTCAATTTTTTTAAAATTCATCTTCATAGCCCTAATCTGTCATTTAGATTCATAATGAAATTCAATACAATAAAAGGAAATTACTTTTCAATAAGATGACCAGAAGTTCTTTATATAAATCAGCATTGAAAGGAGAATATATTACTGCAAATTCTATGCTTCTGAAATAATAGTCATAAAAATATTAATATTGGATTAGTTTCAAGACATTTAAAAATGTACTGGACCTAAGCCTTACACAAAGAAGTTTTGTATTAGTGAAGAGTTTGTCTTTGCACTAGAATGAGTATTACAAATTTGGTAGCTCCCACTCCCGTTTGTTTACTTTAATTCATGCCCTACACCAGGATTTGGGAAACTTTTCCTGTAAAGGATCAGAGAGTAATTATTTTAGTCTTTGTGGTCTCTGTTGCAACTACTCAAATCTGCCATGACAGCACTAAAGCAACCATAGACAATTTATTAACAAATCAGTGTGGGTGTGTTCCAGTAAAATTTTTATAGGCACTGAAATTTGAATTTTATATAATTTAACATGTCGCAAAATATTGTTTTTTGTTCTTTTAATGACTATTTACAATATAAAACTGATTCTTAGCTCACAGGCCCTACAAAAATGAAGTGGTAGCTGTCTGGATTTGACCCACAGGATATAATTGGCCTATTCCTTCTCTACCAAATCTGGAGAAACTGATTTTGCTCATGTCAACTTCATTAATGTGCATGTTGTGTGTCTATTATTTGCTCATAGCATAACGTCTTTCTTTATCACATTTTATTAAGGTCATATGTTTATTAAATAATATCACTCTACCATCATTTTTCTGTCTTTTAAAATAGAGTTCAATACTTAGTCCATTAAATTCTTTAAAGCACTTTGAATCTTATTTACTTAAAATAATACATAAAAACATTTTTATTGTGATCATAAGAAGAGCAAAATCCAGCCTATCTTGATCCTGTATTATCCTAAATATCCTTTAGAATGATAAGCAAGATGCCCATAAAAACCAATTGTACCTGGCTGTGCAGTGAATATATATGTACTAACGTTATTTTACTGTGTTTGTTAGTCATCAGCTTATGATTTAGCTTATGAGTTAGTAGGTATAAAACCAGCATTTAATTTAAGCAATGTGGGAAAGTCCTCCTGCCCCCCCACCCCAAATACCTCTCTTTACCCTAGCATGGTACCAGAAACATTAGACATTCATTTATTTGAATCTCAACTAATCAAGTACTCATTCCTTTCTATAGGGCTTTCAGCCTTATTTTCCAACACCTTAAAAGATAACGAATAGTAGTCAATTGAAAGGAAAAAAATACACATACAAGGGAGTCATTATATATGGGTTTCAACTGTGTGGCTACAGGAATGGAAGAGGGTGGGAGAAAGCAGTGGAAAGGAGGGCCATAGGAAAAGAGTCCTGAAAGGGAAGGTAGAACACACAGAAGAAAAGTATTTCTGACTTCACAATTATGTCTAAGATGATCCTCACAGTCCTGGATTTCCTTTGTGAGTCACAGCATAATGTTTCAATTCTTAAAAATATTAGTCTTCTTTTTCATCTGACGCCACTCATTGATAAGATTTCTAAGGGAATAAATGGATTTACTCTTATTTCCTGAGCCTTTTATCCCCTTTCAAAGAGTAAAGTTCCTTGACAATGGCAATAAATGAACCATGCAAGAGCAGTTTGTGGAAACTTTTACTTGACCTGTAACTTAGCTTAATAAATAATTCTAAACAGTCATACAATGACCATGCTTGAAAGATAATTGCTCATTGAGGTAGCAAATAAACTCTGTTTATATAATTTAGCAAGAATATACTATGCATAAAAGATTTTCTTTTAAAATTATTTTTTCTAGTTATTTAAATTTATAATTTTATATATTATCATTTCAAATATTGGGTAATTATGTAACTTTATATTTTAGAAAATATATATTTTATATACTTTATAAGAAAAGAATACTTTAGTATTCCAGGATCTTTAAATTTTATTTTTTTGTGCAGGCACATGAAGAGACTATAGGGAGGAGGGAAGGTTAGGAATGATACAATTAATGTAAATCAAGAAAATAAACTATGAGGGAGAAAGACATAAGTGTTGCCATCCCAAAGTGGCTGAGTAATGCTTTGATGTTTAGTGGTAAAAGGAAGGAATTAAAGACACAACTCACTATAACAACAAAGGGTTTTATTTTTCTTCTTTCCTAATGGGATAGTCTTTCTGGTGTCTGTCTTCCATTCATGCATTTCAAAATATTTATTGAATTTATTGAACAACACTTTGTTACATATGATACCACATGTTTTAAATACTAGGATAAATAAGATACAATCCCTGACTCCACAGACCTGAAAATCTCATTAGTGAGGGATATATACATGTAAAGAAGTAATTTTTTGCATTATACATCAGAATGAGGTAAATAATAATATATATATATACATATTACACTCTAAGTATTTTCTAAAAAATGAACAAGAGATGAGGAAAGAACCTGAGAAGGATGCATATGGAGGCCTATTTGGAGTTGAATTCTACCCAGAAAACCAGAAAGTGAGTGTTTGTGCTAATTCTAATAATGCTCTGAAAGTGTTACTGATCTTGGACACCTGGGGTATAGGATAGAAGATGAGGCAATGGAGCTATTGTGTGGGAGCCTGGAACAGAAACTCCAGCTTAGTGTCTCCACTTGGGATCCTGGAGGCAAGAGTCTCCTTTGATAATTTGTGACCGAATTCACAAATAAATGTTAAAATTTGAAATTTATAATGTCAAAGTCATCAGAAAACACTCAAGCCCTCCCAAATCTGTCCCAGGTTAATACTATGTCTGGAAAGCTCTCATAACCCAAAGCACAAAGAGATGCTCACAGAAAAAAAAAATACTAAAGCCCTCTAAAAATGAGCTCATAGTGCAAAAAAAAGTATAAAATATTATAATAAATAGTTTTGAGCATGGATCAATAGAAAAATAGTGACCCAAGAAACTGAGAGAACAATAACTTAACTTTAACTTAATAAAATGGTCATTTGATACAAATAAAAATCATGCTTTATAGAACAACATGTAAACAGATCTTCCACTGTTTCTTTAGCAGATGTGTGTTTTTTGGTTTTCATATGGTCATATAAATCACCATGGTCCTTCTGATAGTAAATATCAAAAACAGTTTGTATGGATTACATATTTATCATCTACTTCCTTATGAAACCTAAAAAGTTTTACCTTTACTTGGCAAGTTGGCAGTTGGCAAGTTGTTGTTTCCGGCCGCCACCCTCCTCCGCCACCCTCCCTTCAGCACCTTGATTGGCAGGGGTATTTTTCTTCACCACTTTGAATACATCATTCCACACTCTCCTGGCCTGTAGGGTTTCTGCTGAGAAATTCACTGAAGGCCATATTGGGGATCCCTTGAATATGATATGTTTCTTTTTTTTCAGAATTATTTCTTTGTCTTTGATTTTTGATAATTTGATTATGTTGTATCTTGGTCACCTCAATTTTGGGTTAAATTTTATTGTCAATCTCTGAAATTTCTGTCCCTAAATGTTGTCATCTTTTCCTACATTTGGGAAATTTTTAGCCATTATCTCCTTAAATATTCTAGAAATTTTGTTTATCTTCTTCAGGAATTTCTGTTATGTGAAGGTTCCCTTGATGGTATCTCATAATTCCCATAGGCCTTCTTTGTTCTTTTTAAAATTCTTTTTCCTTTTTGTTATTCTGATAGGATGATTTCAAATGTCCTATCTCCAAACTCTCGATTCTTTTTTCTGCTTAATCAGTCTTCTGTTTAATCCTTCTACTGAATTTTTCAGTTTAGTTATTGTATTCTTTATCTCTAAAATTTCTATTTTTTTTATTGTTTCTATTTCTTTGTCAAACTTTAAATTTTACTAATACATTTTTTTCTCAAATTTTATTTAATTTTCTATCTGTATTTTCTTGTAATTCCCTGAACTCTTTACTAGGATTATTCTGAATTCTTTACCAGTCATTTCATAGATCTCCATTTCTTCTGGGTCCATTACTAGAGTTTTATTAGTTTCTTTTGGTGGTGTCCTGTTTCCCTGATTTTTCGTAACTCTTGTGTTCTTACATTGATGCCTATACATTTGAGGAGATGGCCACCTCTTTCAGTCTTTGCAGGTTTTCTTTATTGATGATAGACCTTAACTATTTAGGCTGAGCTTTTGGATGAGCCAGCTGGTAGCAACACCAGATAGGCAAACCTTGGTATCAGATTCTCAGGTTGGCCTGGGTTGCTTCCTGTGCTCTGCAGTCAAATGGTATTGCTAGCTATGCTTCCTGCTACAGTAAGACCACTGGCTAGACTCTGTTGTTGGGGAGGTGGGTGCTGCTGGCTGGGCTGCATGATCATCTTGGATCAGACAGGGTTGGAGGTTGCCATCTCTAGCTGGGTGGTACTCTCCACCACTAGAGTTGGGCAGGGCCAGATGTTCTCTTTGCAGGTAATCTCTAACCTGCAGTTGTTTCCCAGCCTGGGAAAGACTTCACGTGAGCACTGGAATTTATTCACTGATCTGCATTTGCTTCCTGGTCTGGAGAAGATTTAACCAGAACACTGTGACTGTGTGGGCTCGTTGGCTAGGGATTTGTGTCTGAAAGACTTGTGGACCATGTTTCCTGCAGTATGATGCTGTTGGCTACTTTGTCTATTGTGGTACCACAGTTGGTTGGAATGCAGAGCAACAACTGAGATCCCCACACTTATTGCTATAAGGCCCACTTCCATTCTTTTTTCCTAACTGACCTCAGGTTAGGCAGCTCTGCAGCACCCTAAAGGTTTCCTGTGGGATGAGACAGGAGTAAGCATCCTGTGAATTATCCCAGAATGGTGATGAGGCTGAATGTCTGCCTCCATCTCCCTTTTCCCATTGTAGAAACCATGGGTTCAGGGAACACTCTGTGTGTGGCTCTGTGCCAGTTTGGGGGAGAGATGGTATGATCAAAAGGAATCATTCTCTTTCCATTAAGTCATGGCTTTTCTTGATTCTTCAGTCCAAGTGACTGTTTCAGGTGCACTCCTGAGTTCATGGATATTCAGGATGATATTCTTGCCTGTGGATAGTTGCTAGTTGGATTTATGTGGGTGAGGAGTGAAGCCAGAGAGTTCCTATTCCACCATCTTGCTGACATCACTCTCCCAACACAAACTATTGTTTTAACCTTTCCCCAAGAACTACAAGTTAATTGGGATTATTATCTGTGTTGCAAATTACTGTGAAAACAAATATTTGATCACTGAATAAAATAGATCACCACATGTAAATTCTCCAATAAAAGTTTCCTAGTCACTAACCACTGACCCCCAGGCCAATGCTTTCACTTTATTACATTTTATTTTATTTTTTCGCTATTATGCCACTCTACCCCTACACCCAGTAACTGAACCATTCAGGGTATGCTAGGTTGTTTTTATCCAAATCTCAGTGATTTAGACCACAAGTCAGCAAACTTTTTCTATAAGTTGCTGAAGTTGTTATTTTCACGTTCACAGGCTACTGAAAAGGTCTTTGCTGTGATTGGCCTCATTTTGCAGCATCCTATGGACACAAGATGTGTTTCTATTCATGAAATTTTATCTTGTAGGATTTTCAACAGCATTTGCTCACCATTTGCTATGGAATGACATGTAAGCACAACCAACATTGCCCTTCACTCACACCCCTCAACATTTTATCTTTTAAAATTCAGTTTAGGCATCACCTATGCTAAGAATTTTTTTCTGATATCTCCCCTCCCCACCTTTGTCAGAAGGAATAAATACATAACATTTGTGCTTCCAAGCACTCTACGAACACTTTTGATATTTCACTAAAACATATCCTTGTTGTATGGCAAATAACTATTTATGTTTCTCTTTTCTCCACTAGAATGAAATACTTGAGCTGTGTTTTATTTACTTTTCTGTCCCATAGTCTATTTTAATGCCTGGCAAATTTTAAAAATTCTTGATTTATTGATTGAGAGAATTAATAAACAATTGAATGCAGGATTTAGGGCAAATGTTATTTTAAAGCTCATTTATTTTTGTTCTGGGGATCATTTTATAATAGAACAAATACAGAATAGTGTTTCTGTGATAATATATTAACAAGCTCAAATTACTGGTTAAATACTTAGATTCTTTACTAATAGACTCATGGATTTATTTTGTCTTCTCCTCTTAGTACTGGGAAGATGGCTCTCTTTTAATGCCTCAATTATTTCATCTGTGAAATAGAGATTGTTAATATTGTAAGGGTTAAAATAATTGATACATATAAAACAAACAGAAGCATTCTGGCAAACAGTAAGCTCCCAAATAACTATTATTTATTAATTCATTATTAAATAGATTTGCAGAAATAAAACAAATATAGCTTATTAAAGCATTGTTTGTATTTGAAAAAAAGAAAGAAAGAAAAAGAAAAGATACGGAACATCTCCAACACTCCAGGAATTTCCCTCCCAGCTCTTATCTTCTTGTTAAGGGCTTTTGTTTGGTTTTGTTTTTTAGAGACGGGGTCTTGCTATCTTTCCCAGCTTGGACTTGAATTCCTGAGCTCAAGGAATCCTTCTACCCAACCTCAGCCTACCCAGTAGCTGGAACTACAGGTGTAAGGCAGTGCTCCCAGCTTAGATATTCTTGTGTTTAGCTTTTTTAGACTGTCGAACAATTTTCCAGAATAATCATTCTAATTTATGCTCTTCATCAGTGTAACAGTTACTCCACATCCTCACCAATGCTTATTAAGGGCAATCTTTTTAGCCATTCTAGTGGATAAATAATGCCATTTTATAGTAATTTCAGTTCGAATTTCTTTGATAATTAATGATGCATATGTTCATAGGCCATTTTGATAGTTCTGCTTGTTCTTTAAGTCTTTGCCTATTTTTAAGTTAGATTACCTCTAATTCTATTAATGATTCAAGGGTCTTCTTTATATGTATCAGATATAAGATCTTTGAATTCGGATCTAATCAAAAATGGGTACCCATACACTCCTGTAGCTGGAGATCTTGCCAATATCTGTCTAGTGAAATTTCTATAGACCAGTGACTGCTTTTATCTTTTCTTTTCTTTTCTTTTTATAGCTAGATTGCTTTTGTTCCACCATTTTTATGTATTGCAAATATTTTTCCAATCTGAGGATTACCTCTTCAGCCTTTTAATGGTGGCTTTTCATAAGCAAAGTTTTTAATTTTATAGAAGTATATTTTCACAGTCACTTCTTTTAAGGTTAATGGCTTTTGTGACTAGATGAGAAATATTTCCCTATCTCAAGGTTATAAAGATATTCTTTTGTCTCCTGGAAGTTTAATTGCTTTCACATTTAGGTCTATGGTCCATCTTGAATTAATTTTTATCTGTGGTTTCAAATAGTGGTTAAAGTTCATTTTTTACAACATGGAAATATAGTTGCTTTGACAACATTTATTGCAAAGACTAAATGTGTCAGTTATTAGGCTATTGTCTTTCAGCTCCAAACCCTCCCACCCATATGCTGTTTTGGGATGCTGGGCTGGGACTTTGCAAACTACATTTCTACTTTGATAGCTTACTGTTAGCCTCCACCAAAGGAATTGCTAGAAGGAGGCTTCAAAGCTAGAAGAGAAGCAAAATATTTGTTTCTTACTGCTTGTTTGTTTGTTTTTTCCTGAGGGCTTTTGTGGCTGATGGTTTCTGTGAGTGGCACCCAGACAATGCATCATTCCTGTGAGGCCTGGGACCCAGTCCCACCGGACTCCAGGATAACAAGCACAGCACAAGTTGAGCATCCATCCGCCTTCTCTCACTTTCAAAACTTTTTCTTTTGATCCTTCAGCCAGACGTATGGTAGCTGCTTTCTGCAGTTGTTACACCCTAGAGTTCTTCATTTACCCTTTTAGTAGTTAATAACATTTTACTCTGTGAACAATACTTTATATTACATTCTCTTTGTTCAAGTTACTGGTGTAGTTTCTATCTCCTGACTGAACCCTGACTGATATACCATCTGTTCACCCATTGAGTTGTGGTAGTTTCACTGTAAATCAGGTGACTTCGTATAGACAGATATATTTCTGGCCTCTATTCTATGTCATTGATCTACTTGTCTGTTCCGATGCCAGTACCACACTGTATTAATTATTGTATTATTACAGTAAGTCTTAATATCTAGTAGTGTAAGTCATACAGCTTTGTTTTTCTTTTTCTTTGTTCTTTTTTTTTTTTTTGCCTTGGATAAATCTCATTGGCTGTAGCTTTGTTTTTCTTTAAGAATAGTCATCTTGGCCATCTAGATATTGAGTTTCCACCAAATTTTTAGAATCAGCTCACCAATTTCCATTTAAAAATGTACTGGCATTTTCATGGGGATTGCTATTAATCTATAGTTCAATTTGGAAAGAATGAAAATTTTACAATGTTGATATTTTTCATAATAAACAAAAGGATATATTCATGAACATGATGCATTTCTTTATTTAATATTTCCATAATTCCTCTCAGAAATGTTTTGTAGCTTTCATTATAATGATTTTCACATATTTTATTAGATTCAATTTTAGATATTTGATGTTTTTTGGTGCTCCTGTAAAAGTATAGTTTCCCATTTGATTCTCCACTTGTTTATTACTAGTATGTAGAAAAACTATTTTTATTGATATTGTATTTTTATTCCTTATATTAGAATGTTTTTCCTTTCTTTTATCTTGATCAGTACTGCTAGGAGTTTATTAATTTCATTAATCTTTTCAAAGAATCAACTTCTGACTGTTAATTTTCTCTATTCAACATCTTTTTTCTATTTTGTTGATTTTTTCTTTTATCTTTGATTTTTTTCTTTCCTACTCTTTTAGAGTTTAAATTTGCTCTCTTTTTATAGCTTCTTGAAGATGAAAGATCCCTCAAATCATTGCTTTGGCTGCATCCTATCAACTTGGATATATCATATTTTTACTTTCATTAGTTTAAAACATTTTCTAATTTTATACATATTTTTAATTACAGGTCATGTCTAATATGTTGCTTAATTTCCAAACACTTGGGAATTTTCTAGGACTTTTGTTATTGGTTTCACTTTCAGTTGAATTCCATTTTGGTGAGAGAACTTAACCAGTATAGTTTCAATCTTTTAAAATTTATTAATATTTACTATGTGTCCAAACATATGGTCTCTTTTGACATGTGTGCTTGAAAAGAATTGGTATTCTTCAGTTGTCTGGTATAATATTTTATAAGTGTCAATTAAAGCAAGATGAGTAATAATTTTATTCAAGTTTTCTATAAACTTATTTTTATTGCTGTTAATTACTGAAAAATATTTGTTAAAATATTCAACTCTGTGGATTTGTTTATATTTCTTTTATGTTCTGTTGCTTTTTACTATGCTATTAGGTGTAGACACAATTTGAATCACTAGGTCTTGGTGAATTTTATTAAAAATATAAAACAAATTATTAAAAAGAGAAGGACATATTCAATATCATAAAGTTGGCAAGTGTTCCAAATTAATATGTAAATTAAATGCAAGGCCAATAAAAATCCCAACAATTTTCTTTTCTTGGAGTTATCAAATTTATTCCATAATACATATGGAAAAATTAAAAGCCAAAAGTAGACAAAAAATTTGATAAGTGAATATAAAAGGGAGGATTCACATTTTACTATCCTTACAATTACAAACATATATGAAAATCAAATTAGTATGGTACCATAACAGGGTAGATTTTAAAAAATCAAATGTTTGGAAAAGAAAACTTAGAAACACATCTATCTATATATCTATGAGTTTGGCATGTGACAGAGGTAGCATTACAGATTGGTAGGAAAAGAATGGATTAATTCATAAATGGTGCTGATACAACTGGCTATTCATTTGGTAGGGGAAAAGGTCTGTATCTACCTCACATACATAAAAAATAAACTACAGGTGAATTAAAGACCCAACTGATTTCTAGTTTTGGAAAATTACAGACTAAATACTTTGAATTAAATTTATGAGAATTTATAAAAATTTTAAAAACAGTTTTGAATGCTTTGCTAAGCTGGCCAAAAAAAAAAAAAAAAAAAAAAAGAGTAATGTGCAGACACCAAAGACAGTGGAATGCTAGGGTCCTTTGATACGCATGTGCCAGAGCAAGCTTTCATTCTGAGAACTTTGACTAAATCGTAGAGACCTTGAGATTTCACTTTGATGACCGCATGGGAACAGAGGATAGGTCTTGGGTCTAGCTTAAGTGGGGGCTCTAAAAGAAAAGCTCCACATAAAGACAGCATTACAAAGGGCTCTATCCTTTGTGTCAAAGTGAAAAAAAAAAAATAAACCTGCTATACAGTGCCGTTTTGGCCTATGTGAAGCTTTCTATTGAGTAAACTAACAAAACAGAAGTCTCCCCTGAGACTTGATAACCCAAGTCATCACCCATAGTAGTTTATCATCTGAATTCATGCTACCTGTATGGTCTGAAAAGCCTCAGACAGAGCATGTTATTCAAAGTGGTTACAGGTTTCTGGTATCTCCACACAATAAATAGAAGTAAACACAAATCATCTTGGACCTCAGCTGCATTTCAAGCCTCAAAGAGCCCAAAAAATATAAGATAATAAAATTCTAAGGAGAATAATCATCTTACAGTCAAGACACAAAATCAATCTTAGTGGTGTGACAATTAGCATAATTATTTTTGAAAGCAATTTGTCAGTTGGAAAATATGCATTCTGAAGTGGCCCAGCAGTTCCATTACTGAATGTATTCCCTACAGAAAATTCCATTTGTGTACATGATGTTGAGTACAGCCTGTTAGTTATTCTAAAGAAATAGAAAACAAATAAGCTGTTACTTGGTAGATGAATAGACTGTGGTCACCAAATACAATATCTTATAGTAAAATAAATTAATTCTCTTTGAATAAATCTCAAAATCATAATGTTGAACTTTTTTTAAGTCAATTACAAAAGGATGTGGGCAGGTTGAGACCATTTGTCTACATTTCTAAAACACAAATTACATGGCTATGTATACATATAGTTAAGCATAAAAACATGCATGAGAATTGTAAACATTAACCTCTGGATGATGATTACTTCTAGGAAGGTAAGGAGGAAAGAGGTTTTTCAAGGCAGCAGAAAAGACTTTAGCTATGTCTGTAACATTTATTTTTTTTTTTGGTATGAGACAGATATGAATTAAATAATGCATTTTAGTCATGAGAAATTGTTTCACTCTTTTCTTGGCTATATACTTGAAACACTTTAAATTATAAAATTTTAAACACAATGAAAAAGATAGAGAAATGAAGCCAAACTCGTGTTAATAAAAGATACCCATAATTAGTTGCCTGGTTCAATTTTACTCAATAGCACATAATTAATACCAAATAATCCTTTTTATATAATTGTCTCAATAAAAAATCTTAATTGGATATGATTTGAAAAAGAAACTTGAAGTTAACTATCCAATATATATCTCATTCACTACCATATTTCATTCAATTTTGTATCAATCTATACAAGCTGGTATTATTATCCTTTAAAAATATTTTCCCCAAGTTTCTATTATGAAAATGTCCAAGAACTCACAGGCAACTTGAAATAGTATAATAAATATGCTTATGCCTTCCACCTAAGTGAAAATTAATGATAATTCCAAAATATCATCTGATACTAATACATCTATTAATAATATTATATAATATATTCAACATTCAAATATATCTAATATATACAATATTCAAATTTCCCTCACTGTTCCCAAAAAGGTTTTTTTTTTTTTTTGACTTGCCATCATTTTTTCCCCTTTGTAAGTCCTTTCTCCACTGTGAGCTCACAAGTGAACATTGCTTAGCACAACTACAACTTTCCACATATCACAGATCAACAGGGTAGTTCAGCAGTCCAAGATTCAGATATTTAGGAAAACCCAAGGGAATGGTTCATGAAGGCATTTATGGGGTTTTACCCCATAAATGAAAGCCAGAGCTGATGGTTTGCTAGAGTTGAGGGTGATGTGAGCCAGCTCAGCCTTGTCTCTGGTGACCACACATGTCCCAAATACAGAGTTGCCCCTTGGAAGTAACAAGATGTTCAATATGTTGTTGATGTGCATATCGTGTGCTTTTTCTTTCCCGAATCTTTTCTTAGAGCTCAGTAAATTTTGGTGCTGGATGAAGCCTATTAAGTATTATGAGTCTGACTGCCAATCCAAATGCAAGAATATTGCTGCCAGCCAAGCAGGATGATCAGTGCAGTACCGCATTCTGTTTTTGTCTGACCCCCTGGCATCATGGTGTCATTTAATCTATACCTCCACCCACTGAATATTTTGGAAACTGGAAGTTATGTGTAGCCACCTTATCAGGTTCAGGTTTGAAAAATTTGGCAAACATACTGTCATAGGTGATCTTGTCTATTTTATTTTGCATCACATCAGGGGGCACAGAATGTCAATTTGCTCCTGTCTTAATCCATTTGGGCTGCTATAACAAGATATGAACTGGGTAGCTTACAAACAACATAAATGTATTTCTCACAGTCTGGAGGCTGGGAAGTCGAAGATCAAGGTGCTGCCAGATTCAGTGTCTGGTGAGGGTTCACTTCTTGGGTCATAGGTGGTGCCTTCTCTCAGTGTCCTCACATGGTGGATGGGGCAAACAAGCTTCCATGGGCTTCTTTTATAAGGGCATTAATCCCACTTGTGAGGTTTCTGTCCTCAAGACCACCTTCCAAAAGGCCTGACCTCCCAATACTTCCATCTGAGGCTTAGGACTTCAACATGTGAATTTTGGGGGACACATAACAGTCCCGCTCCTAGGTTTGATTGCTACTTATGGTATGGGCATTTAGAAACAAAGATCTGGTGGTTCAATGTGGTTATTGTTATTGGAGTTTCACTGCTTCTATTATTCTTAAGACTGTAGTGAACAGTGCTAGGATATGTATGTTTTCTTATAGTATAATTACAATTACAAATTTTTAAATTTCTTTTTCTTTGTGTTTGTATCTTTTTTCTTTTGTACTAAAAATGTTGGTTCCCAGTAATACTAACATGATTACTTATTTGCTTTATCATATAATACACACAAAAAGTAGTTTCAAAATGCCAACACCAATAGTAGTACTAGCAGTTTCATGGAGTATTTCTTTAGTAGTTTTGAGGGGTTTTTGTCCTTAGAATATATTAAACCATGTACTATTTCAAAGGTTACATGAAATAAATCTTATGTTATGAATTTTATATACAGATGGTCCCCAACTTAGGATAGTTTGATTTACTATATTTCAATTTCATGATGATACAAAAGCAATAGGCATTTAGTACTACTCTTCTTGACTTAAAATGGGGTTATGTTTGAAGAAACTTTTCATAAATGGAAAATATCATAAATTGAAAATGAACTTTCAACTCATGATACTTTCAATTTACAATGAATCCATTAGTTACATAAGCCCATTGTAAGTGAAGGAGAAGCTGTACATTTAGGTCCTTTGTTCCTATTTGTGTTATGTTTTAGTGCTTACTTTTCTTTCTTTTTTTTAGTTTCGTTTTGCATATGTAAAGAACTTATTTAGTTTAAAACTGTATTCAAAAATCAAAAGAATATACTTTTGTGGAAATATATTCTAAGAACTCTCACCCTCATTCCTATTCCACCACCTCATACCTACACTCCCTCTATAGGTAACCATTTTCATTAGTTTCTGCTTTATCCTTCTTTGGTTTTCTTTTGCACAAAGAAGCAAATATATACCCATGTGTTCTTAGCTCTCCTTGTTTCTTACACACAAAAGTAGCATACTATAATACTCACTGATTTTTCCCTTAACAATATAGCCTGGGTATCAGTCCATACCAGCTTATAGAGAATAGAGATATCCCTCATTCTTTTACAGCTGCATAGTACCCCAATGAATGGACCATACTTTAACTAGTCCCTTACTTATGGACATTTGGGTCATTTTCAATCTTTTGCTATCACGGATAACACTGCAATGAGCAAGTTTTGGGGGTGTTGTGGAGGTGCAGCTGCAAGGTAGCTGCTTCGTAGACATTGAGATTGCCGGGTCAAAGACAATTGGATATGTGCTTTTGTCAGACGTTTCCTAATCCTCTTCCATAGAGGTTAAACAAGTATTATACAAAAGGGCCCATTGTATACAGTCTTGCCAACAAAATATGTTTTCAAGCTTGTGAACATTTGCCAATCTGAGAAGTGAGGAATGGTGTCTCAGTGCAGTTTTAACTTAGTTATCTTATTTTGAAGGTAATTTAATGATGTTGAGTAAAAGAAGCCAGACAAAAAGTAGCGATACTGTTAAATTCCATTTATATAGAAGTACAAAACAAACAAACAAATAAACCCTAAACTATGCTGTTAGAAGTCAGGATGCTAGTTATTATTCAGGGAAGGGAGTAGTGACTGAAAGGAAACATAAAAGGGGCTGCTAAAGTGGAGTAATGTTCTGTTTCTTCGCCTGGGTACTAGGGAGTTCAGTTTCTGAAAATTCTTTGATCTTTACATGTATTAGTTCCTAATTTTTTGCTTACAAAATTACTCAAAACTTAGAGACTTAAGACAATAAAAATTATTTTATTAACTTCTTTGGGCCAGGAATTGGAGAGAGACTTAGCTGGGCAGTTCTGGCTCAGGATCTCTCATGAAGCTTACAGTCACACTACTGGAGGTGGCTGCAGGCATCCGAAGGCTCACCCAGGGCTGGACGTTCTGCTTCCAAGGTGTCACAATCACCTGGCTCTGGGCAGGAAGCCTCAGTTGCTCACTAGCTCTTGGCAAGAGGCCTTAGTTCCTCTCCACATAGATGTCACCATAGAGTTGTTTGAGTCCTTACAACAAGGTAATTGGCTTTCTCCAGAGCAAGTGGCTCAAGGGCAGAGAGGAATGCCTTTGATGACCTAGTTTTGGAATTCACATATTTTCATTTCCATCACTTTCTATTCATTAAAAGTAAGCTACTAAGTTTGACCCACAGCCAAGGGGAGCAGAATTAGGTTTTATCCTTGGAAGATGGAGTAGTGAAGAAAATTTGTGGACACATTTCAAAACCACCATACTTACAGGTCATTTTTCTGAATATATCATACTTCAATTAGAAATTAAAATAATATAACTTTAAAATATTCTCTCAAATAAATATTGTTAGAAAGAAGTGCTTCTTCCACAAATGATATTTTTGCCATGTTCAAGGAGCTCCATTACTTTCACCCTGTAAGCCTCTCAGCATGCACATCACCCCAACACCACTCCAGCACACTGCCCTTCCTTCCCAAGGATGCACGTAGATAGTGTCAGAATTGAATTAGAGGACACCCAGCTGGTATCTGCTGTTGAATTGATTGCTTTTTTGTTAGTAAGGAAAAACCCAACACATTTGGTCACAGATTTCTTCTGTGTTGATTGTTATTGTAGAATAACAAACTAGAAAAAGCACTCTGAGTTTGAGTTAGTTTTTCTACACTCAGCCCTGATAACCTAATCACCTCTTAAAGTTCCCACCTCTCAACACTGTTGCATTGGGGATTAAGTTTCCAACACAGAAACTTCGTGGGACACATTCAGATCATAGCAATGATTAACCTTGAATTTGTGAGATTTGTACACAGGTTCAAGAGTGGAAAATATTGAAGAATTATTGGGTGCTTCACGGTGACCCTGTTATTGTAGGTAGCATGCAGGTGCTCTAAAGAATGTGCCTAAAACATTTATGGAATTCAACAGCACAAGAATAAAAGGTACTGCAGAGCAGAAACTAGTTCTCATGAATTCCCCTGAGGGCAGTGGTTCTCAACCTCAGCTGCATGTTATTATCACCAGTTAATTCAAAATCTCTAAGTGTGCAATCCAGGCTGAGGTATTGGGATAAAGGGTGCAAAGTGCCTAGTCTTGAGCCTGACAAATAGCCAAATAAATGTTGATTCCTGCCCCAATTTCCTCTTCTACATAGCGTGGTCTTTCATTTTCCTTTGATGCTTGGATAAATTACATAAGAAATTTTAATTATCTCACCAGTTTTTATTCACAACAGGTAATCCAACATTGCAATTTAATCCATCAGCCTGATCAAAGTCTTACTTGAATGGCCATTTTTCTTTGGAGACTTAGTAGTCTCATAATCTCAACCACTTTTTCCTCCTTTTCTTGTCCTCTGAATATTATGAGTTTCCCAGTTCTTTAACCAGGACCAACATTACTATCATTTGACCATGAAAATATAGGATAATTACATATAAGGGTGAACTAGGTAGTAGGGAAAATAAAATTTCTGCTTTATATTTCTCAAATATGTGGTGTTTCCATTTTTAGATTTTTTATAGCTGGCTGGATGTTTCCCAAGAAAGAAAATTGGCTCTTCCATCAGAAACTTGCTCATTTTATCTAAGGATTTTTAGATCTTTAGATCTTCTGAAAGTTCTTTCCAAAGTTAAGAATTTTGAGCCACCGAGGGGTAATTAACCAGGATACGAAAGGTATTGGGGAGTCAGCCAGCAGCACACAGAGCCAGGCCCACAGCCTGACTTACAAGCCATGGGTTCCAGCTTCTAGACCCATGAGACTTGCCTGTTCTCAATTCAACAAGTACTGGCCACATCCTTCTGCTCATTATATACATTTGATACACATTTTATTGCTGACTACTTATCGAGCTTAGTTAGCCTGACTTGATTATCTCTCTATTAAGCATTTTTTTCATTATTAAAAAAAGAAGCCCCATTGCCATTTATTATGGCTTTCAGTTATGAATTTATTAACAATTTCTTACTTGTTTATAACATTCCTGATAATTTTCATCTCCAGTGTTGCCACGAACCCTAACCCGTTTTCCAAAATTCCCATTTCTTCAGAGAACAACATGTTCTATTGGAATCATCTGAAATTGTGTTACAAATTACTCTTGGAGCTATCATGAGCCAGGTGCAATGTCCTGTTTGCCTAAGTTAGTTATTGCTCTTGGCTTTAATACAACTGATGCTCAGATTGTATTAAGTAGACTTGACTTATTTGGGTCTCACCTTGCCAGCAAAGCTGAAAGAACTGTCTCTCCACTTGTCTTCATGCATGCTCTTTCACATTATGACAATTCCAGACTACATCCCTTTTCATTTACTGTCTGTCATTCCATGCGGCTCAGTTCCTGGCCTACTGTCCCTTCTCTGTCTTTTTGATTTCACTACTTAACATGACATCCAGATATCAGCCTTGGAAAGAGATTCTGAGCAGATTTATCATTCTGTGGAGGCGTTATTGTCAACATCCATTTCAAAGACTCAGGACTTTGAAGATGAAGTTGTTGATGGCCCTAAACTTTCTTTGAAGTGTAAAGAAACTTCATAATAAAAAACAAAACTTGATAAGGGTATTTTTAAATACTAATGCTATGTGTAATTACTCCTATGATAATGATGATGTTATGACTACTAACACATACTGAGTATTAACTATGCTATATGCTCTAAACAATCACATGTGTTGTCTCATTCAATCTCACAACACCCCTATAGAGATTTCTTTTTATCCTTGGTTTTTAGATGAGATACAGAGAAATAAAGTAACATGCCCCAAATCACTCAGCTACTAGATGGTGAAGCCATTATTTGAACCCCAACAATTCTGACTTCGGATTCTATAGCTCTTAATCACCACCAATTGCAAGAAAAAGGAAATGGAAGTGGTAACTAAACAAACTCTTCTCATGAAAAAGGACAAGATAGTCTAATCTCATCTCTTGGAGTCAAGTTCATTGGTTATAAGTCATAGGCATTATCAACTTTGATTTATGGATGTGGCAATTTTAATGTATTTAAAAATGTAAGAGCTATTTCTTATTATTTCATCTAATATACACTGGTTGGGCAAACATTGGCTAATTACCATGCTGTATATGGGTAGGACACAAAGTAAAAAAATACACATTTCTTGCTTCGTATTGTTCCCAATCAGATAAAAGAGGCATACATAGAAATAAATTTGAAATATAATGTGATTAATGTTATGATGAGGATTACACAAAGTATAAGGAAAGGGAAAAGAAAACCACTCTATTTGGATTTATGGGAATGTGTCGACATACTCTAATGTTCAAGTATCATCCTCAGCCAGATACTTGAACAATAGTTGAATAATTCAACTATTGTGAAAAGAATCTAAAATTCTGTTTCTTAACCAAATCAGCTTCTTCCCAAGAGATGTCATATGATAATATGGTTTAATAATGTAACCTGTGGAGACAGCTGAACTTGAATCCTGACTCTACTGATTTGGTGCAACTTAATCTCTCTGCAGTTCAGGTTCCTTATCTGTGAAATGAAGATAACTTTAATAGAATTGTTATGAGAATTGAGTGAGTTAATATATATATATGAATTCTTTAGAATAATGCCTAACATATAATAAGCACTATGCTACATATATTAGCTATTGTTATTATTTACAAATAAATGTATTGATACACAATGGAATATCTTCATAAATAAGAATGCATACCTTACTTCAAATGGACCAGATGATATTAATAATGACATGTACTTATTGAGCTATTAATATATTCTAGGTAACATGTTAAGGTCTAGGATACAAATTCAATTCAGGGAGCTTATAATAAAATTCAGACAAGAAAAAACTAGCCAAAATATATTAGGATAAATGACATTTTCGTATAATGTGCTATGGGAAAATGCAAGTGAATGGAAAATTAATTTGATCCTGATTGGACCCAGAAAAGCTTCATAGAGAAGGTGACATTTGAGCTAGATTACCTTGAAGGAATCCAACAAAATGAATATAAAGGTTATTCTCTGACTAGGGAGCAGCATGGCAAAGGTATGAAAGTATAACAGAAGAGCAGAAAGCTGAAGGTTCATGAGATGGACATGGAAGAGTGCAGATGGGCAGGAAAAGGAGGACTCAGTGCTTATGAAGAGACTTGCAGTCAAGACAGGACCATTAAAGAGTCTCTAACCTTGGGAAACAGCAATATAACTTGATAATATCAGCATTTGGGATCATTCCCATGGCACCATGGGGAATGGCTGTGAATTAGGAAGAAACAAATGTAGAAAAACCCATCCTGGGGTTGTTGCAGTGATCCTTCCTCAGGAGAGACTATGATAGGTAAGAAAGGATGGTGGTGACAAGGAGGTAGAGAAGTGGACAGATTTAAGAAGCATTTTCCAAGCTCTAATATAAATTTCATCTATCTAAATTAGTATAATTGTATAGTTTTAAGCATAATGAAGATAATTCTTACATCTCTCTGAATTGGAAGACACATTATCATCTACATTGAATTAACAATTTGGGAAGTGTTTCCTTTTCTTTTGTTCTTGCTATAATTCATAAGTAATTTAATTAAATTTAATATATTTTTGAATATTATGATTTGATCTTGGAAGCATGAAGGTAAAGAAAAAGCTTAGTCTTAAATTTGAACCTAATATCCTTTGAGAGAGTAAAAGTTTCCCTCATAATCACCTTCAGTATCAAAGAACAAAATTAAACCCTAGGTGAACTATCAATTAATATTTATATTTAAAAATATATACAGTAGAAAACTAAGCACATTTAAGAAGTTAGTACATGTAGTGATATGAGTAATGGTAGAGAACTTCAATATATTTTTGATAAAATTGATTTGAAAATGAGGAAACTCAACTTGAGTGACATGCAAAGGTTACAAAACAAGCAAGCTTGTCAGAGCCTAGGCCAAGACAACTGACTCCAGTTCACTTTCCACAATAACATACACCTTATTATCTTCTAGGAAGAATATTTTGTTGTTCATAACGTGATTCTCTAAAGCAAGTTCTTTCAACCACAGCCCTACTAACATTTTGGACAGATTAATTCCTTTTTGTGGACATGTTCCTGTGCATTGTAAAATGTTTAGCAGCATTTCTGGCCTCTGCCCATTAGATATCAATAACATGCCCTCCTACCCCAGTTGTAACAATCAAAATTGTCCAAGACATTGCTAAATATCCCAAGGAGCAAATTGGCCCCCAGTTAAGAGCGATTGTTCCATTTATCCCTAAAATATTATGAACTTTAGCCAAAGGAGAAAGAATCTAAGAAACTTCCCACAAAAATTCTAAGTTGTACTTTCCACAATTTGCACACCCTTCTCTTAAAAAGTGAAGCACCTGTGTACCTGCTTTCTTAACTCTCTAATTGCTGTGACAGTTTCTTTCCCTGTTTGCTCTCAGTATGGTCCTTGCAGATTGCTTTATACCAGAGGAAACCACATTTCCCAAGCTCCCTTGTTTTCTGGGTTCAAAGTGGGTTCAGCCAGTGAAAGTTCTGACAAATGATTGGAGTGGGCAGGATGGAAGAAGCCAGGGCATTTCTCTCTTCTTCTTCTGATAATAGCTGCTGAGTCACCTCCATGGCTCCCACTTCTGCTGGGCGACCCTTCCTCTGTGGTTTGTGCCATGATTCCATCTTCCACAGGTGGCCCTGAATCTGGGACTCTGGTAACATTATCTGTCTCTTCAGTCCTAAGGGTGGTTTACCTTACCATCCCATTTGGCATCTTGCTTATTCTGTAGCCTGTGTACATAGCTTTTATAGATTGAATTGTTCCCTGCTAAAATTCATATGCTGAAGCCCTGCCTCCCCATTGTGTCTGAATTTGGAGTAAGGAAGTCATTAATGTTAAATAAGATCATAGGGATGGAGCCCTGAGCCAATAGGTTTATTGTCCTTATTAGAGGACACATCAGAGTTCTCTCTTTCACTCACTCTCTGTCTTTGCCATGTGAAGTCACAGCAAAGAGTTTGTGTGTAAGCCAGGAAGAGAGCTCTCACCAGGAACTGAATCTGCCAGCACCTTGGTCTTGGAATTCTCAACCTCCAAAACTCTGAGAAAAGAAATCTCTGTTGCTTAAGTCACTCACTTGGTTGTGTATTTTTGTGGCAGCCAGAGCTGACTAATATACCAGTTTCCAGGATTATAGTTCCATTGTTTGAAATAGCTGAAGAGTTTCTGTTTTCTTGCTAATGCTGACTAACACAAGTTCTTTATATCATATTGATACCATATAAGATTGATTGAGCCCCTATCATGTGCATAACATTATGCAAGACACTTTAATATTTATTTCTTTATCCATTTCTGCCAATGACTCTGTGAGATATGACAAAATATGACATAAGGAACACAGGTTTTGAGTCATTTAGACTGAATCACAACTCCTCCACTTACCAGTTGCATGACCTGAAAAATGTTAGTTAACCACTTAGGTACAGCCACTCACTGGCCGGGAACCCTTGCCCACAGCCAGCACTCATAGTCCCCAGGATAGTTTGTGCTGTGCATTGACGACGAATCCGTTTTGCTCTTGTGTGATGAGGAAAGCTTTAAAGCACTGAAACCTTGTTTTACTTTACAGGCAGCTTTAGGAAAATAACTACAATAACTTCTACTAAGGACTTGTTAAAAGGTCACAGATTCGTAGTAACTTATTAGCTGAACGTACACACTGCAACTGCAGAGATAAAAGTTGTAAAAGTAAAAGCATTTGGCTGTCGGCTAAAGTCGACGCTTGGCTGTGCAGGTTCATCTGTTTATCGACTACAGTCAACGCTCGCGTACCGAAGTGGTTAAACTCTCTAGGCTCTGGTTTTCTTATTTGTAAATTGGGCTAGTAATAGTACTACACTAGGAGGGTCATTCTGAATTAAATGAGTTACTTTATATAAAGTGCTTACAATATTTTTTTGGCATATAGTAAGTTCTTGATAAATCTAACTATTATTTTTATCTACAATTTATTGAGTGCCAATTATGTGCCAAGCAGTGCAATAGGTACTGGAGATATAAAGACAAATAAAACACAATCAATACCTTCAAAGAGTTTCAGTATACTAACAGAGGAAAACACATGAACAGGTAATTATAATAAAATATGGCAAGTTTATTAATAGATCTATTATGGGAAAGCCAACATGATCAACAGTCAGAGTTTGGGAGGCATCTGTCAAGGTCTGAATCAGTTCTACCAATTACTGTTTGACTCTGGGCAAGTAACCTAACCTCTCTAACCTTAAAAATTTTCTCACCTGCAAAATGGGAATAACAATAGTCCCTACCTCATTAAGTTGTAATGAGAAGAAATGAGATAATAAAAGTGCAGTTTCTGGTATAGTTTCTGGAAGATGATATGTGCTCTAGGAAGGATAGCTATTTTTATCATTAGTAAGAGAGCACAGAATAAGGGCACCTAACCCAGTTTAGGGCTCCCCCAGGCTTCCTGCTCCTTGGAAGTCATTCTGATCTACTTGACAATAACTGCCTTCCTTAATTTTTCTCCTTGAAAGAGGAGATTGAGTGTATCATACATTTCTAGTATGAGTATAAATTAGCACAACCACTTTAGAAAATTTCTTAACAGGATCTATTAAAGCTAAGCATGTTTACAAAGCAGTTCTGCTCCTGCATATACACCCAGAAATGAGCACATTTATGTACCAAAGGACATGTAAAATAATGTTTATAGCAGATTTATTTATTTTTATTTAATTGCGCCAAATTGAAAGCAAACCAAATGCTCATCAACAGAAGAATGGATAGATACATCATGATATATTCATATACAATGGAATACTATATAACAATTGGAATGAGCTACAGCTACAAGCAATAATATAGATGAATCTCACAGGCAAGATGTTGAGCAAAAGAAGCCAGCGTGCATACTTTATTACTCCATTTGGAGAAAGTTCAAAAACAGGCAAAATGAGTATATAGTCATAGAAGTCAGAAGAGTAGTTACCTATTTAAGGAAGTATTTATGGAGAGGGGCAGTGTATTGGTAACGTTTACCACTCAGATTTCTTTTTTTAAAAAAAAGGAAAGAAAAGAAAAAGAGAAAAGCCCTGAATTTAGAGCATTTGCAAATTTACACGGTGTAAATACTCCCACGACTATGGTAGAATTCAAGCTACTAAAGTGATGTTATTGAACACAGTGTTGGGAAGAGATACATATGGCAAGTCAGATCCAACACACTACTGGACAATGGCATAGAGGAGCATGCTGGTATGCTAGGAATGTTCTGCATCTTGATCCGAATAGTACTTACACAGGTGTGTACAGATTCACAGAGCTACACACTTAAGATTTAGTCACTTTATTGTATGCCTATTACACTTCTATAACAAGCAAAATTTAAAAACGTTTCTGAAAACTAGAAAGAAAAAGAAATCATAACTGTTGTGTCCCAGAGATGAGCCAGAGAGATACCAGAGATTTAATGGTTGGGAAGTGGGCACTTAGATCTTCTTGTTTCCACAATAGATATGCACCAAAAGGGAGACACCATTAGAAGTCATTGACATAAATAGAACAGAGATGGTAACTCTTTTAGCTCAACCATTCTTGAACATTTCAACTTCGGACTTAATTCAATTTTGTCACCAATGGTTAATAATACTACACAAAAGATAGTGTCATTTCTGAAAAATCCCAGATTCACTGCCTTAACTATCTATGGCCTTGTCACTTGATGATGAAGATTATTCCACTGGGTGGCTCCAGATGAACATTTTAAGCACAGTACCACCTGAATACAATGAGCAGACACAGAAAAGCACCAATTTTAACAATTTTACTTTTATTTTGAGTAAAAATACAACATTCATATCATTTTCCTTACATCCGTCAAATCTTAAATATGTTCAATATGTCTAGAAGATGTCTGTGGTCTAGCTAAATGAGACATTTTAATAGGACAGCTGCTCCTGACATTTATAGCACTTACAGATTTAACATGACAAAGCCAAAGCAAAATTTTAAAGAGGTTTGACTGATGATAGCTTGACAAATCCACAGATTCATTTGTTTCCGATCTGGCAATATAGGACCATAGAAAACACCAAACCAAGTATCTAGAAAATAGAACAACAGTGTTAACAGAGAATTTAAGGGAAAACACTGGACACATTATAAATAAATAGAAAGAACATCATATATGAAAAAATTCTGCCTACTGACAGTTCTAATCTTATTTATCTAAGTCATCTCTCTTGGGAAATTAGAGGTTCCACTGAGGCAAAAGAGCTCTGAGAAAGATACCCGAGTTTCTTTGTGTTTTAATCAGAGTTTTTCAGCTGGCCAATCAGTTTCTAACCAGGCCTATTTAACTGTGCCTTAGTGGCTGCCACTAGAAGACCCTCTCCCTCTCTCAGATACATACATCCTTCTGTGGGGCATCTCCTCTCTAGCTCTGGGGAGCTCAGGCATCTTACGGCTAAATATACCTATTGCTTCCATAAAAAGGTTATGATCATCTGGTTTAAATCATCTGCATAAAAATCAAAGAGTCTAAAATTTTTCTTGCCATAGTTTTAGGCATTGCCAAGAGGAACGAAAAAAAATGAAGTAAATTATTTAAAAAAAAAAAAGTTTCTAAACTATGGGGAATAGCTTAGTTCAGGAAATTCCTTTGAAGTGATAAAAGCACAGCTGAAAATCTGGGGCATAATTTCCATCTCATTAAGTAGCTCTCCCAAGCATGAGGGACCCAAAACTTGCTCTCATTGGCTCTGTAGTTGGTGACTTGCATGCTGCGTGTTTGATATGGAAATGACAGACAGGACTTGTGTGCATTACCAACTGGAAGTTTCCTCCCCGCCAGCCCCCTTTGAAGGCAGGCAGGAGTGGGCAAAGCACTGTTTATGCTGCATCATCCCAAAAGCTCCTACTGCGTTCAGACTTTCTGCTTACTAATACTTTCCCAGAAATGTAATTCAAATGAGAACTGCTGCCCAATATTTCTTCCTTCTTAAAAAAAATTGACACCAATTCCCTGAAAAAGAAATGATTTTCATTCAAAATGTTCTAAAATTCAGGACTGAAATTTAGTCTTTCTGCCTCAATGCCAAGCCTTAAGTCTGTGGTCTTAATTATCAGGAAAGAATAAAGAAAATGAGCAAAATAATGGGATAAGTTTCACTGCCACATCCTTAACATAGAAGCCCACCATTCAGCAGCAGACTAGACAGTTAATATTATATTTTGTTGCATTCTGTTGTCTCTGAAAAAAACATTTATCATTGTTCAGAAAATAGCAAATAATTAAAAGAGATTTGTCATTTTATAATGTATGCTAAGGGTTATGATAAACTTGCTAAGAAGTATGCATGCATGAGTTCCCATATTCTGAAGAAGTCTGGAAAATGTAAAGTTATCATTTTTCTTTTAACTGTTTTACTCCTAAGAACTTCTGTCAGGATAACTTTTATGCTACAAAGTGATGACTATCAGTACGTAGCACTTTTTAAAAAAATTAAAGTGAGGAAAATACTGATCAGTTTTTGCACATATAAGTTGCTGTAGTGAAATAAGGAGACAGATGATAATTAGGGTTCTGTAAGTCAGAATAATGAGAGTTCCAAAAATGTCTATAGATACATGTTTTTAACAGAATAAAGCATTTTGCATAGAATCCTAGCATCCAATGTGAAAAGAATCCCTCAGGTATATAGTCTTAACAGAGCCTTAAAACTAAATATTGGCCTATCCTATCAAAGTCTATGCCTAAACAGACTAACATCAAAGATCTAAATGTAAGAGAGGTTTTCTTTTTTTTTTTTTTTTCATATGACATTTTTCTGTGGAGATAGTCTGAATATATTTTCTGCAGGAAGTCATTTGATTTGGTTTCTTTAAAAATATTTATTAGAGGAGTTTTTCTATTTACCTTTGTGCTTTCTTGAATTTGAACTTGGGAAACAGAGAAGGGGGTGGGCCTAAGTGTTAGGCAACTCGTGCTAATGACTATAATAGACTAACATACATTTTTTGGATACATTTTTATAGAATGGCTATCAGAAGACTATTTTCAAAGCTTCTTTTTGAATAAAGAAAGAAGCAATATAATATGATTTTCTTTCTCTTCAAACCCTAGAGGGAGGGCAGGTTTTAGATTGAAGAACAGAACAACAAAAAAAATTTCAAACAGTTCTTTGAACAAACTATTTACCACTATCTACAGATAGCCTAAAAATCATACTTAATTTAACTGGTCTAACTCAAAACATGGTCATTTTTATGATAATACCACATAAATTCCATATCTATAAATTACCATACAGAAGAGTTTTACTAAGGTATTTCCCTGTATATATCT
The DNA here is from genome assembly GCF_040939455.1 of Microcebus murinus. NCBI lineage: Eukaryota > Metazoa > Chordata > Mammalia > Primates > Cheirogaleidae > Microcebus > Microcebus murinus. Next base: position 44,322,305 of record NC_134113.1, on the reverse strand, counting down.
TTAAGAATCAATAAAATATCTAAATATGTAACAAATACATGGAGTATAGCGATTTCACAAAATACTGAAATGCACAATTCTTGTTGTAATCTTATTTTCCACTAGATGTATTTAAATTTTTGGCAATGCTTTTGACTGTGATATGAGAGACATCAATCTCCCCAATTGATTATGTCCTTATTTTTTTCTGGCTTTGCTTTTGAGAAGATTCTTAAAAGCAACCATGAGCTGTAGCTTGTCAGAGTCAATCGTCTGAATGTGGGTTTAGCATGAAATTTAACACTTACACTAAATACCTCATTTAAAGCCTGTTCTACCATTCATCTAAGGTCAACTTTACCAGGATATATGCATGTGTGTGTTTTATGTTTATACATGTATGAGTATATATGCATGTGCTTCCTTAAATGCATATGCTTCCTTCCTGTGGCCATTAGCTTTTATTTCTAAATTATCATAAACTCAAGATACAAAGCAGAGAAACACAAGACATTTTATAAAGGACAGAATCAAGAGAAATAGACCTAATGCATAGCGCCATTTGACTTTGATTATGTATCAGACATAAAGAAAGACAGCCATAACTTACTGAATAATGCTTCATATTTAGACCTATTCATTTGGGCTACAAGGAAGTAATACTCAACAACCCAATTTGCTACTAATAGTCTTTAACCTTTCCCAAATGGTTGGCTGGGAAATTCTACCAATAACCTAAACGACCACTTAGAACACTAAATTGCTTCAATCCCAGCTAAAATTCCTTTTTGGCAGTGATGTGGCACAAGTGAGAGGTACAAAGCCACCAGAAAGCCCAAGGAGGACGTCACACTCCCATTCTTGAGAGTGAAGCAGAAGCCACTCAGCTTAGCTACGCCGCCCTCAGAGGCATTAACCAAGGAGATACCTCCCATCTTTAGAATTCTTGCTAATTGCCTGAAATAGGATTGTGAGTGAATTTGACTCACTTGATATCTAAATTACCCAAGATCTGGGATGATTCCAAAAATGCTTCTCTGAAATCGTTTTAATTTGTCTTCTTGGCAAAGATTTTTACATAATGTGAAAAATATCCTTCAGGTTCTAATAAAACCATGCCGAGAAAGTCCATCAAGATAACAATCCTATGTGGGATATTTTTTCTACATCAATAATTAATCGATGAGAATAATTCATGAGTCTCAAGCAGAGCTTCCCTGAAAACTCCCAGTGAATCCATAGTACTCAAGTTGAGAAAATCAGAGGCAACTGTCTCTACTTTTTAGAACTTGTTAGATTTCCCTAGAGTGAAATATTAGAAAAATAGCTCCCCATACTCTTGAGTTCAGTTTTTACTTTCTGTTTCAAAATCAGGATGAGAAATAAGAAATTGTAAGGGTTGTGTTTTGCTTTTGTTTGGTGCTTTTTCTTCTCACTTTAGAAAACTTTAATCCTTGTGTTGGTTTTCAATGGAAAAAGAATATCTGGGACTAAGAACTGTGTGGAAATTTATTCTATTTTTTTTTTCCTAGTAGAGAGGTCTTACAGAAATAATAGCCTCAGCCATATTCAGTTCATAAGACTATAATCCCCTCCCCAGATGCTGGCTGATTAAGGGAGATTCTTGGTCTTGGGCACTTGGTACCTAGCGTTTTTTCTAAAGAACCTGGTTTTTATTTGGCTCACCATAAATATTTGTTAGAAGAATTAATGAACAAACAAGGGAATGGATGAAGAGTCAATAATACAAAATCATACTGTACCTCAACAACTGCCAGTCCAAATGCTATTCCAATAACTATGATAATATTTTTTGCTATGAAATCTTTTAAGAAAGAAATACATGGCTGTTAAAAAAAACATAAAAAGTTATTTTTAATACAATTTTGACTTTATACTAATTATAAATTATTCATTTGGTTGACTTTTTACATTGCTACCAAAGAACACACTCAACAAAAAAGAGTTGGGTCATTCCTTTCACTCCCCACTTCACCCTGCTCCAAAAGGTTATAACTGCTGGGGTTCATTCCTACATTAAAAAGCATTTGAGGAGTAAAATTTTGTTTAACTGTCTAATTGCTGAATCAAGTGATAAATAATGATAATCATTTTTTTCACCAACATATACATTTTTCACCAAATTATACATTTTATAGTTTATAAAATCACAAACTTTATAGTTTATAAAGCTATAACTTTTTTAATTTATAAAATTACAAGTAATAATTTTATACTAATTTTAAATTATTCATTTTAGAGTTGATATCACCTTGACAATGGATTTTTAAACGTTTGTAATCTAGAGCAGAGAGGTACTTGGTTGAGGTTTTAGCTAATTTTCATTTTTAAAACAATGTATTTTTAAAATCCCCTAAGTTTAAATTAAAATTTAAATAAAAAGTGTTATTTTTACCTTAAAAAGAAAAAATCACTGTCTACCATTAATGTTATTACTTTAGATAAAAGAGAATTTAGAAAGTTGCATCTCTGCTGCATTCTTTGAAACTTATGCAAACCAGCATGCAATTTACAGCTTCAAACATTTCAGATCAGACCTAAAAATTCCAAAAATTGCAAATTATAAGGATAATTTTAAAAATGGAAAAATACTGCACAAGGTAACAGTGTTATTCCTGTATTGTCATAAATCATCCCTCTGATGGGTATAAATGTACAGAGGACTTACAAAATACTGCTAATTATTAAATAAAATAGAAGTTTTCTATAAGGGTAAGTAGTCTTTTCCCCTTCATTCCTGAATGTAATGAGCTTCTCCATTCACATCTGATCCAAAGTGGTAAACATTCAGGGAAATTATTATGTCACTTAGGGTTAACTATGAGATTAATGATTATATCTACTGAGTCACATTCATTATATCTGAGGCATTTTCTGTCCCTCTTCCCCTAAGATAACAAGGTTATCTTGCCAAAAGTAAGGGGAAAAAAACACATGAATTACGGTCATTCCAGATTTGTTCTTTTTCCAGACTTCTTGCAAATGACACATGGCAGATGGAAGTATTTTATGAATTTATGACCTTCCTTTTGGGACACTGGTGCAGCCATCAGCCTATATTAAGCTGAATTATGTGTGAACTTGCAGGGAATATCTACTGGTTTTTTTAAGGATAATGCTAGGGGCTTTTCAGAATCTATCTTGAGGAAAAACATCTTTAAGTTGAATCTGAGCAGGAGAGAGATAGCAATCTGCAATTGAATTTACTAATTTCCTCATTATCCTAAGTGGAAGCTACATTCTCTTGTACCATATTTATTTCTCTTCTTCCTTGTAAATATTGTCATTAAAATTAGATAGGGAATAGGAGAGCAGGGAGAAATAGAATAAAACTCTTTTAGTGATATTACATTGAAAATGAAAGACATAAAAATCTGTAGGCTGCTAGATAATTTCTTGAATTACTTTAAATATTAGTGACATGAGTGACTTTAAGTATTAATGATGGCAATCCCCCTTCAAAACAGAGCCTCTTTAATGTTGATAATATTAGAAGAAAAGATCAGTAGTCAGAAGGAGAGCAGTTTCCCCGGAGATACTTTTATATATTTCCTTTTATATGTTGACCTCAGTAGCAGTTACTAAACCAAAACAATGCTAGATTGAAAATAATCTTCAGGCATTATAGAAATGAATTCACTGTGATTTGTAATGGCTTTTATGTATTTCTCTCCCAACTGGATTGTAATCTCCTATTGGATCCAGAAGCATGTCTGATTCTAGCAGGGGTCTGTCTGACACATAGTACACACTGAAGAGCAACAGTGCACCCTGCTCAGGAATGGATCTCCACTGGCTAGCAGAAGGCCCAGCACATAAGAGGCGGTCAATAAGTATGTGATGAATTGATCAATAACTAGAAATATGACATTCACGAGCCATATAAATATGACATCTATAACACATAAAAGATTAACTCATGCTTTTCAGTGGACTTTAAATGTTTCAGGCAACTTCTCCATTGGACCAATAACGAGGTAAATGGGCTTAACATTTACCCCTAAATGTATTGGAAAGGATTTGGAGTATTTTCTTTACATCTTGAGGAAAAACGAACCTCTTTTCTTGAGAAATGGTAATACTGATTGGCAAAAAAAAAAAAATCTTGACTTTAAAAATTAAAGTGAAATACTGATTTATAGAACTTATATTAAAATAGAAAAAAATAGAGGAGATAATGATTAAGGTCATCAATGAGAGGACAAAATAAACTTTTGTGTTAGTTTGTACTTTGCTTTGCCTTTGCCTCCCCTTGCAGTAAACTGTTTCTTTGATTCACCTATTAAAGTTGGGTTTAAATGATGCCAGACTCACAGAAGACATAAAATACTTCCATTTTTTAAAAAATATGTGCTTTTATCTTTAAATAAGAATTTCTTTTTTTTGGGAAATTCCTTAGATTTTTATATCATGATTCCCACTATACTTGCTGCCTTTTAAATTTTGTAGAGACTTTTATTGTGAAAATAAAATAACAGAATCACTTATTGTACCAAATTGATTTAATTCTTACCTGTTTGTAAACATATTTTCCATCGTAATTTGTACAAGAATCATCTGGCATTTTTGGACATTCACATGACTTGGAAAATTGTTGAAAATTACTTCCCCAATCAGCAGCTCCATTGACCAAACCACAGCATTTAAACTGATAAATAGTAGAATAAAAAAACAGTCAGTAAGAAGATTAAGTACTTTCTCAATACATGGAATTATATTCTTCTGAAATCATTATCAAAATATATCTTATGCTAAAATATTGTGTAAGTCACCTTCTCCACCACTCTCAATATAGAAGCAAAAATGAAGGGATTTTTCATTTTGATCTTAAAATTAATGATAGATAAATGAGATTGCAGACAGATGTAAAGCTCTGAGGAACTTGGAAAGAAGATGAAAAATTCACCTTTTAGTTTTCAGTGACAAAAGAAAGGGGCAGAGTCAGATCTATGTATCCTAGATTTTAGCAAAGAAGTTTCCAAAGAGTTTACAAGACAGTCAAGGTTTCATCAAAGAACTGTTGCTTAAAAGAGATGAGAAGTTTTAAAAATGAAATTTCCATCCCTTGATCTCTGATCACTTTGGAAGGAGAGGAGGAAAAGAATGAGAGGTATTGCAAAGGCCAAAAAGAGGTTCAAGGGGCCTCCTATGAGACTGAAGTTTATGGACATCTTTAAAATATGAGGGGGAGTACAAATGAAGGATAAAACTGTTAGAGTAATGTCAAGAAGGCTAAGGTCCAGAGTAAACTGAAATATGGAGAAACATCAAAGAGAGTGGAAAGAGGATTTGTGGCCATGTTTCAGGATGAAAAACAAGGAAGTGATAAGCCCAATGACTCACGGAATATGACACATAACACTATTAGGTGAGAGAGAGAAAAGTAATTATCCTTCATCTTGCTCCTATCTGCTCTATCAGTGAGAAGCCTTTTCGGGCAGAAATGGTAGGAAAACAATTGATGGTAAGAAAACAGAAATAAGACTGGGTGGTTTTCCAGGCTCCAATGCATTGCAAAGCCAGGACATTGAAAGAACTTTCATTCACTGGCTGGGTGACCATGTTATCCATATTACTTAAAGCTCTCTGCACCACACACAGTTCCTTATATGTAAAATACAGATGATAATAGTTGCTAATAATAGCATCCTATTCACAGATTTGTTGTAAATATAAAAATGAGAAAATCCACATGAACACATAAAGTACTTAGCCAAGCCCCAGGCTTGTAGAAAGCACTCGATAATACATTAGCTGCTATTGTTGTTTTTATTCTTTTTTGTTGTTGCTTCTCTTACCTTCTCACATGAACATTATCTGTTCGACATTGCTATTTGGCTATATAGAAAGTATCTTCTCATTTCTGTAGTTGATGTAGATCTGGGAATGATGATTAATTTGCTGGAGAACAGAATTGAGTTTCAAAGATATTTCCAATAATGGATTTAAACTAACCAGTTCAACTGAGGCAGATAGAAAGTCTTGCACTTTGGCTCAAAGACTGAATTGTACAAATGTTTGGCACAACAGATGTTCATATGACAAAGAGCTATAAATTTCAGTTGGTTCCAAGGTCAATATTAGCATAGAGGACAATTTTGAAACAGACTCCTTTCCTGTTCCCATGGTAGACATGATTAATTGCTCACTGTTTCTGATTACATAATCTTAAATAGTATTAATCGATATAAACTCTCCACATCAAGTAGAATATTATCCCATTCTACACACACAGATTAGTCTACATATTTGAAACACAAGATACCTTGGGATTCCTTAGAGAGACAAAGAGACATACTTATAGAAGATAAGGTAGTTGGGAAGAAGGCTAAACTTGTCATGGTATCTGGTCACTAGATCAGAGGTGAGAGCAGTTAGAGAAAAAGTCGGTCAGGACTTGTTGAAGGTGATATAACAGCTAGATGAAAAAGACACTGTACGGTGAATGATAATACGACACCTCTAGACAAATAGTCATCCCCAAGAATCCAAGAGGGGGATATTCCACTAGTGCATTAACCAGGAATTTGTGTGGGAATTCCCTGAAATCCAAAGAGAAAGCCACTCAGCATCTACAAATTCTATCCATGTGTAGTGGGGCCCCAGCTTAACCAGCCAGAGTTTGAAGTAGGATTCTTTTCCCAAAGAAGCATGATGTTACAAACAAAGCAATGGTGGATAAGGAAAAGAAGGAGGAGAGAAAAAAAAAAGAATGGACAATAAAAAAGAAATACAGTCCTATGAGCACAAGGATCTTCAGGCATAGGATTTCTGTACAAGAATGGGAACACCTAAGGAGAACATGCTACAGCTAATGAAACACTTAGAAACCCACACTTGGCACCAAGACCTAGAATCCCATGAAGGATGTGCAGCAAGTGTGACCCAATCCAGAGGCCCAGTGGTTACCTCTAGTGTATTTTGCCCTAGGTCAACACACTTGGGAGGGTCAAGGATGCTCAGCCCCACCCAGGGGAGGAACTGAGGCTGCCTAAATTCTTCCTATTTTAAGCCTGTATTCATCTGGGTTCCAGAGAGGGAATGATCCAGGAGAGGAGATGATCAAAGGACCCAGCTATGGGGAGCGAGGAAAAGCACAATACAGAGGAAGTTAAACAGGGACTGACCCATATCAGGTTTCGGCTCTTGGAAACGATGCTTTAAGCAGAATTTTTTACAAGCTGGAGTCTATCCAAATAGGAACTGGAGAATGCTCTGGAAAAAAATGTCATCTGATAAATAGCTCAAGAAATCAAGGATGTTTCAACTTGAAAAGCAAAGCTTTGGGGAGTCAAACAATAGCCATTTCAAAGAAAAGAAGCATCAACAGATTTTCTTTTTCCTCTGAGACTCTACAAAAACTAAGACTAAATGATATAAATTCTAGGGAGGCAGATTTTGTTTCAAATTAAGAAAGAACACACTAATTAGACTTGTACATAGGCAGGATGGGAAGAAATTGATAAACTTTTGAATCTTCTATATTTAATTTGAGGGTGGGTGGCCATAAAAATAAAATACTTTAATCAATGAGAAGTCAGATTAAATGACCTCTAAAATCCAGCCCTCCCCTGAGATTCTGAAAATTTCCATGCCATTCATGAAGTGAATGCTACATGTAGTCAGTATGACAGGAATTCTGAATAAAGAAGGTACAGTTAGGAAGAGTTTCACAGAGTAGCTAATATTTTAGTTATGCTTTAAAGTACATGAATTTGGAAAGAAAGAGAAAAGCAGTAAGAACATTCCAACGATGGGGAATGATGCAAAGGCTGGAAGGCAGAATTGTTCAAGGGACCCTAAGTAGTTAAGTCTGACTGGACAAGAGTGTTTTCTTTATGAAGCAGTGTTTAGTAAAATTAAAATATTAAGTAGGAACTGATAGTAGAATATCTTCAATGCCTACCCATGTTGTGATGTTACCCTAAAGGAAAAAAAAAAAAAGGAGGAGGAGGATAGTGAATTGATTAAAAACTCATAAACTTGCCAGACAGGTCTGGGTTCAAATTCCAACCCCATCATTTGATAACTGTCAGATCTCTCTAAATCCCAATCTCTTCATCTGTAGAATAGGATCAATGAGAATAATGATAGTACCCATCACATAGGGTTGTTGTATTAAATGAGTTACTGAATGTAAAACCTGGTACATAGTAGTAAGTAACAATAAATGTTAGCTATAATTATCTTTATGAGAGAGAGGCAGTGGAAGCAGAGAGAGAGCGTGCAAGAGAGATTCCCCAAACACACTAACCTTTTAAATGGTAAATATTAAAACAATTATTGATTTGACACAGTTGAGGCTTGATCTGTCATAAACATATCTTCTTAATCTGTCCTTCTAAACTGCTTAAAAACTTTGTATGTAGCTAGAAAATAATTACAAATATTCTTGGATTGTTCTTATTGTATGGTGACAGAATAAATAATCAATCAATATCTGCAAAATGAAGACTTTTCCTATCTTTAAAGAATACACCAGTTAAAAATTAAGCAAACACAGAAAAACTATGTCCAATTCCCTAAATGATCTACAAATTCTAATTACCTTTCCTTGAAATTCTTGCAGGGCTTCCTGGATTGGTTTTGCACTCTCCTCTGTTGAACTCAAATACTTTACATTTTCATAGACAGTTTCATTCAGAATGCGATCATACTGAAAATTGAAAAGTATAGTTATATTATTCATGCCAGAAAGGTAGTATTTCAACTTTTCAGACTTGTCCAAAATTAGCAAACATCATTTGTATACACACCTCAGATCTGAAAGTGGCTCCCAGGATACCTGCCGCCACCTGCAGGAGCAGGATCAGAAGCAAGCCTATGAAAAACTGAAGAAGAAGAAAAGAAATGTATATTATGGGCAGTGCATTCAGTAACACCTGGGGACATTTCAGCACAGCACTCCTCTCCACACCCGGGATCATATGACAATTGGAGTGGTAGTCATACTCTTCATTTATTCTACCTTTTGCTTCAATCTGAAAATTTGGGGTCCACTATCACTCAAATATTTGCCTTCAAGACTGATGAGGAAAGCGGTTCAAATTAAAATTTCTGAATAGAATTATTGGTATCTGTATAATATAGAATGGAGGGAAGTTTGGAAACTTAGATGAATTTATTTGAGCGTGTCTTTCTCCTTCCCTTTCTTTATCAAGCACAAACCCACACAAACTCAGAGATCTGGCTTCAAAACAGCATTTCCACCACTATCAGAATCACCTGGCATCTTGTTATATATGGAGATTCGTAAAATCTGCCTCAGATCTACTGAATTATAATTTTGGAGGATGCAGCCCACAGATTATTTTTTTTTTAAACAAGCTCCTCAAATACTTAAATTCCCCAATTGCAAATGAAGCCTTATTAATCAAAAAGCCTTATTAATCAATTGTGTCTAAGGACACAATTAGAGTCCCATTAAAACTGTCTCTACTGTCCCTCATAATAAACAAACAATTAAAACAATTGTTTTCAGGCACTGACACAATACTTATTTTATTAGAGAAATAAGTTTATATTAGTTCTTATAAACTCTTATGTCATTTATATCTGATAAACACTTGATTTTTTTCTAATATTTGTACTATACCCACTTATGATTTTCTACTATATATATTAAAAATGAATGCCTAATGCCTGTGAGTTATCCCAACTCAATCCTCCTTGTGACAAATCTGATTCCAAGTGACAAATCTGATTATGTCACTCCCTTACTATTTTCTGAGCATGGCATATGGAACACTTTACAATGGGACTATAGTCCACACTCAGACTCAGCTCCTATCATTTACTGAAAATAGCTTCTGCCAGCCTCCAAGCTATAGTCAAGGCCTCTCAGTTCCCCAAACATGCCAGCACCGTGGTGCCAGGCTCTCTTCCTGGAGAGCTCTTCACTTCTGCCCTTGACTGGAACATTCCCTGCTCTATCCTTGCCCTTTTTTTCTGAGGCCCCTCCCCCTGTAGCTATTTATTTACTTATTAATCTTCTCTAATGGGTTCTAATTGTCTTAAAGTCACCTGTATCATTTAGCCCAGTATCTGGCACACAGAGGTACACAGTAATGTTGAATAAATGAGTAAGTAAATAAATGAATGAACAAATAGATAAATTACTAAAATCTGTCTCCTTTCAGAGTATCCTCCAATTCAAGCCAAACAAAGCCAACTCTAAGCCATATAAGCTTCCATAATCAAACCATCTCGACGGAAGCTAGACTTTCATCCATCTCGACATGTTCTTTTGACAGACAACGGGGAGGGGACATGATCCTCAGGAGTCTGAAGGCTGGACTCTGGGATTTGTCAGGAGAACTCACCAACAGAAGCATGCAGCGGCTTTCTTTCATGGCACCGCAGCATCCCAGGAAGCCGAGAACCATGATGACGGCACCCACAGCGATCAAGATGTTCACAGCAACATCGGGGTTAGCGCCAGCATGCCCAGAACTGAGAATCTGGAAATAAAAAAGACATTAATGGCAGAAAATCCCTTTCCTTGAATTTTATTTTGCTCATTCAACAAACATGCATGAAGTAGCTACTATATACCAGGCCCTGTTCTAGGACCCTGAAATACGTCAGTGATACTAACAAGAAAAACTCCCTGCCCTCATGGAACTTATGTTCAATCGAAATGTTGTTTGCCTGAATAATGTTTCCAACCTTGCATTTTTCTAAAATGTTACGTTGGAAATTGGATAGAGGAAACATAATAGATTTTTTAAACACTATTTTAAAAAGCTTGGAAGGACAGGTACTTTAACTCTTCTTGATGTGATCTTTGATTCACATATTTTGTGTTTTGTACGTAAAGTAGCATCATAAATCATGTGTTTTTATGGTAATCTAATTCTGTAAATTAAAAAGCCCAAGTTCCTCAAACTACTCATAGACACAACAATATGAATAAATCTCAGAATCATTGTGTTGAGCTAAAGAAGCCATATAAAAAGAGTAAATACTGTATGATTCCATTTATATAAAGTTCAAGAATAGGAAAAACTATGGTGATAAAATTCAAAGCAGTGCTTGACTTTAAGCAAGGTAGGAGGGAAAGCATGAATTGACTGAAAAGGAGCATGAGGAAACTTTTATGGGTTAATAAAAATGTTTTGTATCAGGCCGGGCGCTGTGGCTCACGCCTGTAATCCTAGCTCTTGGGAGGCCGAGGCGGGCGGATTGCTCAAGGTCAGGAGTTCAAAACCAGCCTGAGCAAGAGCGAGACCCCGTCTCTACTACAAATAGAAAGAAATTAATTGGCCAACTGATATATATATATAAAAAATTAGCCGGGCATGGTGGCGCATGCCTGTAGTCCCAGCTACTCGGGAGGCTGAGGCAGAAGGATCACTCGAGCCCAGGAGTTTGAGGTTGCTGTGAGCTAGGCTGACGCCACGGCACTCACTCTAGCCTGGGCAACAAAGCGAGACTCTGTCTCAAAAAAAAAAAAAAAATGTTTTGTATCTTGATAAAAAAAAAAATAAGTCCAGTTCCTGACAAGCTGTATTAATTCTATCTCCCCATTCCCAGAAAGTATGGTTCATTAGAGTCTTCCAGAAACTCTTTATTTTGCCTGTTAAGATAATGAGGAAAAAAATCCCAGGGGCCTTTTTTTGTGGGTGGGCTAACCATTCAGCATAATTCAGTTCTTTTCCTGCAACATACACACACTCCCCTTCATCACCCTCATACCATCGAACTCCATCTACCACTTGTCTTTCATATATATCGAGAAGTAAATCACAATAAAAATTGTGATACCTTGTGCCTGTGTTATACATGAGCGCTACATGTAGCCCATCTATCTTATATAACCTCTATCTCCCGGGCTATCTTTAGTTCGAGCATTAGTTCCTAGACTAACTCAAAGACTCTGCCTTCTGGAATCTTCTATACAGCATGTAGGTCAGCTCCCTTAACAGTCAATACAAAAAAGACTGCTACTACTAAAAATGATATTTTTGTTTTTACATGCTGTTTAAATCTACTCATAGCTGGCTGGGGTCCCCAACCCCTGGGCTATAGACCCACACTGGTCCTTGGCCCTCCAGGAACCGGGCCGCACAGCAGGAGGCAAGTGGCAGGTGAGCAAGCGAAGCCCCACTTGCACTCACAGCTGTTCACATCACTGCCCAAGCCCCTCCCAGCAGATCAGCTGGGGCATCAGACCCTTGTAGGAGCGCAAACTCCACTGCAAACTGCACGTGAAGGGGATCCAGGTCGCATGCTCCCCAAGAGAAGCCAATGTTCCTCCCCCTGCTCCCGCCCCATCTGTGGAGAAACTGTCTTCCAGTTCGACCGGTCCCTGGTGCCAAGAAGGTTGGGGACTGCCGGTCTAGAGGAAACCTTTATTCAACAGTCAGTAGGAAGGAATGTTCCGTATTTATAAAAACATGAAAATGAAGATCTGCATTCCAGTCAGGGTCCTAATAAATAAGTTTTCAATCCTGGGACAGTTACCCAAACCACTGGGCCCCCATTTTCCATTTATAAAAGGGAACTGGGTCAGTTATCCCAGTGCTATCTAAGGCCTCCTTTGTGCCTAAAAGTGTCCGCTTACAGATAATGTTTCAATTTGCATATTTTGAAAGCTTGGTTATGTCCTAAAGATTTTTGTTTGTTTTGGAGTCTGTTTGTTTTCCTGTAAAGACTGGAGCTAGGAAATGTTCTGTTAATAACCAACTATGACATTTGGGTCAAAATAGATGTGACCAAAAAAAAAAAGGAAGCATTAGGAAACCAGTTCTGTCTACTCGCCACTAAACATGGCTTCACTAAAATAGCGTGGCCAGTACAGGCAAACCCTAAGGCAATGGCAAGGGTTGAAGCCTCCCTAGCTGGGTTATCAGAACTTAGCCCAGACATAGAAATAATAGATCAAATATCTACAGGTGAGGCTGCAGAGTGTGGGCCAGCAGGTAGTGAGGCACTTCTATGAGACTAACCCAAGCATGGTGACCCACTGCCAGAGACTGGCCAGAAAGCAACGTGTTGATTGCCTGGCGGTCACAGTTCCAAGTCCAGCCCAACAAGTGGCTATTCTTATTCAAGAATGAAGAGGAAATCTGAGTTCAGATGTTTGCTCCAAGAGAGACACAGCAGGGTTTGAAAAGCTGTCTTGAATGAACACTGTGTCTATGTGTATCTGAGGACAAGGAGAGAATTTCTCCCCCTTTGGATTAGAAGGGATCTCCTAGGACAAGGACAGCTGCCCATATGCTTTACCTCCCAGTGCTGAGTTTATTCTGAGCTAGAGAAAAAGGTGTCCCTATGACACACTTTACCAGAAAGATATGTCACCTTCCAGACAGCCTTCTTTTCTGTGTTTATGCTCATGTGTTCTCTTCTAAAACTGCCAGCTTTGTTTTTTCACTAATAAAATTCAGCTCTTTGCTAAGTCTTGTTTCTTTGTCACTGACTTCAGATAAATACAAGTCAAGCCAATTTTATATAAGGCAAGCTGGCCTAATGTTGTCCTGGCAGATACAGGCTTTCGTTCAGGGTGAGAGGCTGACAAAGTGCAAGAGTCAAAATGTAACTAAAGATGCTGTCTAGCTCTATCAAATTCACTCCCGTCCCCAGATGTGGAAGACACCCTCTCAAGGACAACAGTTCTCCTTTAATACATTCAATGTGTGTGATTTCTTAACAGACTAAACACCAAATTTGTTTACCAGAAGCACTGGGAGGGAAAGAAAATATCAACAGGAAATAAAATAATAAAATAAAAGGCAATGCAGGCCTCACACACATTTTTTAAAAGGCCAAAGCACACTGTAAGTAGGTGACTGGCAATCTCTGGGTTTAAAGTCCCAAAGTCGGACATCAGATTCTATACAACAGAAATTCTACACACCTTAAAATCCTTCTTGGGCTCAAACACCAGAGCCCAGGCCATCAGGAAGTCACAGTTACATTTTATCAGTATAAAACAATAAATGAAATCCTGATGCACTCAAATGTTACCAACAAGTTGCCACACCTGTCTCCCACCCAGTTTCTGTGGCTCAGAATGAGGAAACAACTAATTGCCACCCTGATTCTCTGAGTTCTCTAAGGGTAGAAAGCAATTTTTAAGAGACAAAGAAAGACACAGAGACAGAAAGAGAGAAATAAATTTCCAGAAAAGCCACCCACTTTAGGAAAGGAAACAGATGTTAATTCACTTTTAATCTTTCTTTCCACTAGGCTATGTCCAAAGTCATTTAGGTGCACCATGGTGTAATAAGTTGTGATAGAAAATGCATTGTCTTAATTCTTGGCTTAATAATTTCTTAATAATTATCAACTAGGAATCAAAATTCTTCTAAGGAAGGGAAACTCTCTTTATGTGGGCAAATACCTTGAACAGGCTCTAGCAGGAGAAGATGTGACCTTGAATAGTGACAAAACTCCAGACAACAAAGAACAAGCAAGTAACCTGCTCTACATGAAGTCAGAATAATAATTCTGGGAGGGTGGGGTGCCTCTGAAAAGAAGAGAAGAGAGAGAAGTGTGGAATCAAGGGAGCCAAGAAATGGTGCCAGGGGCACTATGTTAGGTAGAACTGGCAGAATAACCCTCCCACACCCTCTTCCCCTCCCCTGTCCACCCCTACTCTTTCCACACTTGTGATACTGTGGTATGGAACAGAAACAGCACCTGTGAAGTCCAAAGGTTGGAGCCAGAATTAACCACATGAAATAAATTTTCTTCATACCTGTGGATCTTGGTAAGAGCTTTGACCCTGGACACAGAACAGTGTGTGGTGGAGGGAAATGGGTCATGTCAATCTTACAGAGATAGGAAGAGTAGAGATAAGGCATCCCTAGCTAACTACTGAGTGACACCAACATAATTAGCCTCTTGTTGCAAGAGTTACCTTCAATGCCAGGTAGCTGGCATTGAAGGTAACTCTATCAATACAAACTATCCCTTACTTTGTTGCCTTTAAAATACAGATTTAAATTCTTCCTCAAGAGGACTTCTCACCTTCTTTCCTTTTGGATCAACCACCTTGGAATCTGCTAAACTATTGTCAATAACTTCTACTACAAAGACTATTTTTCTTGGTGGGGAGGAGAGGTGGCCTATATCCTCAAGCTGTACTTCAGTCTGGCCTTAAACAAATAGTAAAGGAAGTAAATTTCCACTTTGGCCTTTTCCCACCTCCACTTTCAATGAAATCTTTCTACTTTTTGGAATACACCTCCTCCATTCTGTAGAAGGATTATCCCATGCCTGGCACAGTGCCAGCCACATAGTAAGTAATTTTGATTGATTGAATACAATTATAAAATCACATATCAGCACAAATGATTACATGAGGCAGTTAAGAAAAATGCTTTAGAAATTTTATGATTATTATTGTCATTGTTTTCAATATTATAGGAGAAATGAACTACTTGGGGAGCAAGGCAGCTTGTATTTATGTATTTACCTCTTGGGAATCTGTGCTTACTCTTATCCATATTGCTAGTGCCAGGATCAAGATGCCACATAGCTACAGAGAAAAAAACAAAACAAAAAATGTTAGAGTGCAATTAAGAGCAAATGAAACTATAATTCCACACCCCCCCCATCCGTCTGGATATAATAGTTATCATTGAGTAACCATTAGAACCTGAGAGACATAAATGGGGCAGATTCATGCACAGATAATCACTGAAATGTTCCACTGTAATTCGTAAATTTGATGAGAATAATTCTATTTCTCATCCACAGTCCATTCCTAGATGTATGCACAAGAAGTCATCCCCATTAGGCCAGAAAGATTATTTTCTATGTTGTAACTCCAACCCTATGTTTTTTGCTAGGTTGTAACACACAAAAGATAAGTTACAACAATTTAAAGACAAAATATCCTTATCATGCCCCCTGGTTTGTCTCTGAGAAGCTATGTTGGACCAAGAAAGAAGGGAATAACTAACTATTAATAATCACCAAACATTCATTTAGGATTCAAGAGGGAGGGAGACCTCGGGATAGACAGGGAACAGTAGGACATTTGATAAAGTTTGCAGTTAAGCAACAACCATACATATTAATTGACAATTTTTGAACCCAAATAAACTCTTTTCTAAACAAGCTCTTTTAGGTGGTGAAGTTTACCCACAGAGAAGGAACAATGAAGAACAGTACTTAAAGTCTTAAATTCCTATAATGACTTTACCAGATTATTTAATTTGGACCAACGCCAATACATAAAATGTAAAACACATTTTACTTTAGTGTAAGGAAAACTCTTGTCTTTCAGGGTTTTTAAAAATATATATATATTGTGGCCTCAAAAAAAAATCAGAGATTTATTATTAGATAGAGATGTTAAGAGCAGGACTGGTGACATACAAGACACATCAGGCCTTGAAGAACTTTCTACAGAATTCTGACCTTTCCATGCTCTGACAAAGAAATGTCTGAGTCCCCCAAAACCCACTGGTTGAGCCATATAGGCCTAGAACCTCCAAACAGAACTTTTAATGGCTTCTCATTAATTTTGCAGAGGCAATAGAGTCAAGCGCTTTGTAAAGAAATAGGAAGTGCAATGAGTAGCTGAATAACCAAGTAATTTGTGCTCCCTAACAGACCTTGAAATCGCCTAGGTCCAGACCCTTTATTTTGGAAAAAGAAATTAGAACACTGAGAGGAAACAGTCACATCATGGGCATCTAGGGCAACTCCTAACTGATCTGCCCCTACTACATACTTCAACTACTACAAAATAACTAATGCAATGAAAATCAAAAGCTCTTTATCAAATCACCAAATAGCCTATGCATTTTAATTATCTTATACACACACACACACACACACACACACACACCACAAAATACAAATCATAAGAAACACAGCTTTAAAGCTTGAAAACTCTCCTTCTTCAACCCCGTGTTTTTATAGCATCCTTGCACTAAATCCTAATTTTATTTGAAAATGACGATAAATGGTCATTTTAGCAGTTCTTTGTTTCTTTGTTGTTCTTTGAGTATGTGAGTGAAAATTTATATCAAATGATAATGAGACCCTGTGGGATTTTCAGTAATTTCATACCAGTTGGATTTTTTGTTTATTTGATTTGTTCACTGATACTTTCTTTCTTTCTTTTTTCCTTTCACAAGTTGATTTATAATGATTGTCTTAATAGTCACTTTGGCCTTTAGCTTTAACTAAAAATAATATTAATGGTTCTAGTAACTATTATGATTATCACTTTTTCCTAATATTTATTAAACTATAAATGTGAAATCTTTAAGAACTCTTAGCAAGAGCTCAGTAAAAACTTATGAGAGTGTGATTTTTTTAAAACTTTAACTTTTTCATTTGTGTGTTACCATTTGCTTCACTTTTTCAATGTATTTAGACATCAAATCATTCATAAATATTATGAAATCATGAAATCAACTATATCTACCCCACAAGTGACAACTGTTAGTCTTCTCAGCCACTGAATATTTTCTGTAATATTAACATTTAAAATAAAGAGTATCCAATTATTTCAGAAGTCAGGAATATGTTGCCCAACTTTAATCTTCACAATTAGATAAAATTATTTTAGGAGATTAAAATTGATTAAACTATCATTTCCATCCCTGTCTCTATTTTTTCTTCAAACTTCATTTTAAAAATGAAACAAATGTTTAGAATATATCATTCTCATCTGAGTGGAGAAATCCCATGCAAAGATCAGAGTCATAATATCATGAAATTATTCATAAATTTGTTGCATGACTTTAAAAGTAAATTTCTTTTCTATCAAGAATGACCATTCTAGAGTCATGGTTAATGATAAACTATTTCATCCCAATTGTCGGAAGACTGACCATTATAATGGTTCTTTGAGACCTTCCCCTGTTTGGCTTTAAGGGGTTGTCCCCCAATCTTTTATACTGTTTTAAACAATTAAAGGTATAAATTGAGAAAGAAGTGCTTAACTCTGTCCTACTTTCTGTTGGTAAGGTTGGAAAGGACATGGGTTAATATGTTGGCCCCCAGGCCTGCCATCAATGGATACTGCAGAACCGACTAGGCTTACTTTTCCCCCACTCTGCTTTCTCTTTGAAGAGAATCATTGTGGTTTTCACTCAGCTCTCTCTCAGGACAGCTTTCTTTTTATAAAATTAAGATGCAGGCCAGGCGTGGTGGCTCACGCCTGTAATCCTAGCACTCTGGGAGGCCGAGGCGGGCGGAATGCTCGAGGTCAGGAGTTCGAAACCAGCCTGAGCAAGAGCAAGACCCTGTCTCTACTGTAAATAGAAAGAAATTAATTGGCCAACTATATATATAGAAAAAATTAGCCGAGCATGGTGGCACATGCCTATAGTCCCAGTTACTCGGGAGGCTGAGGCAGGAGGATCCCTTGAGCCCAGGAGTTTGAGGTTGCTGTGAGCTAGGCTGATGCCACGGCACTCACTCTAGCCTGGGCAACAAAGCGAGACTCTGTCTCAAAAAAAAAAAAAAAAAAAAAAAAAAAAAAAAAAAAAAAAAACAAGAAAAAAAAGATGCAGCTGGTCTGGACCAGCATTCTAAAAAATCAGGCAATTTTGATATTTGCTTATGGATATGTAATGAATTGAACTGTGTCCCTACCAAACTCATATATTGAAGTCCTAACCTCCAATGTGATGGTATTTGGGGATAAGGCTTTTAGAAGACAATTAAGGTTAAATGAGCTCAAAAAATGGGGTCCTAATCTGACAGAATTGGTGACCTTGTAAGAAAGATGTTTTTGTCCATTCACATACCCAAGGAAAGGCAATGTGACAGCATGGCAAGAAAGTGGCCAGGAAAAAGGTCTTTACCAGAAACCCAACTGGTTTACATCTTGATCTTAGACCTCCTAGCTTCCAGAACTGTAAGAAGATAAATTTCTGTTGTTTAAGCCACCTAAGTCGACGGTATTTTGTTATGGTAACCTGAGCAAACTAAGACCAGGCAGAAGCTGAGAACGATGCAATGCCAGGAAGAAAATGGGAAAACACCATCCAGGACAAAGATAAATGGTAGAATGTTGATTTGTCCTCTTCTCTGATAATGTGTCCTCCAATCATCCCTGCTTCCTCCCTCTCAATTCTATCCTTTGATGTGGGTATTTATTGAAGTGTATTTGGAGAGTGCTAAAATGGTAGCTAGGAGGAGGAGTTGATTGTGAGCTAAACCATTATTGGTACGAAATGGACATCTTTCAGGTAAGCTTAAGCTTCCTGTGCTGCTCCTGAGAACATAGAAAGTCTAATTTAACTATATTGAGGTAAGAGAATGCAGGTTGTACAATTGCTGCTTGTGAGAATATTTTTGCATTTCCTTCATTAATTTCTAAAGATCCAGAGATACTAGAAGAGACAAGTCTAAAGAGAGTACAAAGTTTATTAGACACCTATTGAATATGCTTTATTAATTATATCATTTTATCTTCGGTATCTCTGTTTTTCTTTTCCTTATTGAGTTATCAAAAACTGAGAGATTTGTCAAATTGAATGGTGATTATATTTACTAATATGTATTTTTAAAATGTTTACTCCATATAATCCAATAAATACCATTTAGTGTATTCAGTCTTGGGTTTTAGCTCAGAGTAAACTGTTATTTTCTATATTTTTCTTCTCTTTCAAAAATATTTTCTAGATTTATATTCACTTTTTAATAAAAATACAGCCATTTAGACATGTGAATTCTTTATTTCCAGACCTTTGTTACCATAATTTTCCCATGATTAAACTATCCACTTTTACTGCATACCTTAATCATTTGGAATATGTTTAAGTAAATTTTACAATATAAGTATCTGAAGACATCTTTCTCCTTTACTCACTGTGAAAGCCTCTGAATACTCAGCAAACATTGTTCCATTACCTTCTGACATTTAGTGTTACAAGAGAAGTCTATGATCAGCCTTATTTTTGTTCATGCATTGTTTGCTTGGTTTTTGATATTGTTGTTTATATCGAGACATATGTAAAAAAATTTATGCATCTTTATGTACCTTTTAATTAATTTAGTAGTTTTCTTAATAATTATCTAGGCATAGATGTCTTCTTTCCCTAAGGTAGAACAGGCATTTTTCATCTGTATATAGGTATATTTTCAGGTCTACAAAATTTCCATCATTAATTTGATTATTATTTTTGTTCCATTTATTTTATCCTCTCCTTTAAGAATACAGCTTGTTTTGGGTTTTGTTCTCTGTTGTCTGTATCTATCATCTTCTTTCACATCATTTTTATTTTTTTAAAAATTTTACTCTGGGGAGAGCTTCTCAATTTGGGATTCTATGTCACTGTCTCCATTTAATGTGATATCCACAGTAAATTTTAGTTCTGCTACTGTGTTTATTATTTACTTGAAGTCCTTATTTATGTTATCCACTTCCCTTTTCATTTCATCCTATAGTTTGCCAATTAACTTTATTTTTCTCTTATGGCCTCCAGCCACTGTTTCATGGAAAATTATTTTCTAGCATCATATTGTGAATACCAATTTCCCAGATACATTTTTCAGGATTTTGCAATGTTTCTTTCAGGAATGTGTGCTCGTCCTCTAAGTCTTCAGGGTGACAATATCCTTTACTTGTTCAACAGCACTTTTCATTAGGTCTTATGCTCTATTTTCCTTTATTCATCATTGAATAAGATGAGACTACTTGTGATTTATCATTTATTAAGAGTAGGATGGGCACTTTGCCTCACTCTCTAATGTCATGGGTTATGGTAATTCTCAGACTTCCTGTTGGAGGAGCAGTTCCTGTGCATTTCCTCTGAAGGCATGGCCTAATCCAGCTCTCATCTATTGAGATGGCCTCCTACCCTTTAGCAATATCAGATTTTCTGATGCTCTAAACCAGTGGAGTAAATTAAAAATCTTCAATCTTTAGCAAACTCTGCTGTCATGGTTTCTTTTAAATCTTCAGCCCCAAATGAATGATGTTTATTGTATCAGTGAGTGTTAAGTGCACATTTCATGTGTCTCCATGGTTGCATTCATGTGCAAATTCTAAATCTATTAAGTAAATCAAGCACCCAGTACAACTACAGCAAATTCTGATTTTAAATAACTCTAAATTTAGGGAAAAGAAATCGACCACATTTTTTTCTCACCCAAATAGGGCCTGAATAACCACTAAAACAGTAAAACTCATATATTTAAAAACATGTAAAAAGAGATAAATGTTCAGCATTTGATCTGTATCCTGATGTTTCTGAATAATAAAATGCTGCAAATTCAGGAATGTTTTTATCACATTGTTTCAAAAATACAACTTCCCTATAAGTAATGTGGGTAGACCTATGCATACATTTGAAGAGCGTGGGGCAAGAATACAAATAACAGCCACAGACCACAGGTCTCTATATTAGGAAGTTATAACTCCAGGTAATATGAAGGAAAAAAATGTGTTCTATCTTCCTACCTTGACAAATGTGCCCACTTAATGTTCTGAAAGAAAAGGTTTGATTTAGAATTCTCAGGACATTTGGACAGGGAAATTTGGGGTCCTAGATATACAACAAGGTAGAGGCCAGCCTCAGGGTTGGAATATCCCTCTAGCCCTACAGATTTCTTACCCCATGAGGAGTAGGGCTAAAATTATACCAGTATTTAATTTTTAAAAGTACATTATATATAAAATACTATCACACCAGATTTGAAAACTTTTAAATGAAAAAGCAATGTGATGATGGAATCAGGAAAAATAGCATTAATTGAACTATTATTGTCATGTCAGTACTTGGTTATAAGCTTTCATAAAGTATCTTAGGTAATCTTTACAATTAACCCTGCCAGATAAAATTATCATCGTCATTTTACAAATATGGAAACTGGAGCACAGAAAAGGCAAGGAACATGTTCCAGGTCACAAAGCAGTAAGGGGTAGGATTCAGGATTTGAATCTCAGTGTTCGTTTACAAAATCTACTTTTTTTCCTATTCCTTTATTTTATGAAAGGAGAATTTTTCATTGTTCTTGCCATCTTATTTTCTCCTCTGTTTAAAATCCAACATTGAAATTTATTCATTACTATGCAGAATAGTTTCATATTTCTGTCTCATAAAACTGCCTATACAATATTGGTTGAAATTAAAATGTCACTTTCTTAAACATTTATTTTGTGTCATTCTGAGTTCCTTATGTATATTAACTCATTTAACCATCACAACAACCCCATGAAGTAGATGCTACTACTATTCCCATTTTTACAGATGAGGTCCCCTAATAAAGCACAAAGAGGTTAACTAATTTCCCCCAAGCAAGCACAGATAGTGATGAAGGAGCTAATGTCCACCCTGAGCTCTTAACCATGGAATCTAATCTAATGCCTTTGTCACTGTTATAATTCTATCATGAGTGCATAGTGGCTGGCAACCACTGTATTTACAAAGTTGATACATTTCAGCCATTGTTAACTCTTTATCTTGGTGGGATTTCATCAACTGAGAAAATAA
Source organism: Microcebus murinus (assembly GCF_040939455.1). NCBI lineage: Eukaryota > Metazoa > Chordata > Mammalia > Primates > Cheirogaleidae > Microcebus > Microcebus murinus. The sequence continues at coordinate 44,299,890 of NC_134113.1, read as the reverse complement.
AATATAACTTTGTCCTGTTCTTTTTAATGTACTCCTATCTCGGAGTTAATTTGCTTTGCCTCGAATCTTTTAACTGCTTTCAGCACATCCAATCTAAAGGCTCAGACACCACGTAAAATACAATGACAAACACTGAAACGCTGGTTCCTGGACTCTCTCCAAGTTCTGACTTCCTTCTACTCTTTTCAAACCTCCTTATGCATTGGCTTTCTTCAGTTACAGATACTGGATTTATAATTTGGCACTTTCTTCTCACCTTTGGGATTAGTAATGGACCTCATTCTGCTTTCCCTCATTAAGAGCTAGGCTCTCCGTAGCTCTCTGTCTCTGATCACCATTTTCTGCATCCACTGGCCAAAGGCCCCATGTTCCATGCTTACTCAGACCCCTAAGACACCTCAAGCACCTACAATATTCCCAGTCCTGATTTATCTGAGAGTAGCATATAAAAAGGAGACTTCATCTGTTTTTGACTCAAGACTCAGGGAAATAGGTTCTGTACTTATAATGTATCTATTATCTATAGCACCTCCAATTTTCTAATTTGCATCAAACTCTAGCATGAGTGATTAGGAATGATTTTCACTTTCACATGTTTTTCTTCAATTAGTATTTCAAACAAATGGAAATCACTGCATATTTATGTGGCATATCTCAAGTTCTTCCCCAAACGAAACTGGTATGTTTAGATTAAATGACCATATGCATATCTTAGAAATATTTCAACATCTGGCCCTACTTTGCAAAGGCTTAGTTTCACAAGTTACACCAAAAAGAATGCATTTGAAAACATCTACGGCCTTGGGCATCTACAAGAAAACCACATCAGTGGGACTGTAAAAATTTTTACTTAAGTAAACATTAGAAATGTGACAAATTGCTAATTTCCTATGAAGGATAGTAAAATTCCAACTGAGAGCTCTAGGTTGGGGGTAGATGGGAGAATATAAATAGGTGTGTACATTTCCTAACCCCAGAGGCTCTTGTTGCCTAGATTTTGATTTAAAATATTGATGTCACCTGTTGGCTAAGTTATCACTGGTCTTTACAACTATTGCTCTCACTGAAACTCCATTTCAAGATCTCTTATACAGAGATTGTAGGTCTCAACACATATGCTGACGGGAGGAATTCCTGAGAGAAGTTAGAAATATCTAACTGACATCTGGGTTATGAGAAAAACAAATAGATAACAATAACTGTAAAATTATCAGACCTTCCCAGGAAAGCAATGATAATACCAGGGTCTAGGATGGTACAGATCTCTACACACTGCCTTGAACCTTAATCTTAAATATATAATCCTGAATCTATAACTTACCTCTCTCCTAGACTGTCTTTATCATTTGGGTTTAAAATTCAGTTCTGTTACTGATTAGCTAGTTTATGAAACACTAATCTCCGATTTATTCACGAATAGCTATTAGCACTTCCCATGATGTTTTTATTTAAGAAAGATATATTTTAACTTCATAATTTGAAGATTGCTATTGGTTTGGGTATTTGGAAACATCTTAATAAAATAGGAGCCATGCATTTATTAACATGTTAAAAGTATGTTTAAATGGGCCATATATTCTGCATCATATAAAGATGACAATGGCTACAGTTCTTTAAAGACAGGGTATCAAGTCTTCTTAGAGAAATAGCTGATTCCAGGTCTGGGCAGGAAATAGGCAAGTGAGCCTGAAACATCTTGTCATACCAAATAGTGATGGGTTTATGAAAGTTAGTAGGATCATGTCAAAAGGACTCAGGCACCAAATTAAGCTCCTACTAGCCAAAGATGGAATAAATCACAAAGCAACAAGGGTAAAATTATAATGGAGTTTATCTGGCATTTTTTAAATACTAGTCTATCACTGTTGGATAATACTAGAAAGTTAACTCATTTTGAAATCTGGTTAGTAAAGAGTTCAAGTATTTATACTACTTTTTAAAAAATAAAAACTACGTACCATGGCAACCAAACAATAAATGAGCCATTTTTTTTCCTTATTGAAAGTATTCCAGCTAATAAATGAAGAAAAGTTCATAGAACTAGAATTCACCATTTGAACCTCTTAATGAAATAATGAATAATGGATACAGGTACTTAAGCGTCAATGGCTACTAACATCACAAATAATGACACAATCAGACATCATGTGCCCCCTGATAAAAGAGTAAAATATCACTTAAGAAGTAGTTGTGCCAAAAAATAAAACCAAAACAAAACAAAACAGAACAAAAACAAAACCTTGAATGATATCATGCTGCCAGATGCAACTACTAACTTACAGATAATAAAGAGGACAGGGGAACATGTTAAACTATACCCTGGGTGTGCAGATAGCAAAATCCAGATTTCAGGCAATGGGATAAGACAAACAATATGCACTAGTACATAAAATTTTAATGGGAGACAAAGAAATGAAGAGTGAGGGAGAAACTACAGATTAAAATTGACATAAAAGGTATGTGAATCAATCCCAGTATGTGGACCTTATTTGGATCCTGATTCAACCAGGAACCTTTATGAGGTAATTGGAAATTTGAACCCTAGGTGGATATTTGATAATTGATTAATAAATTCTTGAGTTTTTAAGTGTGATAATGATATTGTGGTTACATATTATAAAAGAATTATTATCTTCCAGAGATACACACTAAACTCTTTACAATGAAATGATATATCTGGGATGTGCTTCAAAGTAATGTGGTGTGGAGGAAGTGAACAAGGGTCTGGAAGGAGAAAGATTGGCCATGTTTTTGTGGCTGTTGGGGCTAGTTGATGGGGTTGATTACCCTATCCTGTGTTATTTTATGAATGTTTGAAGTACTCTCTAATGTAAAGCTAGACATAAAATCAAACTAAAGAACACAGGCATTTCTTTCTTTATATTCTACTCAAGATGTTTAACCAATTTAAATATTTCAAGAGAAGAAATTTATGAGGACTAACTTAAAATACTGGCCTACATGCATGAGCTTTATTTAATATTTGCAAAAGCAGCCCATTTTTCTAGGGAAAAGGAAAGTACAAAGAACAGCTCTTTATTTATTTGTATATCTACTTAGTTAATTCACCCACATATTATCTGCATTCATTAGGGCCACTGACTATTGAATGGAAAGTCATTCTCTAAAATAAAACTGTACTATGTATTTAAGTCCATCATTATTTTAATAGAACAGAAATTTACTAAAACATAGATATTTTACCAGTTTTCTGTTTACTAAAGGCAACCAGGTACAAACACAAAACCAGAGTTCTTTCTTTCTTATACTGCATAAGCTATTTTTTAAATACAATATACAAATACTTTTTTTCATTTAAGTGTTTTGAGCTATTTCTACTGAAACTCAGTCTTTAATTGCACCATATATATGTAAAATGATAAGGTGAATTTCCCAACATTCTATCCTGCCCTTTTCACACCTTGTTTTTCCATTTTCCAATGCTAGATGTTACCTATCAATTTGTTGATTATGTCTGTGTCAGTGGACTTTCAAGAGAAAAAGAACAACTTGCTAAAATACAAACCCCGTTGACTAAAAGGTGGGGTGATGACACATCAAAATACTGACTTTAAAATGCTAATACATATCCACTGGTTTAGTTTAATTTTCTTATGATCAAGTAATTTTATTGTTTCCTTCTCAAGTTTTTCATGACTCATTGTTTTTTAGTTGTGGCTTTGAAAATGATCCTCTTCCCATGTCTTTATCATCTCAGACTCTGAGATTCACCTGTTTCAAACCCAGACGACAGGGGCAGGAGGCAGGGACTGGGCTCCGGTTGGAATCAGGCCATATTTCTCCCACAGGGTCCTTAGGCTGGGGAGGCCTGCTCGATATACAACTAAGGATAATTGTTCTTTAATTAAGGGGTATGTTTTCCTCTTTGATTGTTTTTGTAGCAATATCAAAACATTTATGAAATGTTTATCCTCCCAGATTCTGAAGTGTACTTTTTTGAGTCATTGGCTCATTTTCAATTACTGAAATAACTAAAGAAAGAACAAACAAATCCAAACAAGTAAATGGAAAATACATTTCCCTCCTTCTCTTATTTCTCTAGTGCAGAGTCTGTTCTTGTTTATGATATTTATATCAAGATCCCCTTTCTTGCATAAAATTGATAATTTAAAGAAAAACACTTACCCAGAACAAGAAGTTGAAGATAAACATAGAATATTTTATACAGCCACTCACACCTGCCATTTCGGAAAAGGATCAGGAATCCAGATGCTGTGAATTCAACTGTTCGTTCTAGTTGTCCTGCAATATGCTCTGGAGTAATTTGCCTGCAGAAATTTCTGTGCCCACGGCTTCAGAGCAGAAACAGCAAAGAAGTAGAGAGGGAAAAAAAAAAAAAAACCAGTTATTAAAGTGGATAAAAAATTAACCCACACATTTAAATATCAGAAAGCCTATCCCCAGGCGAGTATGTTCTTTTGCTTGTCATGGCTCCTGGGGCACTGGGCCAGGTTATTTATGATCCTTTCTCAAAAACTGCCTCCTCTAAAGTAAACAGATATCAAGTGCAGGGAGTGGCGCTGGATCAGAGCAGAGAATGGCACAGCGATACTAGGTTGGTGAATTTCAGGAACCACAGCCTTACTTCCCTGCCTTCTATTTCCACTAAGGGGAATAAGTCTGTTTTGCTCTGAGGTAAAGGGTCATTGTGTCTCAACTCATTTATGCATTGCACTTTCTCAAGAATATAAAATTTCTTCCAAATGCAATAAAATGCATTTAGAGATCTGCAAAATCTCAAGGCTCAGACATTATAACCTTTTGTCATTAACCTCAGAACAGTGAAACAATCATTACATGTATCTGCCTTCTAAAACTTCAAAATTTATTTCAAAACAATTCCGGAGCTGCCTTAAATGCACCACAGTTGCAGGAAGAAAAGAGGAAGAGGCAGCCTTGCTTATCTTGACAGGACCAGACCATTCAGTTTTTATCTTTATTTCTTTATGAGGTAAAAGGAAAAAAATCTCAGAAGTCAACCTCTGACTGTACCTATTGTGTTCATTTTATAATGTGTAGCATTTTTGATAGCTTGATTTGCTTTTAAGGTGGACCCTGTACTTTCCTTCCTCTGATAAATTGTGTCTAGGAACAGCTCCTCTCTACCAACCCAGTTTCTGGATTCTTCTGTCCTCTTGGGCACAAAATTCAAAATGGGAAGGTTGTCACGGATCAGTGACCAGAGATTGTACAATTTGTTTCCAGTGCTAATAGAAGGCAGCTGTCCCAGGTAAAGGCAAAATCTCCTGACTTAATCAGGGAGGTGTGGACTATTTTGTGTAAACAACCTGGGTCATGCTAGTTTCCACATCCTGCCTCTCAAAGGGAGTTCTTCTCCCATAAATATAAGAAGCTTTTTACTTCAAAGGGTTCTTGGGAAAATAAGCCTCTAAAATCTTTCTTAAATTCTATACAATAAGCAAACATGGACTTCTTCCAAAAGAAAAATATTTTTCTGATTTTTCACTGGCATACAAAGATGTTTTTGACAAAAAAATCACTCCCTGACTATAGACACAATACATTTTTAATGCATTATCAGCAATATTATTTAGTATTAAGGCTAAATTTAGGATTTATTCTAAAAATAATGGCTTGATATTTAAATCATCACTAAAATTGTCAGTGTTCTGTGCTGTTTCCTTCTAGGAAATGAAAATAATTTCACAAATGTCTACTGACATATTAGTGTATATAGAATAATCTGTGGCTGAAAGAAGAGTTTTAGACTGAATGAAAAAAACAAAAGGATTTATAGTCCCAAGAATGATTATTTATCATTTAAAGACAAAATCAGGAGACATCTACATTTTTAAATGCTGCTTTTTGACAAGAATATATTGAGTCCTTACTAAATTTCAGTGTGGAATAGATTTTTTTGGTGGATGCTGAAACTCCTTAAAAAGAATACTTTATAGTCTTTATAGACTTTATAGTCTTTATAGTTAAATCATTCTTGAACTCTGAAACACAAAAATCAGTGGATGTCATTTTACAGTAAAATGGCTGTGTGTAAGAGAAACCCCCAGTACAATTCAAAACGTGTGAAACAGTTCAGTCCTTTAAATTCCTACCCCAGTAAATGTTATAATCACATAAGAATTGCCCAAGCTGAATACGGTACAGTTATTTTGTATTTCTCTTTCTTTCTTGCCTCATATCCAATCACTCATCATGGTCTATGGAGCTCCTAAATTTCCACCATCTCATCCTTTTGCCACTGTCATTATTCAGCCCTTTGTCATTTCTTACTTGAGCCGTTTGAACAGAATCTTAATTCGTTTCCCTGCCAGTCTCTTCCCCCTCCTCTCTGCCTTAGCACTCTAGAATTCTCTTTCTAAATTCTTATTGATCAGGTAATTCTCCTGATTAAAAATCAATCTAAGGATGGTTGCCTGTTACCAACAAGATAAATTTCAGACGCCTTAGAATGGCACTTAAAGCACATGGCAGGCAAACCTCCACTCATCTTCCAGAACTTTCTCCCTCCCCTCTCTCCCTAGGCAGCCTCCACGCCTGGGCTCCCTAACCACAGAATTATTTCACAGGCCTAGAACATACCTTGGGATTTTATGCCTCTGTGCCACTTTGTTCCTTCCACCTGGAATATCCTTTCCCATCTTCTCTACCTGGTAAATTATTGCAAACATCCCTTGTGATACATTTCCCTTCCTCAACCACTGCCCTAGTCTGGGTGACCGACTTGCTTGTCAGTCCTTATGCCCATTATGATGTGAAAACAAACCTTTAGTCTACAGTTGCCGTCCTATCCCACATGTATTCGTATCTCTCCCTATTTGACCCTTTTACCCAAAAGGCAGAGATCTTGGCCTATTGTCTGTACCCACAGCAGTTGCCATTGGAGATAAAGGGATGCACAATTCCAGTTAAGCTCCCTGGAACAGCTGCCATTGGAGACAAAGGGATGCACAATTCCAGTTAAGCTCCCGGTAAAGTTCAACTAGTTATTTCCTCATAAGGTTCTCTAAGGAACTACCAACATGCTCCCCCAACCCACTAAAAAGTCAATTATTAGATTAAAAATTGTTTCTTTATTTCAAGACTTGTCAGAGCCTTTAACTTTTTGATATTCAAAAAAGTGATATGCAGCAATTCCCAAATGAACATGATCCCAGAACATATCCAGAACCAGTGTTATAGAACATATATGCATACTTACAGAAACACTGATCCAGACAAAATTCCATATTTTATACATGAAAAAGTACAGCCCAAGGAGATTGAGTAGCCGGTCCACAAAACTTGTTAGTGGCAGATCTCCTTCTAGAAATGAGGTCACATGTATCATATCAGTATTCTGTCTACTGGCATCAACTATGTCTCAAGTTATGCAGCATGAGCATGAGTCATTTGCCATCTTAGATCTTGAGATGTTGTCATATAACAGATATTTTAGCAGTGGAGGAGAAGGGGCTGGGGAATATCAGTAATACATCTTAGAGTAGACCCCATGAAACACCAGGCCAGGAAGGAGAGGCAGTGGAGAGTGGGATATCATAACAAGAAGTGACAACTGAGGGAAAGAGAAGAAAGTCTCAATAAATTTAGAGAAAGTTTTCCTAATGCTGCCATCATGCCAATTATTATTACTCGCAGGGATTCCCCAGGGTAAAGCAGGATAAGTTTTCAAATATGACTAATCATCAAAACCCTCCCTGAGTCACCCATCATTGAACTAGGTTTGATAATAGTACAGGAACGCTGGCAGGGAAAAGAGAGAGAAAGAGATTCCTTATGCTCAGGGTGGAGGAAAGTGTATGAATGGGACATCAGATGCCCTAAATAAAATATGGCATTTTCTCTAGGTTATCAGGCAAACCAGGCCCTACATTTGGGACTTGAACCAGAAAGCAAGCATAGATAAATAGTTCATATTTTCATCATGGTAACATTTTTCCCTCCATAAGATATACTCAAAAATTTATCCAACAAATGTGTTGAATGCCCACTACATTCTGGCATGATACTAGGTGCTGGAGACACAAAACTTTACAAAACAAGATAATCCCTACCTTCAGCAGCTGACACTGTAAAAATGACTTCCTCTTTGCATTTTTGTTTCCAAAATCTGGTAATCAACTATACTTGTCAATGGAGTAAGTAGTGAAAAAGCAAATCTGTGTTGTGGAGGAAAGATTCTTTTCTCTCATATCTTATGTATTCTCCCATTACCACTGTCATTCTACAGGGTACGGTTTTTTAAATGACACTGTGAATAATCAATTCATTTTCTCAAAGGTTAGGTGCAACAATTTTAAAAGATGCTGAAATTTCTCTTCCTTATGTCTGTGCTTAGGGATGGGTACATAAGGGCGTGGGGTAATACACTCTAAACAATTAAAGAGAATGTTCTTGTATTTTTTAGCATTTCTTATTTTGAAAAACCCTTTTTCTTAGTTTTGGAAAGTTGGAGTTGCTCGCTTATGGATTTTATGGTCTCTTTCACAAGAGCTCTTATTGTGCTCTAGTCCAATTCCAGCCTTCCCAAAACGAACATGCTTCTGCTTTTAATGAGCCCAATGTTCTATGCTTCCTACCCTTCATACGTATGGAGCCTGGATCACAGAAACCTTTGGGTATTCCCACTGGAGATGGGAAGCATCTGGTATGAGAATGATCCCTCTCCTTTATTTGCAGAACAAAGAAAAAACAATAATCTCTACTTATAGTATTAATTCCAGCTCCAAAATAAAGTGTGGCTTAGAATTGTCATTGTGAAGTAGCAATACACTCTTTATGGTGAATGAATATTCAATATCCAATATTCTTCTTCTATAGACATTTTTATTCCAAGCTATTTATGATTTGCACCTGGACATAAAATTACTAGTCACATAGGTCACATAAGGAAATGTATAAAAATGTGCATGAGAAAAATAGACTTTAGATCACCATAATCTAAAATCTATTTTGTTATGTGTATATAAGTAAAAACTGAAGCAAAATGGTTCAGTGATTAAAAATGAAATTTATGACCATGGCAGATTAGCGATGCCCAAGAATTCTCATTATGCCTCACTACAGTGTTTATACTTCTTTGAAACTGACAGCAAGTTGAGAAAGAGGCCAGCAGCTGGGCAGGGACCAGGATCAGGTCCCTGGCTTGGCAGCCCCTGAAGCTCAGCTTTGCCAGCCTTTCCTGGGTCATCTGCTTCTTAGGAAAGATTCATCTTAAATGCTCTCACAGGAAACAGAATGTCAATTTCTTAGTTTATCATGAGAAATGCACCTATCAAATCATCCAGCATAAGGTACTAGCTGATCAGAAAATCCTCTCTCCCTATAAAAAAAGTGGCACAGAAGCGAGAGCATACACAGATGGTGTTTTGGGGGATAAATTCAGTAAAACAGTCAGTGGATGTGTTTCCAAGATTTGATAGGCTGAAGAGCCTGGAACCATCCCAGAGATCCAACAGGCAAACCCTCCAGATGAAGCTCTCAGGGGTCTTAGCATCTTCTCCCTGAATATTGCTCTGACACACCACCAAAGTCTTTCTTCTTGAGTTTGCTATCTCTAAACTCTATTCAGCCCCTGCCCCCTCTGTGATTGCAGCCTATCTCCAGACAAGGGTATGTGATAATTGACTAGGTTTCCATTTACCAGATTGTAATTACAATTCAGTCCTACTTCCCAGGTCACATTTTAATTGCATTTTAGATGCTGCTCAAATTCTTCATTTACACATGATTGATCTCTTGGTTCATTCCTATAGATTTTTACCAGTTGATTTCTCAGAGGTCAATCATATTTTACTTCTCTCTAAATCAGGACTTGTGCCCACATACAGACTACAGTACTTAACAAGAGAATGAAAAATACAAAACAGGGCTTTGTAATCACCAGCCCAAGATCCTTGTGCTGGGTATTTGCCTGGCTGTTTGCTTTTTATGTTTAAAGTTTAAATGCCAACCTGCTTTCCTGTGAGTTGTCTCTGAATCAGTCCTTTGTTTGGTAAGTTTATAAGGTACATATTAACTACTGAACGTGATTAGGCTCTAAGTTAACAGTGATTATAGGAGGTAGAAAAGTGAGTAGAGGCCACCAATACAGGAGAAAAAAAGTAAAAAAATAAAAAAAAATAGAATTGGGTGGCGATGTTTAATCCTTGTATCAGGCACCAGCTTCTCCAACTGAAGGAGTCAACAAAATGTTACACTGAATTTAACACAGGCTTGTCCCATGACTGGTCAGAAATAAACAGACATTTTACTCATAATGCTAATTAGGATCGCACAAGTGACTAATTCCAAATTAGAAAGATTTATTCAACCTCACACAGTGGGAATGTACTGCATAGCTATTTTGGTTCTCAGGGAAACATAAAATAACAGGAAGTCATTGTAAAAGGTCATTTATGAGGAAATCCCAAACCTCCAATTCACGCCTTTGTAAGAAGCAAAAATACGTATCTCAAATACACTCAGGTAGAAAATAACTCACACTCTGGCTTGAATGAATTTTTTTTTAACCACACAGCAATCTATTTTAGGTTTCTCTTGAGCACTTGGAAGACCTGGTTTGCCCTTAATGTGAGAAGAAAACAAAAGAAACGGATATCACAGGAAACCTGTGGCTGAATGCCTAACCCATAATTCCCCAAGCGAAAGGGCAATGGCCCGACTGCATTTTCCTCACTGTCATACCATATGAATGGACCACCCCAATTTCCACAGTATCAAATACAAGTGCACGTCAGTAAGAATGTAATATCCACATGCAGTCCTTCCAGAAACCAGACACAGAATACACCATTTCTCCTAGAATTCTGTTTTGGCTCCTTTCTCCATTTAGGGTCAGGCATTAAAGTGTCCTTTCCTGACCTCCCAGCAATTTTCTTAGTTATTAACACCCTTGTTGATTCCGAAAGTTGAGGAAGTCAGAATATTTTTTAAATAAGCTACTTTTAGGGGTCATTCAAGGGCCTATGGGTTAAACAAAGCCCAGGGATTGTTTTGCTTCGCACGAACTCATGTTGATCTCTAATTTTGCCTCCGCTAATCATTAAACCTTCAGAAAATATTCCAAAGGAGATCTTACTGGTTTGAGCTGTTTTTCAAATTATGGGAAGGACCTAGACTCCTTGTGCATGCTAATTTATTTACACCATAGTCCTACTTGAGGCTTCAGAGAGCCAGGGAGTTCCTGTAAGTGCTCTGTTCCCTTTCCTCTCCTCTCTTCATACTTTCTTGAATACATGAGTGTGAAGAGGTAGTGTTAAGCCAGAAAGAGTGGCCTAGCCAAGGCCCTTCAAGAAGGAATGTGCAAATCTGGGAACACATTCCAGGATTTCTAGCTACCAGCACAGAACCTGATGTATAAGAAGTATCAGCCAGAAATTTCAAGTTTCTTGAGAATCACTGTATTCTCAGCCAATTCTCTAAGGAGCTGAGAAGGAAATAGTTCATAAAGCAATTCGCAGTGCAGTAAAAGATTATGTCACTCCCGGGCTTTGAACCCTCTAATGGATTCCCATCACAATTAGAATAAAGCCCAAACCCACACAAGATGGGCCCTGGGCTGCATCACTGTTCTCAACACCCCACCCCACCCGGCTTTCTCCCTCACTCAAGCTGTGCCAGCCACAGCGGGCTCCTTGCTGCTCCTTGGACTTGCCAAGTATATTCCTAACTCAGGGCCTCCTCATTTCTTCTTCCCCTCCAGATGCTCTTCATCTGCAGAGCAAGATGACTCATCCTCTCCACTCATTGTATTTCATGTCTGTTTATCTGTTGTTTTCTTTTTTGCTTCCTTTCTGGAATGTCAACTTCAGAAGATCAGGGGCAGTTTCTATGTTGTTCACTCCTGTATCCCCAGGGCCTGGAATATAGTAAGTGCTCAATAAATATTCCTTGAATAAATGACTGAGTAGCAAGTTATCTAAATATACTAATTTTATTTTAAATAACAATAAAGAGCGTCAGTTCAAGTTCGTGATTGCATTCCTACTACCTAGCAGAGTACCAGACTAGCAGATTATAATCACCATTATGTGCTGGGATACTGCTTTGCAAAAGATTATTAAAGTCCACTCTGCCCAAATGGGACTTATATTCTATCAACTTGAGATAGCAAACAAAAAAACACACAAATAAAGATGCAAGAAAACACCAAGAAGATAAAAATAGCAGGATCCCGTGCTACAAGGTAAGTGAGGGAATTATTTCACTTCAGATGAAACTCTGAAAAGGTGACATTTTAGCTGAGTCCTGCCTGATAAGAAAGCACAAGTCATGCTGACATCTAGATAAAAGAGCCAGACAGACACAGGTAACAGAGGGCACAAAGGCTCTAAGGTGAGCAGGCCATTGGCATGCTAAAGAAAGAAGGCCAGCGTGTATGTAGCATAAAGAGGGTGGAGAGCATGGCACGGCAGGAGTTTAGAGAGGAAGCTCTTCAAGCCAGATGCTGTAAAAAGTTGTAAACCAGGGAGAAGAGAATGAAGTTTATTTAAGTTTAAGTATTGGAAGCATAGGCAGGTTTAAAGCAATGAAGTGACATGACCCAGTGGTCTAGGCAGTGGATGATAGTGGCTGGTCTAGGGCGATGGTAGCGTACAGAAGGAGAAATGAATAGATCCAGGATATGCTTTAAAGATGAAATCAACATTGAGGGGAAGGGAAAGAGAGAATCATGGACGCCACCCAGATTTTAACTTGAACAACTTGCTTGGTAGTGATGCCACCAAGACAGAAAACTGGGCAAGAAGCAAAGGCTCTGTTTTGAACATCCTAGATTCGAGATGTCTATTAGATACCTAAGTGGAGATGTCAAGTGGGTAGTTCAATATGTGAATACACAATTCAAGGAAAATATTAGGGCTGAAGATATAGATTTGGGTATTTTTGCCATTCAGAGGATAAAATTACCTAAGGAGAAGGCATGGATAGATAACATAAGAACCCTGACCCTGTCCCTGGAGAATCACATTATTTAAAGTTGCAAAAAAGAAGAGTAAAATACATAGTACTGACAAGCAGTTAACAGTGAGTTAAGAGAAAAACCAGCAGGGTGGTATCCAGGAAGCCAGAAAAAGAAAGTGTCTTAGGAAGAGTGGAGCAGCTGCCAAGTGCTGCTGAGAAGTCTGGTAAGATGAGAACTCCCAGTCCCACTGGTTTTGGCAGCATGGGATTACTGCTGTCTTTGAGAGAAGGCCTGTCTTAGTCACACAGTGGGGACAGAGCCCAGATGGAAAGAGTTGAAGAAGGAATGAGAAGTATGACAGTGAAATAATTTATTTTAGACAATTATTTCAAGTTTTGCTATAAAGGAATGGATTCAATATATGGAAGCTGGGCCAACATGGGCTTATATAGCTCCACTGCTCACTGGGAATTTCAGAGGGATATGAAAATTCATTCCCATATAAAATTAATTTAAAAGTTTCTTACCATATTGACAATTAAGATTATGAGATTGTATCATGTGGAATTAAACTCTCCATTGATTCAATGAAAGCCAGTAGAAATTATAAATGCAGGTCACAGCGAAGTAAATCATAATATAAAATAGAAAAATAGAAATATAGGGTTTCTTGGATAATGACTTCCTATAGGTTTTCAGATGAATCTCTCTCAAATGCTATAACTAGTAACTAGTAATTGTACCCTACATAATAGATATTAATAAGAAACATATATCAACTGAATTAATAAATCCAATCAAATATTATAAGCATTGAATGGAAAATCAAGAGAAATCTACAGTGAGAATTTTAGTGGCTATATTGTGTAATGCTCCAGAAAAATCTTAGGCAGCTTATAAAAATATACACATAGTTATAAAATATATAAATAAACAAGGAAATTTAAAGTGAGAAAATGGATGAGACTAGGTAGACACAAGACTTCTCATGGTATATATTTTTATATCCATTTGATTTGTGAACTGTACAAATGTATTTTCTATCCAGAAAAGTAATTTTAAAAAATCCAGAGGTTCAATCCAAAGCTAAGGAAACAGGTAACTGAACAGGTCTCAGCAGTCAGGCTAGGATGGTGTTTTAGATCTGCTTTGGGTTATATCAGAGGGGAAACAGCGAGGTATGTGCTCTATGCTGGCTGACTGGACTCAGAGCCTAAATATACGTAGGGGAAGTCAGTGACAGGGCTCAGTCAAACATTTGGGAAAATTTTCGGGATAGGGAATTGAGCATTATGATCATGGATGTGATACAAGCAGGCAGATATATATTCAAGAACAATGTTCTATGGACATCCATTCTAGGACATGGATTTTTTTTGTTTTTTGTTTGTTTGTTTTGTTTTTGCTCCATGCTTTGATTTTAAATTTTTTCTCAGAGTAAAAAGACCATTTTGGTACATGTTAAACCATTCTCCAGAAGGAAAAAAAAAAAAGCAGATTCTACTGAAGCTGGAGGCTGATGAGGACAGCAGGGAGAGAGGGCAGCTCTCCTTAAAGATGCTCGGGCTTTGAGCCCCACCATTCTTATGTCTTCCCAAGGCATGTCAGCCAGACACAAGCTGTATTTTGAATGTGGCTGGTCCCTTGATTCCCACCAGGGTACGTCATTTACCGCTCTCAGTTTTGAGGCTATTTTACCCAGTGTTTTGTTGATTTTCCTAGTGGGTCACTTTTTCCCCTGACAGTTTAATTTCTTTATCTGACATTCTGGTATCTTTCTATCTCTAAAAACTTCAAACCCAAGACTATCAAATTAAACTGATTTGTTCCTCCAAATAAGCAAGCATCATCTCCTATCTTTACTATTTATTTTTTTAATTAGCGGACTTCAAGTTTTTATAGCAGTTGCAGGTTTATAAAAAAATTGAGTGGAAAGTAGAGAGTTCCCATATAGTCCCTCCCCCACCTCCCACCACAGTTTACCCAGTTATTAGCATCTTGCATTACTGTGGTACATACATTATAATTAGTAAGCCAATATTGATATATTATCATTTTTAAAAGGCCATAGCTTACTTCAAAATTCACTCTTTGTGTTGTAAATTCTATGGATATTGACAAATGTATAATGGCATGTACCCATCATTAAAGTATCATACGGAGGGAGTAGTTTTGCTGTCCTAAAAATTCTCTGTGCTCCACCAACTCATCCTTCTCTTTCTCCCACTCCCCATCCTCACATCCAGCAACCACTGATCTTTTTATTTTTTTCACTCTTTCCTATCTATCCTTATACTGATCATAGCACTTGTTTCATGTTTACTTCTGTCTCTCCCACTAAATGGTATCATTGTTGAGGCTCTAGACATCCCCTCCAAGTCTTCAATCCCTGTTAGAGAACCTGGCACAAAATAGACATTAAATAATTTCAAATGAATGACAGTCATCAGCTTGGTTTTCGAGTCCAAGCCTCAAAGGCCCTGCCCAGGAAAATCCAGAACCACTTGGAAATGGCTTCACACATTTAATTGTGTTGGCTTTATGGACCTCTGATCTGTGCTAATAAGTGGAAATTTAAGCAAGGTGGTTATTGACTTTGGAGACTCTGCATGAATCTAAGAACATACAAGGCAAGAGATCAGTTTCCATTACATCAGCGCTTCTTGGATAGTACCTAAAGGAGATAAAGTGCATCAGAGCATTGATATTCAATAAATTACTTGTTTATAATATTATTGAATACTTTTATGCATGCTCTTCAATATAAAGGAGGAAAGTAAGTCGGAGCATTTTATTGATTGCTGTAAGTTTTATTCTCTGGGGCTGTTCACATTTACATGGGAGCTGTCAATGTTTATTAAGTTTCTGGGTTTCTCTGATAAGAACTACCCACACTGAGGCTGAATTAAGAAGCCTTTGGACAAGCCTGGACAATGCATTTGACTTTGGTCCATTTGTTGCATAGTTCAAAGTATCTTGGTTTTTCCATGTAAATATATTCTCTTTGATACCAATGATGGCATTAACACAAAGCAGAAGTCAAGTAAACCATATAACCAGAATGTATTTTTTTTTTCCTTTCCTCTCTCAATAAAAATAGTTTTATATGTAATGAGAAAAAGAGAATAGCATTTGCAGCGTTCTTGGGTTTTTTAAATTTCAATAGATTTAGGGGGTACGAGTGTTTTTTGTTGTATGGGTGAATTATATAATAATGAAGTCAAAGATTTTAGTGTACCTATCGCCAGAATAGTGTACATTATCCCTATTAGAATGATTTTGTCCCTCACCATTCCTCTTGGTTTTCAATGTCCATTGCCCTGAGTGCAACTGTCCTTTTAATATAATGACTTTTTTTCCTTTGCGTAAATACCCAGTGGTGAGATTGCAGGATCAAATGGTAGGTTCACTTTTAATTCTTGAAGAATCTCCATACCGTTTTCAATAGAGGCTGTAATAATTTGCACTCCCACTAACAGTGTATAAGCATTCCTTTCTCTGTGAATCTATGACAGCATCTGTTGTTTTTCAACTTTTTAATAATAGCCATTCTGACAGGGGTAAGGTGGTATCTCATTGTGGTTTTAATTTGCATTTCCCTAATGATTACTGATGTTGAGTGTTTTTTCATATGTTTGTTGGCTATTTGTTTATCTTCTTTTGAGAAAAATCTGTTCATGCCTTTCATCTGCTTTTTAATGGGGTTGTTTTTTTCTTGTTGATATGTTTGAATTCTTTGTAAAATCTAGATGTTAGTCCTTTGTCAGATATATATTCTGCCAATATTTTCTCCCATTCTGTAGGTTGGCTGTGCACTCTGTTGATTATTTCCTTTGCTGTGAAGAAAGTTTTTCATTTAATTAAGTCTCATTTATTTATTTTTGTTTTTGTTGCATTTGCTTTTGGGGTTGTAATCATAAGTTCTTTGCCTAGGCCTATGTCCTTACTTTTTCTTCTAGAAACCATAAAGATTGGTTTCCAGTCTTACACTTAAGTCTTTAATCCATCTTGAGTTAATATTTGTATATGGTGAAAGACAAGGATCCAGTCTCATTATTCTGTATGTGGCTATCCAATTTTCACAGCACTATTTAGTGAATAGGGTATCTTTACCCCATTGTATGTTTTGGTCTATTTTGTTGAAAAGTAGTTGGTTGTAGGTATATGGCTTTATTTCTGTGTTCTCTATTCTGTTTCACTGGTCTGTGTCTACCTGTACACAAGTACCATGCAGTTTGATTACTATAGCCTTGTAGTATAATTTGAAGTCAGGTAATGTGATGCCTTCAGATTTGGTTTTTTTGCTTAGGATTGCTTTGTCTATTTGGGCTATATTTTGGTTCCACATGAATTTTAGGATTATTTTTTTCTAGATCTGTGAAAAATAACTTTGGTATTTTGATGGGAATTGCTTGGAATTGTAAATAACTTTGGGGCAGTATGGGCATTTTAACAATGTTGATTCTATAATCCGTGAGCATGAGATGTTTTTCCATTTGTTTACATCATCAATGATTTCTTTCATCAGTGTTTTGTAATTCTTCTTGTAGAGATCTTTCACTTCCTTAGTTAAATATATTCCTAGGTATTTTCTTTGCAGATATTTTAAATGGTATTGAGTTCTTGATATGACTCTTAGCTTGACTATTATTAACATATAGAGATTCTACTATTTTGTATATATTAATTTAGTAACCTGAGACTTTACTGGATTTATTTATCAATACCAGGAGTCTTTTGTTGTAGTTTTTAAAGTTTTCTAGATATAAGATCAGATCCTTGGCAAACAAGGATAGACTGACTTCCTTTTTCTCGAGTTGGATGCTCTTTATTGCTTTCTATTGCCTGATTTCTCTGGCTAGGACTTCCAGTGCTATGTTGAATAAATGTGGTGACAGTGGGTACCCTTGTCTTGTTCCAGTTCTTAGGGAATATGCCTTCAATTTTTCCCATTCAGTATGATGTTGGTAGTGGGTTTGTTATATGTGGGCTTTATTATTTTGAGATGTATTCCTTCTATGCCTAGTTTGTTGAGGGTTTTGTCACAAAGGGGTATTAAATTTTATAAAATGATTTTTTTGCATCTATTGTGATGATTATATGGTTTTTGTTTTTGATTCTGTTTATGTAGTGAATCACATTTATTGATTTCCTATGTTGAACCATCCTTGCATCCCTGGGATGAAACCCACTTGTGATCATGGTGAACTGTGTTTTTGATGTGCTATTGGATTCTGTTTGTTAGTATTTTGTTGAGGATTTTTGCTTCTATGTTCATGAAGATTATTGATCTGTAGTTTTCCTTTTTTGCTGTGTCCTTTCCTGATTTTGGTATCGGATTGATATTGGCTTTATTGTATAAGTTAGAGAGGATTCTTTCCTTCTCAGTGTTATGGAACAGTGCCAGTTCTTCTTTGTAGGTCTGGTAGAATTTAACTGTGAATCCATCTGGTCCAGGGCTTTTCGTTGTTTTTGTTGGGAGGTTTTTTATTACAGTTTCAATCTTGCTTCTCATTATTGGTCTGTTCAGGATTTCTATTTCTTACTGGGTTTTATGTTTCTAAAAATGTATTCATTTTCTCTAGATTTTCTACTAATAGTTTATGTGCATAGAGGTTTTCATAGTAGTCACAGATGATATTTTGTTTTTCTGTGGTATAAGTTGCAATGTATCCTTTTCCATTTCTGATTGAGCTTATTTGAGTTCTTTCCCTTTTGTTTCTAGTTAATGTAGCTAATGGTCTATCAATTTTGTTTATTTTCTCAAAAAATCAACTTTTTGTTTCATTGATCATTTGTATTATTTTGTTTATTTAGTTCTGCTCTGAGCTTCGTTATTTCTTTTCTTCTGCTGGCTTTGGGTTTGCTTTGTTCTTCTTTTTCTAGTCCTTGAGATGTGATATTAGGTTATTAATTTATAATCTTTGGGTCATTTTGATATAAGCATTTAAGGCTATGAACTTCTCCCTTAGCACTGCTCTTGCTATATTTCATAGATTATGGAAGCTTGTGACCCCGTTGTCATTCAGTTCAAGGAATCTTTTGATTTCCATCTTAATATCATCACTGACCCAAAGATCATTCAGCAGCAGGTTGTTTAATTTCCATGACTTTGTGCAGATTTGAGAGTTTCTCTTGGAATTGATTTCTAGTTTTATTCCACTGTGGTCTGAGAAGATATATAGTATAATTTCAAATTTTCTGAGTATGCTGAGACTTTTTTAGTAGCATAACATGTGATCTATCTTGGAGAATGTCTCATGTGCTGATAGAAGAATGTATATTCTGCAGGTTTTGAGTAGAGTGTTCTGTAAATGTCTGTTAGGTCTATTTGTTCTAGAATCCTGTTTATGTCCAGTGTTTCTTTGTTGGTTTTCTGCCTCAATAACCTGTCCAGTTTTGTCAGTGGAGTGTTGGCTATTTGGCAGTGGAGTGTTTGTCAGTGGAGTGTTGAAGACCCTGGCTATTTTGATGTTGTTTATTTTCTTGCTTAGATTTAGTAGAATTTATGAATCAAGAAGCTCCTGTATTAGGTGCATATATAGTTAGGATTATTATACCTTCTTGTTGAATTGGTCTGTTTGTTGTTAAATAATGAATGTCTTTGTCTTTTTTACTATTTTTGATTTAAAGTCTATTTTATCTGATATGAGAATAACCACTCCTTTACTTCGATTTCCATTAGCATGGAATATTTTTTTTCTACCACTTTAAGATGAGTCTATGAGAATCTTTGAGAGTTAAATGGGTTTCCTGGGGACAGCACATATTTGGGTTTTTTGTTTGTTTGTTTGTTTGTCCATTCAGCCCATCTATACCTTTTAAGTAGAGCATTAAGGCCATTTAAGTTCAACATTAGTATTGATATGTGAGATACTGTTCTGTTCATCATGTTGGCTGTTTATGTAGGTTCTTTTTTTGCTCCCTTATGTTACTGTTTTATAAGAGCTGTGAATTTTTACTTTTGGATATTTTTACACTGGTGGGTACTGATTGTTCTCCTCCATGTATAGAGTGCTTTTAAGAATTTTTTGGTAGGGCAGGTCTAGCGGTGACAAATTCCTTTAGTGTTTGCTTGTCTGGGAAAGACTTTATTTCTCCTTTATTTGTGAACTTATTTTCACAGGATACAAAATTCTTAGTTAGAAGTTATTCTGTTTATAAAAACTAAAAATTAGACCCCAAGCCCTTCTGGTTTATAAGGTTTCTGCTGAGAAGTCTGCATTAGTATGATGAGTTTTCCTTTGTAAGTTACTTGATGCTTTCATCTCAGTGTTTATAGGATTTTCTCCTTCAATTTGACTTTGGCCAGACTGATGACTATGTGCCTTAGTGACGTCCTATCTGCCATGAATCTTCCACGTGTTTGATGACCTTCTTGTATCTGGGTGTCTAAATTTGTGATACCAAGAAAGTTTTGCTCAAATAGATTTTCCATGCTTTTTCCTTTTTCTTCTTCTCCCTTAGGGACATCTGTGATTCTTATATTCATTCACTTGACACAGTCCCATATTTCTCAAAGAGATTGTTCATTCTTCTTGATTCTTTTTTCCTACATTTTTGACTATTTTAATTCAAGACCCTTGTCTTCAAGCTCTGAAATTCTTCCTTCTGTTTTGTCTAGGCTGTCATTAAAACTTTCTACTGCATTTCGCAATTCTCTAAATGACTCATTTCTAGAAGTTCTGAAAAAGCAAATTTTTCATTCAGCCACTGGATTTTGTTTTGGTTTCTTTGTGTTTGTTTTCTTCTCAATCCCATTGATCTTACTTGCCATCCATATTCTGAATTCCACATCTGACAATTCAGCAATTTCCTTTTGTTTGGAGTTCATTGCTGGAGAAGTATTGTGATCCTTTGAGGGTGTCAAAGCAACCTTTTCTTTTTTTATGTTGGTTACTTTTTTTTTATATTGGTTCCGTTTTATGTTGGTTCCTTTTTTTATGTTGGTTTCCTTTTATGTTGGTTCTAGAATTCTTATGCTGGTTCCTTCTTACTGAAATCTCTTCATTCAGATCAAGACAGATAGTTTTGTGGTACACCTGTTCTTTTCTGTGGTACATTTGTTTGCTTCCTCTCCTCTGGGAACTCTGTTTCTCAGCGAAGAGAGGTAGAGATCTCTGGGTGTCATACTTGAATCCTACTCTGGAAAATTAACCAAGCAAGAAACAGGCAGGTGCACTTCGAGCCTTTAACACTGTTGCTCTTCTGTGTCTCCCTGTTTCCCCGCTGTTGTCATAGGTGGTTGGCATGTATGGCATGAGTACTGGCCCTGCTTAGGTCTGTTGGTGGTGGCATTACCTCCTCAGATGGCAGCAGCAAGCACCAGGGGCTGTGGGTGCTCTCTCTGTCTGGGTCCACTGGCAACTGTGGCCAGATGGGGCTGCCCAGGTGGTGGCAAACAGCAATGGGTCCATGGATGCTCATTCTTCCCAGATCTCTTGGTGGCAATAGAGGCACATGGTACCCACCAAGAGATCCACAAGGGGGCCTGGCCTCCCTGCTCCCTCTCCAGCTCAGCAAGGATGATAAAGAGGCAGCAGGAATGGATCTGATCCCTAGGTAGATGCAGCGCTCTGGGTCTGAAAACTCAAAATGGCACCATACAGCTCCCAGGGTTTGTAAGCCAGCAGGACCCTGCTGTGCCTTCTCTCTGGAGCAATACCATTGCACTGTATCCAGTCAACTCCCTGTGACAGTCTAGTGGCCTGTTGCTTTGACAGGACCCTCCCACAGCTCTGATTGCAATGTCCACAGGGGAAGTGTGGAGCTCCAGGGTTTTCTCCTCTGTCCCTTCCTCACATGCCTGTGCCTTCCCTTGTACCTCCAATCCTGTAAAGTAGGTCACCCTGATTTTCTCTCCTTCACTTTGGGAGCCTCCTGTCACCATTCCGTTGGTTCCCAATGCTCTCTCTTAGATGACTGATCCAAAGGTGACTATCTACTTGCCAACTGCAATCTTGTCTGTGAGAGTGTAGTGTGCAGGCTGCTTCTAGTTTACAATCTTTAAACCATTAATCTTTTTATGTTTCCATAGTTTTACCTTTTCCAAAATGTCTTAAAAGTTGGAATCATACATCTATCTTTTTCAGATTGACTTCTTTCACTTAGTAATATGCATTTACGTTTCCTCCATGTCATTTTGTGGCTCAATAGCTTATTTCCCTTTAATGTTAATATCTCTCATTGGATATTTTATTTTAATACTGAATAATATCTCACTGGATATGGACATACCACAGTTTGTTTATACATTTACCTACTGAAAGCCATCTTGGTTGTTTTCACGTTTTGGCAAGTATGAAGAAAGCCTCTATAAACATTCATGTACAAGTTTTTGTATGGACATAGTTTTCAACTAATTTAGGTAAATACCAAAGGTAAATACCAAAAAAATTTGGTAAATACCAAAAATACACAATTTCTAGGTTGTATGTTAAAAGTATATTTGGTTTTATAAGAAACTGTCAAACTATCTTCCAAAGTAAGCTGTACCATTTTACATTCTTACTAACAATGAATAAGATTTCTTATTAACCCATATCCTTGTCAGCATTTGATGTTGTCAGTTTTCTGAATTTTAGCCATTTTAATAGGTATGTAGTGGGGTTTCATTGTTGTTTTAATTTGTAATTCCCTAATGACATATTATGTCACGTTGAACACCTTTTCATATATATTTGCCACTTGAGTATCTTCTTTTGTGAGGTGTTTTTCAGATCTCTTGCCCAGTTTTTGATTGGGTTATTTTATTCTGGTTGAGTTTCAAGAGTTCTTTGTATATTTTGGAGACCGGTCCTTTACCAGATACATGTTTTACAAATATTTTCTCCCATTTTGTGACTTGTCTTTTCATTCTCTAAATACTATTTATTTTAAGAAGAAAAATATCATCCCATATGAAACTGAGGCCCAAAAACCATTATTCTTGAAAGATTATTTTCCCAATTTACTGACACATTTTGTTACCTCTGGAAAAACTCTAACCTCATATCCACTGCCAATACCTTACTGTGTCTTACTGAATTACTCTAATAACTGTTTCCTTGGACTTGAGGATTTTAGTTCTGTAAGAACTGTGAAGGATCCGAGATTTTACCCTAATTGTAGACTAACAGGTTATCCTGCCACAGTTTGATGGTTGCTGTCAGAAGACATGAAACTCCTGGGTCAGACACAATGACTTTATTACTCATAACACAGAAAGTTCTACAAATGTCACGTTTCTAAGTGTTTTCTTTATTCCCCAAGTCCCATGGGGGAGATGCCCAGAAGCCCACATGGATATTGAATAGACAGTAAGTTTGTATCACACTGAAGAACTCTGAGCTTAGGAAACTTCAATCTTTTAAAAGGGTTTCTTCCCATCTCCCATAAGGCAGATGCTATCTCTATATTCCAAGGTTATTTACTATATAGACATTCTTGAATCTGTCAATTCCTTTGCTCATAAGCTTACAGAAATGTGAGAGACCCATGGAGAATTTTCTCCCATCATAATATTTCATCTCTCCAGGCTTATGGTGAACTTCCAGAATAAGTATTCCATTTTCCAAAAAAATTCCCATGTTTATGAAAAATATCAATAACAGTTCTCTATTACCTAAACAAAATAAAAACTCCTTAGCAGAGCATTGAGACCATTCAATTACAGTCTCCCAGTTACCCCTTCTAATCTTACTTCCTAAAACTTCCCAATAAGTATCATCATGCCAGCCAGTACAAACTTGTTGCCTTCTTCTTTTTGAAACAGCACTATCCTTTCATTCCTTCCATTCTCCCTATCTTTAATGCCATCCCCCATCAGCAATTTCATTGACACAATCAGATCTTTTTGTTCAAGCATTAAGTCAAATGATATCTCTCACATGAGACATTTTTAAAATGAATCCCTTCCTTCTCCTGAACTCTGCTAGCACGTTCCCCCATACCTCAGTTTAAGTACTTTTATTATATTTAGTTGTCTATTTGTATTTTCTCTCTACTAGCATGCAAGCAACTAGGGTCTATATTTCTTCATACCAAGAACTCTGTATATAAAATAATTGAGCAAATGAAAGAATAAGCAAACATTGTGATTTTTATATTTTCCTAAAAATTTTTGAGACAGAGACGAGGGTATAATTTTCAAAAACAATCATCTTTTATCAATAAAACAACTGCTTCTCAACTTACCAATTTTTTTCATCCTTACCATAATCAGAGATACTTTTTAGATCTTCTTGGCATTTTGGCAAAAAACCCAATGCTTCCTTTTATTAAACCTGCTGTAATGTTTTAACCTAATGTGAAAGTAGCAAAGCAAAACAAAAATTGCATTCTGGCTTGTCAGAATCCCTCTTTCTATCCCTTTTATCTGGACTAAAATCCTTCTTCAACTTTCCTAACTGCTTGACATCCTTTGAGTGCTTTCATGTTAGCATTGCTTGTCATGAAGTCACCTTGCACAACCCAGCCCTCCCAAGAGGAGAGCAGGTTCCAATTAAGCTAACAGTCAGCAGGGTGAAAACAGTGTCTGCTGAGATCAGAATAACACAGTATTTTCAAGAATGAAAGGTTCACAACTTTTTTCCAGAAACTAACAGGAAAGGCAGCTCCCAGCTTGCAAGGAAGACAAGATAGCTCCTTCAGAGAGACTGTCAGGTGGAGGAGAAAACAAGGGAGACAACCAGCTATGCAAAGAGAGGTGCAAACCAGAGGCTCTTGGCAAAAGCATGGGCTTTGTGTTCACAGAGTTCTGGATTTGGAAGTAAGACTCTCTTTCTTACCAGTTCTTTTGTCTATTTAACATTTTTTTAAGTGCCTAATTAGTGCTGGGTATGCAATAGTCAATAAGGCCAATGTAATCTCAGCCCTGGTAGATTTTACAATCTACCAGGGCTTAGACAAAAAGCAAATAAACCAACAAATCAATTTATACTTATAAGTTATGATTAATGCCATGAAAGAAATATACAAGGTGTCCAAGAAAGTCAATGATTATAAGAACCTACTTTGATTGCATGGTCTAGAAGGCCTTGTGTTGGGAGATAATGTTTAACTTGATGTGAAAAATAAGGTGCCAGCCAGACAAAGATGGGGGGGGGGGACAATTAATCAGGGAAAGGAAGGGCATTTTACCTCATCTGCAAAATGAGTATTCTCATGAAAGTTTACATATAAAATGTTTGATACAGGAATAATGCATTGTAAATGCTCAGCAAGTGATGGTTCTTGTTATTTCTATGGCTGTTGACTGTATTTATAGTTTGTAGCCAGTCTGTAAAAGCCTACAGATTACTGAAAAATCTTTTAAACCCTAACAGACACTTAAATAATAAGCATCAGCAGTTATATCTTTAAAGAAGAGAGAAATGTATAGAACATTATACACAACATAGAGAAAATATCATTTGCAACTCAGCATCCTCAGTAATTCATATGCTGATAATTAGGAATCTTACATTTGTTCTGTGAAGCAAGTGAAAAATGTAATCAAAATATAAACAGTCAGGATGCTTAACTTAATTAAGGAAACCTGTTGTTTCTGAGCAACTTTAACCACATACATTTGCATACAATTAATGTGTTGATTACAAATGACTTAAATTTTCTCATTAAAGCAAGGCAAATAAGATCTTAGCTCCACCTTTGCAAACTTGCATTTCTTGACAAAGCTTGCAATAATTAAGTTATGCTGCTAACTTAGACTGATTCTTTTCTTTAGTTAGTCCAAATTAGAGTTTTCTGTGTTGCCAGTCCTAAACTGAGCTGCTTTCCTTTAGTAGCTTTTTATAATTTATAATTTGTCATTTTCCAGAAGGCAGTGGATCCAATTAAGGTAGACTCTTTTATGGCTAAATGATCTTTGCAATAGTTATAATTTGATAAAGATTGAAAGGGTGTTCAAGATGTAATTTTCTTTCCTTTATTATTCTGCCAAATCTTCCTTTCTATAATCCTCAAGACTATTCCCACATCTCTGATTCCATATGCCCAGAGAGCCCCATACGGGCCCCATATGATTCTCTACTTACTTAAAAAAAAATTTTGCCTTTGTTCTCTGCCTCATGGGAGGAGATGAGTTGTTAGAAGAGTTGTGCAAGTTTTAGCATACAGTCCCAGAAGTCAGGCCTCCCATTGAACTAAAGGTCCCAAAGTGGACCTTAAAAAACTAATGTGTTTTATTAATGTTGACTGACAATCTTCATGTCCTAGGAGGAAGAGTTTCAGATCATCTCTAGAGTTTATCCTTTTCCGACCATTTTATAAAATATTTTAAAATGTTCAAGATCATCATTAGACAAGCTTTGGACAATGTTAAGGAGATAATTTTTTTAAAAAAATAACATCATGACTCTCATAGAGATATCCAGTGAGCATGTATCCTTAATGAGGGAATTGGTAAGAGGTTACACACAAGCAGTTCAAAGGAGAATTCGAAGATAATTTGCAGGTCAAGAATATTGAAATGAAGGTGCAAATGTAGGCAAAACTCTTGCTACTTTCATAGTGGGGAAAGAAGTCAATTGAATCTCTACTGGGATGAATCTATTTGCATATCCAAAACAGTAATTATTATTTATTGCTGTCAATTATGTACAATTTACAGAGTTGTAAAATAGCTCAAAGTTAACAAAAGCCCAGAGCCTCTATAAAATCGGAATTAGAGAACCCAAAAGGGTTTGTTCTTACCAATACAGAGTTTTACAGAACACAGTGGACACAGAAATAATGAGTAACCTTCAGTAAGTGCTTTTGTGCCTGTAATTGCTCTAAATGCTTTTCACATGATTGTTTCCCTTAAGTCTCATAGCTCCACATGGTCAGTTCAATTATACAGATGAGGAAATGGAGTCAGAAAAGAATTAAAGAGATATATCCAAGATTCCACAGGTCATAAATGGTAGAACCGGAATTTAGACCTAAGTGTGATTCCAGAGCTTGTACTTTGATCTCTGTACTCTACTATCCTCCCACAAAAGATAGAGTACTTCATTCTGTCTTTGGTGAGAGGTGGGGCTGGGAAACTGGAGAAGACAGCTGAGTTGAATTTTGACAAATGACTCCATGTATCTACAGGTCAGGTTGGCGCAGGGGATTTCCAGAAAGAAAGTAAGCCACATGAGCCAATGTACCATGGTCTGCATTGCTAGGAAAAGGCCAGGTCATGAGCACATCTTAGGTCAAACTGAAAATGGTTATATCTATTATGAAAGAAGAACTGACAAAGAATTTAAAGCTGGAGAAAATCATGATTCATTTTGCTTTTTAAAAAGAATTATGGTCTTTATTCTTTTGAATAAAGACCACTATGGAAGATGGATTAGAGACTGGGATAATCATTAAGAAACTATGGGGGTAGCACAGGCAAGAGATGATAAAGACCTAAACCAAGTCAGCAATATTGGAGAGGTAGAGGGGAAATAAATGCACAAACACATACAACATGAAGGAATATATGTGATAGAACTCAGATATAGAGCTGTCAGAGACCAATGATTTTAAGATAACATATAATAATGTTTCTATTTTAAGTTACTGGAGAGATGTGATATCATTCACTGAGGTAGAAAAAACAAGTGAATAGAAACAGATCTGGAAGAAAGAAGAGCTTGGTTATGGACAACGTTGAGTTTGAGGTGAAAATATCCAGAAGAAAATTGAATACAAAGGACTGCGGCACAGTCTAAACAGGAAAAGTCTAAACAGTGATGAAGATTCATGAATTTTATATAGCAAGGTAGTAATTGAAACCACGAAAAGAAATGAAATGACCCAAGGTAGGCAGAAAATTCAAAAGAGAAGAGAGAGAGAAAAGAACCTTGGGGCACACCAACAATAAAAGTGTGAGGAAGATGACCCATGAAGGGACCAGGAAGGAAGAGAGGTAGGGGGATTCAAAAGCAAGTGAGTTACAAATCCTTGGGAGAGGAAGACGATGGTTTCCAAGAATGATAGAAATGGTCAATTTCAAACACCACAGACAAGACAAACCCTGCTGAAGCCTGAGTCATCAGTCCCCTTGCCAGAGTGTTTCAGGAGTGTGGAAGTGTGTTGGAAAAGTTACTTGAAAAGTGAGTGGGAATAACAGAATGAAAATATTCATTTACCCTTGCTCTCTTCTGAATCCACTGATTTAACAGTAAAGAAATTTTTGAAACCGTTAAACTATGAAGACAAAGCAAGCAGTGAGGAAAAAAAATTTTTTGGAAGCTAGAAAATTGAAAAATGAGTGGTAGATGACTTAGCAAAGTCAAGAGGACTGACTCCTAAGCCAACAATAAGGAAAGATAAGCAACCTGTTTGCACCCCAGATTGCCCACCCAAGTATTCTGGAAGTAGCAGCATCAGATGTTGAGGCCACTGGAAGTTTGACTGAAGGCAGAATTCAAAAGAGGAGAATTGTTTGAAAGTTTGTGTAAAAAGCACTCAGATGCCAAGATGGCCTTCCCTCTTGAGCAGACAGGTTTTATTACTTTATGGAAGACTGGAGATTTATAGTCTGCAGAGAATGAAAAATATTCTTACACGAGAAGACACCAGCACA
This sequence comes from Microcebus murinus, assembly GCF_040939455.1. Classification (NCBI taxonomy): domain Eukaryota; kingdom Metazoa; phylum Chordata; class Mammalia; order Primates; family Cheirogaleidae; genus Microcebus; species Microcebus murinus. The sequence goes on along the minus strand of NC_134113.1, from coordinate 44,271,457 downwards.
GTCACTGGTGGTATACCTTACTGAGTTTGGGGGTGGAGGATAAAAGAAGTTTTCATACCAAATATTGAAACTGTCAGCCCTCTTGCCCAATTCCCTACAGAAAACTGTTGGCCAGAGTTATACATTCCAGGCAGGAGAGAAGAAGAGGCTTCTCCAGAGACTCAGCCTAATGGAAAAAGACCTAAAAATACTGGCATCGGTGATTCCCCAAGGAAACTTCCCAAACAGCTCAACCTGACCACGACAGTGAAGCCCACAAGCCACAAGCTGGGACTCCCCCTACTCTCACAGAGCCTTCCATCAGCTTGTTATTTTATTTTTCAATTACTCTTTTATTTTTTTAGTTTTTATTTGTATAAATTTATGGGGTACAAGTATGATTTCATTAGCTCCTTAGTGCTACAACCTGCAATATGAACAGATAGTCAAGGGTCTCTAGATAACTAAAGAAAACCTCTAACATGAAAGGCAGAAAATAAAACAAGCACCAAATAATCACCTATGCAGGGAGGTGAAAACCTCAAAAACCTACCATTGATATAGTCAGAGATAAAGTATATTGCCTTTGAAATAGGAACAGAATGTTCTATGTCAATAAAGAGAACAATCAAAGAAGAAAGAGCTCTTAGAAAAGTAAAAATATATTTGCAGAAATAAAATCTTTAGAAAAAGGGTTTGAAGATATTGAGGAATTCCCCTAATAGTAGAGCAAAAGAGAAAGAGATAGGAACTAGAGAAAAGAAAATTAGAGAATCAATCAAAGAAGTCTGACATTCAAATAATACAAGTTTCAGAAAGAAGAAAGAGAAAAAATGGAGGAAAATTAATCATTAAAGAGCAAATTCAAGAACATTTTCTATATCGAAAGCATCTATTGAGGGCTCAGAACAATAATTAAAGATATACCCACATTAAGGCTGATCCTGAGAAGATTCATAACACTATATATAAATATATAGTCCTAAAAGGCAGCCAAAGAGAAAAATAAAATAAATGAAAATATAAGCAAAATTAAGTCACTTAGAAAATATCAAGAATTAGAGTAGCTTTAGATTTTTTTCCAGTTTTAATGAAGTATATTTAAAATACAAAAAGTGTACATATTTAAGGAGTACAATGTGTTTTGATATTAATATATATAAACATTGTGAAATGATTACCACGATCAAGCTAAATAACATAGCCATCATTTCACATAGTTATAATTTTTGGTGTATGGTCAGAATGATTAAGATCAGCATTCTTAGCAGATTTCAAGTATATAATACAGTATTATTAACTATAGTCATTATGCGATACAATAGATCTCCAGAGCGTATTCATTCCACATAACTGAATCTTTGTACCTTTTGACCACATCTCCCTATTTTATCCACCCACCCCCTCAGCCCATGGCAACCACCATTCTATGCTCTGTTTTTATGAGTTCAACTTTTTAAAGATTACACAGATAAGTAAGATTATGCAGTATTTGTCTTTCTGTGTCTGCCTTATTGCATTTAGCATAATGTTCTCCAGGCACATCCATGCCATCTTAAATGACAAGACTTCCTTCTTTTTTATGGCTGAATAGTATTCCATTGCAATATTATATTCCAATATGTACACACACACCACACTTTCTTTTCTTTACACATGCATCCATCAACAGACATTTAGGTTATTTCCATATCTCGACTATTGTGAATAATGCTGCAATTAACATGGGAGTGCATATATCTCCTTGATATATTGATTTAATTTCCTTTGGATACACACTCAGAAGTAGGTTTCTAGATCATATGGTGATTCCCTTTTCTCCATGCCCTCAAGAACACTTACCTTTTGTCTTTTTTATAGTAGCCATTCTAACAGGAGTGAGATGATATTTCATCGTGGTTTTGATTTGTATTTCTCTTATGATTAGTGATGGTGAGTATCTTTTCAAATACCTGTTGGCCATCTGTGTGTCTTCTTTGGTAAAATGTCTTTTCAGAGCCTTTGCCCACTTTTTAATTGGGTTATTTTTTCTCATTATTAAGTTGAGTTCCTTATATACATTGCATATTAATCCTTTATTGGGTATTTAGTTTGCAAATATTTTCTCCCATTCCATAGGTTGCCTTTTTACTCTGTTGTTTCCTCTTTTGTGCAGAAACGTTTTGGTATGATGCAATTTCATTTGTATATTTTTGCTTTGTTGGCCTGTGGTTTTGGTGTCATATATGAAAATTCATTACTCAGAATAATGACAAGAAGCTTTGTCCTTATGTTGTATTCAAGGTTTATAGTTTCATGTCTTACATTAAATCTTTAATACGTTTTGAGTTGATCCAATTTTATTTGTCTGCATATGGATATCCAATTTTCCCAACACTATTTATTGAAGAGATTGTCCTTTTCTCATGTATGTTCTTAGCAACCTTGTCAAAGATAAGTTGACCACTGATGTGCGAATTTATTTCTGAGCTCTCTGTTCTGTTCCATTGGTCTATGTCTGCTTTTATGCCAGTAGTATACAGTTTTAATTACTGTAGCTTTTTAGTCTGTTTTGAAATCAGGAATTGTGATGTCTGCAGCTTTGTTCTTCTTTCCCAAGATCAATTTGGCTATTCGTGGTCTTTTGTGATTCTGTGTGAATTTTAGAATTATTCTTTCTATTTCTGGAAAGAATGCCATTGGGATATTGATAAGGATTGCACTAGATCTGTAGACCACTTTGGGTAGTATGGACATTTCAAAAAATATTAATTCTTCTAATTTATGAACACAGGATGTCTTTTCATTTATCTATGTCTCCTTTAATTTTTTTGTCACTATTTTATACTTTTCAGCACACAGGTGTTTCAACTCTTTGGTTAAGTTTATTCTTAAGTAATTGATGCTTTTTGTTGCTATTATGAATGGGATTGAGTTCTTAATTTCCTTTTCAAATAGTTTATAATTTGTATATAGAACACAATTGAATTTTATATGTTGATTTTGTATCCTCCAACTTTACTGAATTTGGTTTTTAGTTCTAACAGTTTTTTGTTTGTTTGCTTTCTGGTTTTTTTTTTTTTTTTGGTCACAGCCTTAGGGTTTTCTATACATATCTGATAACATCATCAACAAAGATAATTTTACTTCTTCTTTTTCTGTTTGGATGCCTTGTATTTCTTTTTGCTGCCTAATTGATCTGGCTGCTATTTAAATAGAAGTCATGAGACTAGGCATCCTTGCCTTGTACCAGAACTTAAAGGGAAAGCTTTCAGTTTTTGCCCATTGATTATGGATGTTATCAACAGGCTTTTCATATATAGCATTTATTATGTTTAGGTAATTTTCTTCTATACTTGTTTTCTTGAGAGTTTTAATCATGAATGGATAGTGAATTTTGTGAAATGCCATTTCTGTATCTATTGAGATTATCATATGTGTTTTTTCCTTTTGTTTTGTAAACGTGGTGTATGACATTGAATGATTTACATATGTTGAACCATCCTTGCTTCTCAGAGATAAATGCCACTTAGTCATGTTGTATACTCCTTTTATTGTGCTGTTGAGTTCAGTTACCTAGTATTTTTTGAGGATTTTTGTATGTATGTTAAGCAGGGATATTGCCCTCTAGTTTTATTTTCTTGTGGTGTCTTTGTCTGGCTTTGGTATCAAGGTAATGCTAGCCTCATAAAAATGAGTTTGAAAGTGTTCCCTCTTCTTCTATTATTTTGGGAGAGTTTAAGAAGAATTGGTATTAATTTTTCTTTTAATATTTGGTAGAATTCACCTGTTAATCAATCTGAACTTGGGCTTTTCTTTTAGGGGAGGTTTTTGATTATTGATTCAATCTCCTTATTTGTTATTGGTTTGTTTAGGCTTTCTATTTCTTATTGAAATAGATTTTGATCAGTTTGTTGGTATATAATTGTTGACAATAGTCCCTTATGATCATTTTATTTCCAAAGCATCCTTTGTAATATCTACTCTTTCATTTCTGATTTTATTAATTTCTTAGTTTGGCTAAGAGTTTGTCAGTTTTGTTTATTTTCTCAAAAACCAGCTCTTTGGTTTAGTGATTTTTCTCTATTATTTTTCTCTCTATTTAATTTACTTCTTCTTTTATCATTTTTATGTCCTTCCTTCTGCTTTCTTTGGGATTAGTTTATCTTTGATTTTTTAGTTCTTTGAGGGGTAGAATTATATATAGTCAGTTAATTTCAGATCATTGTTTTTTCTCTATGTAGGTGGTTATGACTATAAACAACCCTTTTACAGCTGCTTTTGCTGTATTCCATAATTTTTGGCATATTGTGTTTCCATTTTTATTTGTCTAAAGATATTTTTTGAGTTCTCTTTGATATCTTTGGCCCATTGATTTTTCAGCAGTGTGTTGCTTAATGTCCATATATTTGTGAATTTTTCAATTTTCCTTTTGTTATTGAATATACTGCATTTTTGTGCATTTTACATAGTGTACATACTGGTTTACTGGATAGTGTCCCATAAATACTGTAGGCTTGCTTCACTCTTTTCATTTTTCTTTCTTTTTTCTCCTGTAACTGGATAATTTCATATGACCTATCTTTGAGTTTACAGATTTTTTTTTCTGCTTGACTCAGTCTATGGTTAAAGCTCTCTGTTTCATTTTTCATTTACTTCGATATATTCTTCAGCTCCAGGATTTCTGTTTGTTTCTTTTTTATGCTTTCTATCTCTTTGTTGAGTTTCTCATTTTGTTCATGTATTATTTTTCTATTTTTGTTGGGTTATCTATCTATGCTGTCTTAGAGCATGCTGAGCTTCCTTAAAACAATAACATTTGACTCTTGAACAACACAGGTTTGAGCTATGTGTACTCACTTTTATGTGGATTGTCTTCTGCCTCTGAAACCCCTGACACAGAAAGACTAACTCCTTCACTTCCTTCTCCTCCTCAGCCTACTCAACATGAAGATGACAAGGATAAAGACCTTTATGATGATTCACTTCCACTTAACCAATAATACCCTTCCTTATGATATCTTAATAATATTTGCCTTTCTCTAGCTTATTTTAAGAATACAGTATATAATACATATAACATAGAATAAATGTGTTAACTGAGTGTTTATGTTATTGGTAAGGCTTCCAGTTAACAGTAGGCTATTAGTAGTTAAGTTGGGTGGAGTCAAAATTATACATGAATTTTTGACTGTGTGGGGGGTCAAAACCCCTAGTCCCCATGAGGTTTAAGGGCTAATTGTATTTTTTTTTTATTTCGGCATATTATGAGGGTACAAATTTTAAGGTTTCAATAAATGCCCTTTAGCCCCTCCCCCCACAAGTCTGAGTTTCCAGCGTGACCATCCCCCAGATGGTGCACATCTCACTCATTATGTATGTATATACCTGCCCCCCTCCCACCTGCCCAATACCCTATTACTGTAGTACCTATGTGTCCACTTAGGTGCTACTCAGTTAATACCAGTTTGCTGGTGAGTATATGTGGTGCTTGTTTTTCCATTCTTGGGAAACTTCACTTACTAGTATGGGTTCCAGCTCTAACCAGGAAAATATAAGATGTGCTATATCACCATTGTTTCTTAGAGCTGAATAGTACTCCATGGTATACATATACCACATTTTATTAATCCATTCTTGGATTCATGGGCACTTGGGCTGTTTCCATAGCCTTGCAATTATGAATTGTGCTGCTATAAACATTCGAGTGCAGGTGTCATTTTTGTAGAGTGTCATTGGATCATTTGGGTAGATGCCCAGCAATGGGATTGCTGGATCAAATGGTAGATCCACTTGTATCGCTTTAAGGTATCTCCATATTGCTTTCCACAGAGGTTGAACTAGTTTGCAGTCCTACCAGCAGTGTAGGAGTGTTCCTCTCTCTCTGCAACCACGCCAGCATTTATTGTTTGGAGACTTTTTGATGAAGGCCATTCTCACTGGAGTTAAGTGATATCTCATTGTGGTTTTGATTTGCATTTCCCTGATGATTAGAGATGTTGAGCATTTTTTTCATATGTTTGTTGGCCATTCTTCTGTCTTCTTTAGAAAAGTTTCTGTTCAAGTCATTTGCCCACTTTTTAATAGGGTTATTTGACTTTTTTCTTGCTGATTTTGGTGAGTTCTAAGTATATTCTAGTTATCAGCCCCTTATCAGATGCATAGGATGCAAAAATTTTCTCCCATTCTGTAGGTTGTCTGTTTACTTTCATGACTGTTTCTTTGGCTGTGCAGAAGCTTTTTAGTTTGATCATCTCCCATTTATTTATTTGTGTTGCTGCTGTGATTGCCTTTGGGGACTTCTTCATAAACTCTTTGCCTAGGCCAATGTCTAAGAGAGTGTTTCCAACATTTTCCTCTAGAATTCTAATAGTTTCATACCTTAGGTTTAAGTCTGTTATCCAGCGTGAGTTGATTTTTGTGAAAGGTGAAAGGTGTGGGTCCTGCTTTAGCCTTCTACAAGTGGCTATCCAGTTTTCCCAGCACCATATATTGAAAAGGGATTCTTTTCCCCAGTGTATGTTTTTGTCTGCTTTGTCAAAGATTAGATGGCTATATGAGGATGGTTTTATATCAGGATTCTCAGATCTGTTCCACTGGTCAATATCCCTATTTTTGTACCAATACCAGATTGATTTAATTACTACAGCTTTCCTCTATAGAGAGAACTATGAAACACTGAGGAAGGAAATAGCAGAGGATATAAACAGATGGAAATGCATACCATGCTCGTAGATCGGCAGACTCAACATCAGTAAAATGTCTATACTACCCAAACTGATCTACAGATTCAATACAATACCTATTAGAATCCCATCAGCATTCTTCACAGATATAGAAAAAATAATTTTACGCTTCGTATGGAACCAAAGAAGACCCTGAATATCAAAACCAATTGTATTTTAAATTCTTTGATAATTCATAGATTTCCATTTCTTAAGTTACTTGCATTAATGCAAGGCTACATAGATCCCCCAAATTAGGCAAACTTGACACCACTAAAGTTTCTTTTGACATGGCCCGAGCCATACTGCACTATGGTGCTGGATGTAGTTCCATCCATCTGGGGAACTGGCAGAAAGCTTGCCTGCCTATACCTCCAGTAACAGACCTGCCAACAGTAGACTCCATTGTGTATCTGACAGCACACGACCCAGCTCCAGCCCCACTTGATTGCATTAATGGAGCAGTCTGGAGGTAACCCTAACCCTAAACCTAACCCTAACCCTTAAGTCCAAAGTTTCTTTTTGTGGTGTCATGCTTGTCTGATTTTGGGGATCCATGTAGCCTTGCATTGATGTTTCTGCATTTTAAAAAGCAAATATCTCTTCTTGTCTTTAACTACTATTTTGGAATGTACTGTTTCTCCTACCAGGTCTCCAGACTGGTATGATTGCCTCCAGTAACACAGCTGAGTGGGGGCTGGAGCTGGGTCATGTGCTGTCAGATACACAGTTGGGTCCACTGGAACAGGGCTAGAGCCATATCAAAGAGCCACTTCTGGTTCCACAGTCAAGTCTGGAGATAGTGGATCTGTTAGCAGAGGTAGAGATGGCAGCGTCTCATGCCAGGTACTACGGCAGGCAGGACTGCCTCTGGGACCCTAGTAGAGTGGGGCTTGAACTGAGTCACAGGGCTTAGGTACTGCAGTGGGTGGAAATTGATGATCCTGTTACTGAAGGCAGGGACAGGTGTGTCTCCTGCTGCATCCTTTAGCAGAGAGGACTGACTCAGGGCATGATAGAGCAGGCTGAAGCCTGGTAGTGAGGTAGCTTCAGGATCCACAGTCAGGACCTAGGTCAGTGGGCCTATTACTGGAGATACAGATGAGTGCGATTCCTCCCAGGTACCTCAGCAATTGCAGCCGAATTTAGGACCAGGGCCAAGTACAGCTGGAGCCAGTTTATAATGGGATGGGGTCACTTTTGGTCTGTAACCAGGACCACATTCTGTGAGCCTGCCACTGGGGCACACACCTGCCTTTTCAAAGTGGCTCTCCTCAGTCTTAGGCTTCACCAGCATTTTGCAACCTCCCACCTGGATCCAAAAGCTCCTACAAAGGTATTTTTGTCCATGGATGGCTGCTAGATAATTGTGTAGGGGAACATGAGCTGGGGACCTCCTATTCCACCATCTTGCTGACCTGGATTTTTTAACAACCCTGTGAAAATCACAGAATGGCTTCAACATTCTAAGGGAAAGTGCTTTCCAACTCTGAATGCTTTTCAACTTGGAATTCTATGTACAACCATACTACCAACTAAGTGTGAAGATAGACTGCACATGATGATATAGACTGCACAGAAGGCATGCAAAAAACCAAAATATTTACACACACATTCCCCTTGCAGTCTTTCATCAGAAATTACTGAATGGGGTACTCTACCAAAATGAGGGTGTGCCAACAGGGAAATTCAAAGGTGAAGCAAAAGAAATTCTGAGTAATGAAGAGAGATCCCTGGATGACAGCTGTGTGCCAGGTGTGGGTGACAACCAATTTAAACTGGAGAAGGTCAGAAGGCTCCAGGAGAGATGACTGCAAAAGATGAAACTGATAAAATCCCTGATGTGTTGTTTGAACACAGTGAGAGCAGATTTAGACAATTTGGGAGTGGGAGAATTGAAATAAGTACATAGAAAAACTAAGTAAATGAGAGAAAGGAAAAGTGTTAAGTTCAGGAATACAGAGTGTGCAGGAAAGGAAATATTAATACAATCATAGGATTCAACTATGAATAACATTTAAAAGTCATAGTTACATGACATCAAAATTAATATGTAACTATATTGAAAAGAAAGTTCTGAGAAGTTTATGTGTGAAGAGGGTTGTTAGAAAAACAAAGAGGATTGTTAGTAAAAGACAAATCTTCATCTTTCATAGAAAAGAAATGATCAATAGATATGACTTAAAAATCATGGAGTAATATGTTATGTAGAGATTTGAATACTGCAAAAATAAAGGAAATAAAAGTGTGTTGCCCATCGGCTGCAGAAGAGGCAAAGCTTGGGAGTACTGTTTTTTGTTGTAAGCCTCGGAGAACTATTTTACCCTTGAAAATGAGATTTTTATCAAATTTTACATTTTAATAAAAATTTAGAGGCCAGGCTCTAGCTCACTCCTATAATCCTAGTGCTCTGGAAGACTCAGATAGGAGGATCACTTGAGGTCAGGAATTGGAGACCAACCTGAGCAAGAGCAAGACCCTGTCTCTACTAAAAATAGCTGGGTGTGGTGGCCCATGTCTGTAATCTTAACTACTCAGGAGGATGAGGGAGGAGGGTGTGTTGAGCCCAGGAGTTGGAGGTTGCAGTAAGCTATGATGACACCACTGCATTCTGCCTGGTGACAGAGTGAGACTCTGTCACCAAAAAAATTAAAATTAAAATTAAACTAAATTTTTAAAAAGTGAATGTGGTTTGAGGATGTAGAGATAAGCACAAATGATTTTTGGATTAATTTAGTGGAGAAGGAAAAGCCAGTGATAGTGTGCATGTATATGTATACACACACACACACTCACACAATCAAATATATATAATGCTTAGGCATGTATACAAGCTGCAATGACAGAGTCAGAAAATCAAAAGAAGTCAAAAATGCAGATGAGAGAGGAAATGATTAAGGAACATGCTCCTGGCCCTGCAGGGGGTAGGAAGAACTGACCTGGAGAGCACACCTTTGAATAGGAGAGGGGACACCTCTTCTTCTGAACCTTAATGAAAGGGAGGAAAAGATGTGTGTAGATGCTGACAAAATTGAGGCGATGTTGTTAGGGAGGAAAAACAACATTCTAATGCTGAATTCTCAAAAACAAAATGAATTCTGGAATGTGAATCTTCACTAAACATTTGAGATAGTTTTCCTAGTTTCCCAAATCAGTCTCTATGATTTTTTTAATTTTGTCAAGTCAGCATATTCGTTGATCCCTGGTTTATTTCCTAGCTCCTGTTCAAGTCACTCCTGCAATAGCAAATGAGGGCACGTGCTCACGTGCACATGTATGCGTGCACACGCTCACACTCATGCACACATCTTTCACTCACCGATACGCATCTACTTACTAAGAATATTCTTTCTGGAAAAACTATGCTGATACTATAGCAAAGAGGGTTTTGGTATTCTCTTATAACTAAGAGAATTTGTTTTCTTTTCCCATCACTATTTGCATCTCTCAAGGAGATTAAAGCAAAAGTAATATCCTGTGGTAGCTACCAGCTTAACTCTTGGAGATTTACACTTACTTAGAGATTGCAATTCAATAATAGGTTCATCAAATTCTGTTTTCTATGCATCTCTAGTAGGTACTTTGACCTAAAATTCCACCAACAATGTCCTGTAAGGTCACATCTTCTAAATGATAAATCAAAGCCCTAGAGGAATATATAATCAATTACTTCTGCTTTCTTCAATGCTGTTTAATTTTCAATTTCAGGGTTTTTTTTCACATTAATGTGCTTATTAGTATGTTACTTCTGGTCACATTTCAGGCACAGATACCTAACATGAATAGAATATTTACAGTGTGGCATCTCCTGTGCTAAGCTTTTTACATTCATTGATTTATGTTATTCTCCTAATAGCCACCCTAGAGCATGAGTATGCCATTAGCTCCACTTTAATGAATATGAAGTGACCAAGCAAGCATTCAAATCCAGGAGTAGCAGGTAGCAGTACTGCTTCTCCAGCTGCCATGGTCCTGGGCAAAAGGATGAGAGCTTTAACCTGGACAATGGCCTTGGAAAAGATTGTGTAGATGACGCTCCTTTTCACTCCACAGCACATTTGATGGAAGTCCTTAATACAGCTGACATCTACTACAAAGTTTATATAAACCCTGCTTCCTATACAAACATCCTTCCTGAATTCTTTAGGAGTTGAATATAAGTGTGTGTATGTGTGTGTGTGTATGAGTTCACATGCCACAAACTATTTCTATGTTATCTTATCAAATCTGACAATACCACTATGAGTTACATATTATTTTCCCTGTTTATAGAAAAGGAAATTGAGATGCAGAGTGGCTAAGTGACATGTCCCTTTTTGAAAAGCTTCAGAGTACCAGGTCTGAGAGTTTGAGAGACAGTGCAACAATAGAATCATCTTTGGAACCAAGCTTTAAGTTCTGTAGCTGGGAATAACAGTGTGTATAGCTGTATTCCCCCTCTCTGTTACTCTTCTGTAAATGACCCAGAGGTGATGGAGATATGTAAATATTTTTTATTAATTTTAAAAAGAGTCATTTTGACAGCACCGATTCAGAAATGAGATATAGATTAATAGATATATAAAATATATGAGATATATGAATGATACTGTGTATATGATATAATTATGTTATAGTAGTATATGATTAGGAAATCCTATATTTATGACATTATATAAGGGACACATAAAAAGTGCATCCTAATTCTCGTGTGGTTTAAATGCAGCAACTAATAGGTTTAAACCCAGCTAATTAGTTTTTATGATACAGGAACAGACCGAGGATGTTAATTACACATAAATATAAGATCATGCAACAATTATTCCTTCACAGGGCTTAATGTTGTACAACTCAAGGTTTAACAATCCCATATGGATGCTGCAAACAGATGTGCCTGGTCCTTTTAAAAGACAAAGGCATTTCCCTAAATGACTTCGTTTCTTTCTTGCTAAAGCAGTCATGCTAATCATGAGTTCCCCTGCCTTGCAATATTCAAAGGACAGTCTTTTCTCACAATGAACCAGGAAACAACATTCTATTTTGCATTGAAAATTCACCTCACAAAATTATCCTGACCTTGGGATGTTTTTAAAGCAGAATCAGTGTGAAAACTGTCCTTGGGCACCACTCCAAATGTTTCCTGAGAAATTTCCACTACCTGAGCTGTTTAATCATGACTTTTACTTTCCTCAAATCTTACTCTTTGGCTCTTGAAAGAGTCTTTGTTTATTTCAGTTGGAGCAGACAGAAGGATTGGCATAGCACAAGGACATTTTTAATAATAAACCATGTACTCAGGAGTTAGAAAGGGATAATTCATTTCTTTTTTGTTAAAGACTTTATTTTTTTAGAGCAGTTTTAGGTTCAAAGCAAAATTGAGAGGAAGGTACTGAGATTTCCAATATACCCCCTGTTCTCATATACGGAGAGCCTCCCCCATTATCCACAGCCCCCAGCAGAGTGGTACATTTGTTGCGATTGATGAACCTACATTGACACATCATTGTCACCCAAAGATCACAGTTTACATTGAGGTTGACTCTTGGGGTCCCACATTCTGTGGGTTTGGGTATATGTATATGACATGTGTCCCCCATTATAGTATCATACAGAGTAGTTTTAGTGCCCTAAAAATCCTGTCCTCCATCTATTCATTCTTTTTTTAAAAATTTATTTCATCATATTATGGAGGTACAAATATTGTTAGGGTTACAAATATTGCCCCTGCCCCCTCTCCCTCCCCTCGTTGTGTCCAATCCCCGGTGGTGTGCATCACACACGTTATGGAAGCATACACCCCTTTCCTCCTCCCCCCTACCGCCTGCCCACCACCCGATAAAAAGTTTTGTTTTGATTTTTTTTTTTGACATTTTGGTTACATTGTATATCTTTGCCTCTCCCTAAGAAGGGTTAGAGTTATGCCCTTCCCCTCCAAAATACTCGCCACCTCCCTAAGAATGCCCCCCCCAATCCCTGATGAGCATTGCCACCATTTGAAAAACCATAGTTTTAATCAGTCAGTACCAATTTGATGGCGAGTAGATGTGGAGCCCATTTTCCATGTCTTGTGTCGCCTCACTTTGGATAACGGGCTTAAGCTTAATCCAGGATAGCATAAACGGTGCTAGTTCACTGTCATTTCTTAGGATTGAGTAATATTCCGTTGTGAGGATATACCACATTTTAATTATCCACTCATGAATTGATGGGCTCTTGGGTTGTTTCCATGACCGTGCAATAGTGAATTGTGCTGCTAAAAACATCCGGGTGCAGATGTCTTTATAATAGAATGTCTTACGCTCTTTGGGGTAGATGCCCAACAATGCTATTGCAGGGTCGAATGGTTTTTCTATTTCTAGCTGTTTGAGGTATCTCCAAATTCTTTTCCACAAAGGTTGCACTAATTTGCAGTCCCACCAGCAGTGTAGGAGTGTTCATTCTTATTCATTTCTTTTTCAAATCAGATGAAGTTGTATTTTTCTTCTAAGGAATCCAGATATATTAAGGACATCAATAGAGTATGTAGGTGCATGCTATATGCACCATCTTCAGAGTTCTGCCTACTTTAATGGACTTTTTTTCTTTCTATAAGGAAGATTTTAGAAATTAAACTTATTTTGTTAGAAAATGAATAATGAATTTGCACACAGATGCCAGCTAAATCCACAGCAAAATTTAAAATACAAAAGAGGTCCACATTTGTAATTATGCAAAACATCAGAAATATGAAGCCGTTACACCCAAGGGAAATACACAAATTAAAAAAATCTCATAACTTGTGTGACTTTCTGAGACTTGTACTCTTCTCTCATTTCATGCTACATCATGTGTTCCTGTTTCATCAAAGCAAACAGTTTGTTTCATTTAAAAATCTCTTCAATGAGCTTAGTGAGAACAGCTGCTATGCAGGTCTCTCCCCTCACACTGATACTACTGAGTGTCTTTCTTGTTCTGTTTCCACTCTAGACTTGATTAACCATATTTGCAAAAAGTCTGCTTAGCCACCTGTTTCTCTGTCTCTAGCTAATTGTTGTTTGTCCCAGGTGAGAAGACTAGGTGAACAACATTAGTGTATTTTTTATAGGGAAAACAAATAAACTTTTAATAGGAAAGGAAACGAAAGGGGAGAGGAGGGGATGGGAGGAGAAGGGAGGAGGGAAGGAGGGAGGGAGGAAGGAGGAAGGGAGAGAGAGGGAGAACTTTTTTAATAAGAGTTTGCCTTGGTTGTTTGCTTTTGGGGGGAGTGCAGTTCATCAGCATAATAGTTATATTGTAATTAGTATAAATCAGTTACCCTAGGACAGGAGTCAAGGCAGAGGCAGTAAGTATCCATTCTTTCCCCTGGCTTCAGTATATGAAATATAGTTGTAAATCTGACACAAGTTGTCTGTCCTGACATCATTTGGCCAATGAGTACATACTCCCCAACCTGGGAGAGGTAAACCAAACCCTCTGCCCCCCCCCCAAAACACCCCTGCTGCCATTGTTTTAATAATCTCACTTCACTATATTATGTTTCAAACTGGTTACAATTCAACAAACTCTTTTTTGCAAGAAACAAAGATGTGTTGACAAATGTCAAAGAACAACTAAATAACACCTTTAAGTTGTTAAGATGAACATAAACACACTCTGCTTTAATAAACTAATCAGACGCTTATCCATATATTGCACACAGACTCACCATCAATAAAGTAGAACTGCCAAGACTGAATGCTGGAAATCAAATAAAAGAAATGCTGACCCTAAATTTACACACATTTTGGATGTATAGCATTAATCCTTTAATTCTCTTTAATTTTACACATCTGGTGCTCTTTTTGCCTGTGGATTTCTATATATAAATAAATACTAAGAGTATAAGCTTTGCATTGTTCTCTAAAGCAATATGGTTCCTTTGGAGCTGCCTAGGATGCAACTTTGCAAACACTTGCCTCTTTGTTGGGGCAACATCTTCAGAAGTCTAGAAACTCATCACCCCTAGCAGATCTGGTTATAAAAACTTAGCAGTGCAAAAACTTCAGTGTCCAAAACCATTAACTCTAACTTACACTGCAAAATCACTGGTAGCAAAGTAGATAGATAGATAGACAGACAGACAGACAGACAGACAGACAGACAGACAGACAGACAGACAGATAGATAGATAGATAGATAGATAGATAGATAGATAGATATAGATAGATCACCCTTGATCATATGTACGTTTCCACCTAAGCATATCTATGTAAAGGGCCTTGTCTCTGGAAAAAATATCTGTATAGAAGACAAGTGTATGCATTTGTGATCTACTAATTATGGATGGGAATCTAGGGGATAATTCCATGCTTCATCTAATAACAACCCTATCCTTTTGAGTGAAAAAGGAAGAAAAAGTTCCCTCAAGATCCTGTTAATTTTATTACTTACTAATGAAGAAAGTGAATAGATTAGATCTAATTTAATTAGCTAAATGCCTTTATATAGCTTTTCCATGAAAATGAGAAAAAAGAAAAAAAGAGCCCCAGTCTGGAATCTATAAGAATATTCTTTAGAACATCATATGCATGGCAGTTTCATTGCCAAGAATCAGAATAATGAAATGATGTATTGGGATCCTTGGTGTCCAGTCCTGGTTTTCCCTTTCAGTAGTTATATGATGTTAGGGAGGTTGTTTAATGTCTTTGGGCCTTTATTTATTCGCATTTTGCTAATGGATAGGAACTATGTCTGTTTGTCTTGCTTTATTGTCTTGCATTATTCATAATGGTTTTTAAACTCAGTTAGTGAAATGTATAAAGGGCAGAAAAATTATATTATGAAACTAGTAATGTTATCAACTTCCAGTTACATCTCTTTCTATTTCTATTTCATTATTTCCTTAAGGTCACTGGTGGCACACAACAATTACTAGGCAACATAGCTTGGCAGGAGCAAAGGCAAATAGGAGTTTGTCCAGTATTAATATCTGCTGATGCAATTAATCAAGCTTGCAGAGCTTCCTGGGAAAACAAATGCCTACAAGGGGAAAATGGATCTGCTTAACAATGATTTCCAGGCAGCTCTCCTAGTTGATGCCAGATGAGTGACTAAATCAGGGTTCAGCAAACTTTTCTGTAAAAGAGTAGATAACAAATATTTTAAGCTTTGCAGGTCTTTGTTGCAGCTACCTCACTCTACCATGGTAGCACAAATGTAGCCATAAACCATATGTAAATCAATAAGCATGGCTATGTTCCAAAAAAACTTTATTTATGGTCACTGATATTTGAATTTCATATACTTCTCACAAGCCACAAAATATTATTCTTGTGATGTTTTTCAACTTTTAAAAATGTAAAAACTGTTCTTAACCATTGGGCACACAAAAACAAGCATTGGCTGGGATTTAGCCTGGGGGCCTTACTTTGCAAATGCCTAGATGAATGTTAGGAAATTATAGAGGATAGTCAAGGGGGTTCTGTCAACATTTCTGTTTGGGTTGGATTGTGTGATTATTAATTGTTCTCAGCACTGATTATGCTTTGTAATATATCGTGATAGTGTCTATGGATCAGGGACACTGTGCAAAGTGAATACACACAGAGAGAAAGAAAAAAGAAAATCTCCTAGAGGCACTGAGAGAGAGAGAGGCAAGCCAAGGAGTGCAATGAGTCCTAAACCAGATGGCAGGCACTCTGATCTCTGGCTCTGCCCTTGTTACAGAACCACCATGAGACTAGAGGAAAGATAAAGGCAGGAAGGAGCCCAGACACAAAAGGCAATGCCACATTGTCTGCAAACGAATTGGCAACATTCTCCTGTCTTACAGAGTTTATCTAATATATCAACAGTCAATTCTTCCCAAACCAGCTTGACAGGCCTTAAGAAACCCCTGCCTATCGTGGATAGTAAAATTTTAACATGGATACTCAGTCTTGTCTCTAGTCCCATTTGGAAATTGCAAATACTTCTTGAAGGAATAACTCAGTAAATCACCAGCGTTGGTTTGGACCAGGTTATTTTACTTAGTGTTTGGAGCAAGTAGGTGTAGAGGGTGATCAGGCACTCAAGGAGGAGAAAGAAGGGTCAAGAACAGAAGGAAGAAGCCAAACTTTGCTAGTTCCACAGTTCAAGCTAAGTCAATCCCTGCCATTCATTCCATGGCATTCGTTGCACTCCTGCTCGACTCAAAGTATTTGGCAACCAGAGCTTTTACCTTCATGATGCTTACAAACACAGAAATCTGATTAAGGCATTCTTTCTGTGTTAATAATAACTAACATTAAATAAGAAGCTCAATTGTACTCTAGTAAGAAACCCCAAGGTTAATTGAGAATTTCAGAATTGTCTATTTTCATTCAAAATAACCCACAATAAAAATCTATCAACCTTGAGCAAGGAAAATACATATGAGGAATAATCCCAATTTGAGTTTGGCAAGAATTTCTACATTTGCTTTACTAATATGTTGTGGTAAGAACAAAGCTTAAAAAATTCTTTTTGGAACATTCAACTCTTTAAAATACACATTTATTACCATGTTGCCACCAACAATGTTGGAAAGATGGATCCATCAGAAATGTCTAAAAAATTTGAGGTTTCACCAGGGATGAAATAAACTTCAGAGTCAGATGGGCCCAGATTTGAGTCCCCATTCAGTCATCTAACAACAGTGTGACCTCGGGCAAATCATGTCCACCCAATTTACTCATCTGCAAAGGCCTCAATTTACTCATCTGCAAAGCAAGAGCTTATAAGAGGGCTCAGGACAGTGTCTGGCCCAGAGCAGGCTTCCAATTAATGTCAATTCCTTTTAAGAGAACATATATGCTATTGTTTATAAGAAAGCTGTGCAAAGTAGGAATAGAATTCATAGTCATCAGCTTTACTGAGGTTATATAACAATCCCTTCTTTCCTGCTTCAAGTAAGCAGGCCTAGAGAACCAGATTTAGGGGGTTTTTCTTAGTAACTGAGGACCTAGCAGTAAATGTCTGTATTTGAACACTGTCACCTACTAGCTATATGACCTGGCAAGGTTTTTTTTTTTTTAACTCTTTCTGTGCCTCAGTCCTGTCTTTAAAATCAGAATGATAATAGAACCTAACTCAGGTTCTTAAAGCTATTGTGTGGAAATATTTATATATCTACATCTATCTATCTATAGCTTAGTAACAGTAATAATCCTCTGTAAGAAGTGTAAACTAATGTGTTTAACCTTGACATTCTAGGCATTAATTATAAGTATACATAGAAAATACAATGAAGCTAAAATATCGAGAAGGTATAGGGGAGTCAACTAAGGATACAGGAAAGCAAGATTTATTCACTTAAGAAATCATTATTAAGTTTGATAATGTTCCAGTCACTGTCCTTTATTGTTGTTGTTGTTGTATATGTCTCCCCTTCTAGGTGAGGAAAGACACATATAACATAAACCTGTAAAACTATTTCCATGGTTTTTTTTTAATTTTAAATAAGTCTCTGTTGTAAAGGTATACTTTTTTTCATTTGCCTCTTTATCCTAAAATCCAAAGACAGAGAAAAACAATTTAGTTCATTGAGATTATTTTCCTAGTGTGGTCCCATCATGGAAGTGTTGGTTTGGTTAGTTCTGTGGGAGTCCTTTTCACCTTTCATGTCTCAACTTAGATTCTGGGTGGAGGCTGTTGTATATGATGTAACCCATTAAAGGAGCCCCTGTGCTTGGAAATTGCACATAAGGTACCTTCTGTGAAGGATCTTTAAGTTCTATTTAAGGCAAGAGGTAGCTATGGGCCAAGAGGAAACTGAAATTATTCTTAAAAACCCAAACCTAACTTATTATGACAGACTTGGAATGTTGGGAGTATAAGGCCCAACTTATACTGCATAACAGCTAAGTTTTTTTTTATGAAAATAAGAATATTTTATTTATTTCCATTTGATGTTTGTTTCTTTTTTATATATCAGAATATTACAGGGGTACAAATGTTTAGGTTACATAAATTGCCTTTGCACCGCCTAAGTCAGAGCTACAAGTGTGCCCATGCCCCATACATCACACATCGTACCCATTAGATAGGAATTTACCTGTCCCCTCCTCCCCCCTTCTACCTACCCAACACCCTAGGAATGTTACTTCCATGTGTGCACATAAGTGTTGATCAATTAGTACCAATTTATTGGTGAGTACGTGTGGTGCTTATTTTTCCATTCTTGTAATACTTCACTTAGTAGAGTGGGCTCCAGCTCAACTCTATCCAGGATAATACAAGAGGTGCTAGATCACCATTGTTTTTTATGGCTGAGTAGTATTCCATGGTATACATATACCACATTTTATTAATCCACTCATGTATTGATGGGCACTTGGGTTGTATCCACACCTTTGCAATTGTGATTTGTGCTGCTATGAACATTTGAGTGCAGATGTCTTTTTTATAGAGTAACTTTTGTTATTTTGGGTAGATGCCCAGTATTGGGATTGCTGGATCAAATGCTAGTTCTACTTGTAGCTCTTTGAGATATCTCCATATTACTTTCCACAGAGGCTGAACCAGTTTGCAGTCCTACCAGCAGTGTATGATTGTTCCTATCTCTCCACATCCATGCTAACATTTATTGTTTTGGGACTTTTTGATAAAAGACATTCTCCCTGGAGATAAGTGATATCTCATTGTGGTTTTGATTTGCATTTCCCTGACTTAGACCAAGACTTACTTGCATATTTTTAAAAATAAATATAGAGGAAATGTTTGGGAGATTTGCAGCAATTTGAAAAACCTCACAGACAAACTAGGTAGCCTAGAAATATTGAAAAAATTAAGAAAAAGTTAGGTATGTCATGAATTCATAAAATATATGTACATGCTAGTCTATTTCATCATTTACTACCATAAAATATACATAAATCTATCATAAAAAGTTAAAATTTATCAAAACTTACACACACAAATGGAGACCGTATATGGTGCCATTCAGAGTTGAGAAAAATGTAAACAAATCTAAAGATGCAGTATTAAATCATAACTTCATATAATTAACTGTAGAACATACTATTCTGTCCCGACCAGCGGGACCTTCTATTACTCGTGGGGGTCAAGGGGGACCGTGCCTGAAAGAGATGGGCGAGAGAAAGGAACGAGACCAAGCAAATGGTTGTCAAGGTCTACTTTACTTAGATTCTTTGTAGGTTTTATAAGCATACAGAAACAAGGAAATAGAAACAGAAAAATAGAGTGGGGTGACGATGAGGCTTGGGTTTGGGCTAATTAGCCCCAACCAGCGTCTTTTCAGTATGGAGGCTGTTTGTGACTGATTATTCAACCTCAACCTGGCAGGTGGTCGGGAACAATTGCAGTTAGCACACCCTGGAGCATTCCGTGGTCAGCACGTCATGGAATGTATTCTTCTCGGAGCTATAGCTGGAGGGTGGAGTGCTGTTTTCGTTCTAGGAATTTTCCAGGGCGAAGCCCGTGCGTAGGACAAGTCATAGGGGTGTTGAGGGTCCCAGCTTCTAACACTATTCTACCGTAATAATTTCACAGCCACCTCCTGTTGCTATTGCAGTGAGCTCAAGGGTTGCAGGTATCTGCTTAAAATGCTAATCCTCTCCCAGCAAGCAGTTTGTTTCTCCAGTAAATTGCGTATTGTGATAAAAAAAATAAGTGATCTCTTGCAGTTCTTGTGTATTTTTCACAGTCTTTAGTTCAATACTACAAACCTAGAATAACACCCTGGGACCCATATGAAGTGCCACTAGTGATGCTGGAAGTACTCCAAAAAAGCAGAGAAAAGTCATGGCATTACAAGAAAAAATTCAATTGCTTTATATGTACCATAGTGAGGTCCACAGCTGAGGCTGTTCACTATTTCAGACAGACAATTCATATCAAAACAAGTGACATAAACTTACAGTACAATAAATACAGTAAAGTACTATAAATGTATTTTCTCTTCCTTATTATTTTCTTAACATTTTTTCCTCTAGCTTACTTCATTATAAAAATATAGTATATCATACATATATCATACAAAATACATGTTCATCAACTGTTGGTTATCAGTAAGGCTTCTGGTCAATGGTAGGCTATGGGTAGTTACATTTTGGGGGCATCAAAAGGAAAGGTATACACAAATTTTCAACTATGTGTGGGATCAGTGCCCATAACCCCTGCATCGTTCAAGGGTCAATTATAATGACATTCACAAACTAAGTGATTAGGTACAATTGCCAAGGAGGAATTTGGTTCATTCTCTCATTTAGTGAGTCCTACGTGCCAGACACATGCTGTGTCCTAGAATCACAAAGTTAAACAAAGCAAAAATCCCTCAGCCTAGAGGTGAAGACAAGCATGTAAACAAATGTAAAAGGGCTAGTGTAAGGAGCTCTCTGATTGGCTAGGTTCAAGTTCTAGGTGTGCCACTTAATTGCTGGACTTTAGGGCATTATTAAACCCTTCTGCTTCTGTTTCATCAGCTATAAAAATGAAAGGTAATAACTGTACTTACTCTTATAAGGCAGTAGTAAGAATTGAATTATTAATAGTTAATGTATCCAAAATGCTTAAATGCTTTTGGACACATAATAAAAAGTGGCTCTTAATATTGCTATGCACAGGATGCAATAGGTTTAGGGATGGAAAAGCCTATAACTGTTTATGGAAAGAGGCCAGGGAAGACCTCACCAAAGAGGTGTTAGGCCAAGCATTGAAGTAATAAGAAGTCATTAGGCAGAAGAAGGAGAGAAAGATTTTATTTCCAGGAGGTCATGAGGAAACAAGTTACATTTTAGAAACCTAAGAGAGAAGATGGGATCTGGCAAACTAGACTTGGGTCAAATCATGAGGGAATTTTGTATCAGAGTTTTTGATGCAAACAGCATTCTTGCCACCTGAAACCAAAAAGCAAAGGGAAAAGGAGAAGACAATTAATAGAAAGGATGTGGATAGCATACAGAAGCAAAGAGAATGTGGAATAGGCATGTCTTTGAAAGAATCCAGGGCAGCTAAAGAATTTAGGTAATCCTAAAATAACAGTAGTCCCCCATTTTCCTTGGTGGTTATGTTCCAAGACTCTTAGTGGATGCCTGGAACTTTGAATAATTCTGAACCCTATATATCCTATGTTTTTTCCATATATACATACCTACAATGAAGTTTAATTTATAAATTAGGCACAGTAAGAGGTTAACAATAACAAATAATAAAATAGCATAATTATAAAAAATACCATAATAAGTTACATGAATGTGATCTCTGTCTCACAAAATATCTTCTTGTACTTTACTCATATTTCTTCTTGTGATGATTATGAGATGATAAAACGCCTATATGATGAGATGAAGGGAGGTAGTGACATTGTGGCATAGCATTTGGCTACTATTGACCCTATGACAATACATCAGAAGAAGGATCATTTTCTTCAGGAGATCTCGGATCATCAAGCCATGACAATGTTGATGGTTGGATGTCAGAAGCAAAGGATGCCAGTGACCAACAGGCAGGACAAAGGGGTAATTCTCATTCCAGGTAGTACTGAGCAGGATGGCATGAAATTTCAGCAGACTACTCAGAAAGGCACACAATAAAAACTTATGAATTGTTTATATCTGGAATTTTCCATTTAATATTTCTGGACCATAGTTGATGGCAGGTAACTGAAACAGAGCAAATGAAACCATGAATGAGGAAGGAATACTATAGGAGCAAACAGACAATCTTCTTAGAGTCCTTGAATCTACGGTATGTCAGCAACAGAATCTACAACATATGTCTGAAACAAATCACCTCCAAGTACTTTCCTTCTCTTTATTCAAAATTGAGATTTCTAGGAGAGAATTGGCCTAACATGGCCAGGGAATGGGAGGGCATCTTGAACAATAGTCCCATAAGTCTGCTGGCTTTGGGGTCTGGGTAGTTCCCCCAAAGTAACATCAGTTGTATGGCTCCTGGGATAATGAGGACGGATACTCCATAGGCAAAAAGAGACCCACAAGAATCTGAGATACTCTACCAAGGACTTTGGACTTTATCTTATAGGCAAAGGGAAGTCAACAGAGTATTTAAGGACGGAGATAATCCACAGTCGTGTTCTCTTTGGGAATATGATACACTCTGGAAGCTGTAATATATACGATCATAAAATGAGGGTAATATGGCTTTGTGTTTAGGTGGCAAAATATAAATATTATATAAAATTCTCATGACATTTATTGGTAGGCAATATCATGGATATTAGAAAGAAGAACAAATTCATAAATCATTTAGTGACTACAATTTCATTTTGTAAGTAACTAAACAGAGGCTCAGCATTTGTGGCTTTCCCTAAGTCATAAGTCTACTTGTTAGCATTAGGGGCTTGGGACTAATTTTCCTTGTTTATTATACAACATCATCAGGTCAAGCCGTTTCAAGAAAAGCCCATTTTAAAGTATCTTTCTTCAGTAAAGTACTGTGCTCTAACACAGAGATACTACTGTGACTTGGTTATGTCTGCAGTATACCTCATGTGGGGAATTTCTCTTCACTATTACTTGGAATGCTGAAGAAATAATGATGTTTTTCACTAGTTTTCATTGTTTCATTTATTCAGCAAGGACTTAGTAAGATCAGGCACTATGTTGACTGAGGGTACAAAGATAATGGTAATAATGTTGATAATAACATCATCAATAATCACAATAGAAAACCACATATTACTTCCTAGGTACCAGATAATATTTTAAGTGCTTTTAATATTAATTCATCTAATTCTCATAAAAAAAAAAAAAAACTGTGATCAGGGATGGGGAGTGATTGTTCATGGGTTCAAGGTTTCCTTGGGGGATGACAAGAATGTTCTAAAATTATACTGTGCAGTTGGTCACACAAATCTGTACATATACTAGAAAATACTGATTTGAACACTTTAAATGGGTGAATTTTATAGTATGTTAATTATATTTCAATAAAGCTGTTGAGAAATAAAATTAAAACCCAGAAGATAAATTATTAGCAGCACAATGCAGATAAGTAATCCAAGGCGCAAAGAGGTTACATCATTTGTGACCAAGGTCACAAAGCTGGTAAGTGACAGAGCTGGGATTCAAATCCAGGCAGTCAGACTCAGATTTTATATAGTCTCTGGCCTGAAAGAACTCAAAATTTGTTCATTTACAAATATGAACATATATTGCCTTTGTGTCTAAAGTATGAAGATTCATTAAACACACACTTAGAGACAAAGGAAAAATATATAAAGGAAAAACAATGGATAGCAAAGTACCAAATATCTGTAACATGCCATTATGTTCAAAGCCTGATTTTGCTCCCGATGATGTTGGTGTGATCAGGAAAAAGTTTCATAAATTGCATTGGAAAAGAAGGTAAAGAGCAGTTGACTCATTATCCATTAACACGACAAGCTAAGGTTGGCCCTTGTGTGCATGTGAGTATGCAGATGTATGCATGGCTGCTGGACAATCCTACTCCAGGAAGTCCCAGCACCTGTCAGAACACACAGGAGATAAACAGATGACTCTCAACTAGTTAAAGAGAGTAGCTTAAGTTGAATTCCAACTTTCTATACTTTAGTTTGGCCTAAGTCTAGACCAAAAAAGAAGGAAAAAGCTGCCACATGAGGACCTGAGTTAGACAGGCATTAAATGACTGGCCATTTGGTAAGCACTTGTTAATGAGTCCACAGTTCCAAATCTATATAGGTCAACTAGTTCTTACATAAAATCCTTTTCAAGAACACAGACTATGGTTATCTCGAAAATGTATTTAAGTGGTTATGAAAAGAACTGAGTAAGAGAAAATGGGTGGCTGAGCTCAAATTCTTTTCCACTCTAGAAGAAACTCACAATGCCTTTCTATTAATGGTGAGCTAAGGACAAAGCATTTCCTTAAATTGTATGTATCCAACCATTAACAGATTGTTAACACCAAAATATAACAAGCAGAAATAGCAAATACTTAAACCAGAATACAATACCCAAATTTTAGTTCCACAAACTGCCAAAATTTACTCTAAATTCTACTCAATAGCATTTATGCACCAAGACTGTACTAGTTGCTAGAAAAATAATATATGACCTTTTGTGATGAAAGAGCCCACAGTATAAGTGTTTCTACCTACACAAGATTTTTTGCATGTCTACTACTATTTAGTTGAACATTCTTCTCATTTTGCTAATGAATTATGAGTGTGGTATTCATTAGGTCCTAAATAGGGCTCTTCTCATTTGTGAAAAACTAAAAGAACTACATAAAAAATACAAAGGTAACAGCACTATTCACATTAGCCAAGATATGGAATCAACCTAAGTGCCCATCAATAGATTAATGGATAAATCAAATGTGGCATATAAACACAATGGAATATTATTATTTCTTAAAAAAGAATGAAATCCTGTCATTTGTAGCAACAACATGGATGGAACTGGAGGAAATAATATTAAGTCAAGTAAACCAAGCACAGAAAGACAAATGGCATATATTCTCACACATATGTGGGAGATGAGAAAACTGATCTCATGAAGGCAGTGAATAGAATGGATGGTAGTTGGGAGGACTGGCTAAAGACAGGTTGATTAATGGGTACAAAAATACAGTTAGATGGGAGGAATAAGATCTTGTGTTCAGTAGCATGATAGGACAAACATAGTTTATTGTTTACTTCAAAATAACTAGAATAGTAGATTTGGAATGTTCTCAACAAAAAGTAATGATAAATGTGTGAGGTGACAGATATCCCAATTACCTAGATTTAATCATAACACACTATACACTTGTATCAAAACATCACATGTACTCCATAAATATGTACAATTTTTATGTATCTATAAAAATTTAAAATAAAAAAATTTAGAAAAAGACAAAGGTAGATTTTCTTACTAGAATTCAAAAACTCCACTTATCATTAAAAAGACAGAAGAAAATACATTTTAAATAGAGAGCTAAATCCCAAATAATTTATATTTAGCTTTTGAATGCTCAAAGAATAATATAGACATGCACACATAGATGTGGGTAGAGGAATCTCTACCTGGGTCCAATTTCTCTATCCATCACAAACTCTATACAGTCTTTTGTCAGCTTACTTATTATATGTTTTATAGGAAGAAGAACCAAGTGGATAAGAGCTCAGGTATCCATATAATGTATTATCTAAACCAAGGCACTTTTAAGACTAAATAAAGTCACTATAAACACATTGAGACAATAGAAG
Organism: Microcebus murinus; assembly: GCF_040939455.1. Classification (NCBI taxonomy): domain Eukaryota; kingdom Metazoa; phylum Chordata; class Mammalia; order Primates; family Cheirogaleidae; genus Microcebus; species Microcebus murinus. The sequence continues at coordinate 44,245,642 of NC_134113.1, read as the reverse complement.
GAAAATGGGACCATCCCAGACAAACTGAGACATTGTGATCATTCTATTAAAACCCTGTGCTCTGAGTTCAGACTTCACTAGCGGGCAGGGAGAAATAGTTGAAAGCTTCTGAAAAGTATTGGTAAAGGACCAGAACTTCAGGAAGCTTATTAAGAGACGTGGGTAATGGCTGAATTGGAGCAGAGATGGATTGAGACTATGAAAGCCCATGAACATTCTTATGGCACCAGGTAAGAAATAATGAGAGGCCAAGCTAGGACGGTGGCAATAAAAAGAGAAAACCTATATAAGAGATCAGGCAGTTAAAGAAATCATACAAGTTATAAAACTAGTCCAAGTAGTTAGAAATTATTGAACATATCTCCAGGGGCTTGGCAGGTAAAGGTCAGGCATGGTAGAGCACCTGGCAGCAGGAGACACCAAGGAGAAAAAGCTCCTTGGCAAAAGCTATTTGCTCCCCACCCATTTTTCATACTTCCTGTTCACATGTGATCACAGGTGTGTGCTGCATCCTAGAGAGAACTAAAGCCCTTCACATTCTGCTTGCTATCGTGGAAGGTACCGGAAAGCCAAGAAGTTCTGTCACTGGTGGGGTAATAAAATACCACCAACAATTGCTCCAGACACCACTTGGTGGCACCAGTACCCTGAAATGGTTGAATGCAATTTGCACTTCTTGATCTCACATGGGAAATGCATATAGATCTTCAGCCAACCCTCAAATTCAGTTTTTTCCATGATTATCTGACTTCTTGCATAATTTTCACATCCTCCTGCATCTCTATCTATGGAGATTCTGGTAGAAGATGAGAATGTTTATTTTAATAATCTCTTATTATTTCAAAAATTCCTTTGCACATATAATTTTGCATAAATATGACCATTTCATACCACATTTCTCCTGTTAGACTCTTCCCTTTTTGTTTAGCTTAGGCACCTACCACCACCACAATTCCCCCTACCCTTCCAGAAAACCCATCTTAACCATCTAGTATGTATTCATCCATATTTTTCACTTATATAACCTTATACAGATGGGTAGATAGATAAATTATAGAAAGGCAAAATAATACATGTAAAAGATTTTGGTCACTGATTTAGAAAATGGGCTCATATTATATGCTTTTCTATATATCTTGCTTTCTCTCTCAACACTACCAGGTGGTAATCCTTCTAGGTCAACTGGTATTGCTCCACTTTATTCTTTTGAGGGGCTGCATAATATTCTATGGTGTAAACATACCTTAATTTATTCAACAACATCTCTATTGAAGGATATTCACTGGTTTTATTTTGGTTTTGCCACAATGATAATACCACTGTAGAAATATTATATCTATATCCCTACACACTGATGCTTATTTCTATGGGTTAGATTCCCAAGAGGGAAATGCTGGATTGAAGGGTAAGTATATATTTTTAATTTTAAGAAATGTTGCCAGATTCACTTCCACAAAGGTGTTTAAAATTCTCATTTCTACCAGCGATGTATGAAAGTACCCTTTCCCTCACATACACATCAGCCATGCATGGTTTTACTTTTTGCTTTTTGAGCCCCGATGGTATAAAGTGATAATTCATTATTTTTTTGCTTTATGTTTTCCTGACTAGTGATTTTTAAACATCTTTTCGGGTTGTTTGGCCTTTTTGATTTGATTCTTCACAGCTTTTGCTCAAAGCAAACATTTTTTAAAAGGGTTTCTACTTAGTAAAGACGCTAGAAGAATATTACTAAAATATATTTTAGAAAGTAGAAAATAGGATTTATCATAGTCACCAATATCTATATATGTGGTATCTAATGCAAACTAAAAGTACTACAATGCCAAATAAGTACTACTCAATTCTGAAATGTCTATTCTGAAGGCAGAATATGTCTATTTTTCTTTCATAAGGAATTGTCTCTCTCTTAGTGCTTTCCTTCTGATTGGACAGTGTGCTTTGCTGTCTATGTTTAAGTAGGATTAGGTATTAAGTAGAACCAGTCCCATTTATCCGAGTGCCACTCCAAATACTTCCTTCAAAAAAGAAAGAAAGAACAAAAATCAGTAGGGAAAGAAATTGTATTTTTAAGCTTCTAAGAAGATTTTATAAACAATGGAGCCCAGAGAACAAAAAAAGCCATAAAATGACTTGACAGTGTCCTTTTAAGTGAGCATATGTGAGTTTTACGCATCCATATGTGTTCACATATGCCCTACATATGCACGGCCAGCTGCTAGCCAGCCAGATTGTTCAATGTGTATGTTTACTGTAAAACAAGCCGAAAGTGTTTGGTCTCTTTGTTAGAGAAACAGCTCATAATTTCAAGTATACAAACGTCAGTTGTTTCTCATTTCTTTTTCTTCTAAGCCAAATGAGCTGTTGATGCTCAATTTGGCAGGATTCTAACTGAGGCTGACTCTCGGCCAGCCACAGAAACCTGGCCCTGAAAGTTTGGGAAATTTTTACAAGAATAAGGAGGTTTTTCCTAATGGCTCCCTGAACCATAGGAAGTTTCCTTAGAGCTTCAGCCAGTTCTTTCCCACTCAATATCCCAAAGGATAACCACTAACATTGTTTGGATACTAATGGATGGAGTTAGGGTGTGAAATGAGGGTATCAAGTCCTCCCATACTTTGGTCAAATACTCTTCCAAAATCCTCTGTTAACAGAGCAGAGCCGGAGGGTGTAGAGATTTTATTTGTGATAACAACTTTTGCTATGAGCCTTTACCATCTCTCCTTTTATTTCACCTTTTATGACAGTGTCCTACAGCTTAAAATGTCGAAGTAAAACTTGAACCAATTTCTAATTGGTGATGAAGCCTTTGGGCCAATTATACATCTGCTTCCTCAATCAAGGTATTAAACCCAATTATCACTTAGTATTCTCTGCTGCCTGCATGGCAGGAGGCAAAAGCATATAAGGAAGCTGGTTTTAGTGAAAACAACATGCTTTGGCATGAGTCTGTGTCCAGTCCTGACTCCCTCATTCCCTGGACATGTGACTTTATGTAAGCAGTTTCAAACTTCCAATTTCAGTTTCCTCATCAGCTAGCTGGCAATAGGTATGCTGATTTCCTATTTGTGATGAAAATTAAATGAGATAATCTATGTAAAGAACAATGCACAGTCCTGGAGATACAGTAAGTGCTCAATGAATGTAAGTTCCCATCCTTCCCATTTCTACTTTTCCCTCCCTAGTCCCTGCAAAAACAGACATGAGAACCAAAAATATTTCTTGGTCAAGAACATAATCCAAAAGCCCCCAAACATAATGGTTGGGGGTAAAAAGGTTGAGTTTAACAGAGAAAATTCGAATTTAAAGTGTTAGTTTTTGATATCAGTAACAGAGACAAGACTGATCAGTACATATGTATGAATACATTAATAAATGCATACTCATTTATTTAGCACCTATTGTGTATAGAACAGTGCCTGACATATGTTAGTATCTATAAATATTTGTTAAATAAATGAATGAAAAACAAGTCCTTAGAGCACCATCATAATTTTTTCCTAAGTGCTGAGTGCTGAGTGTCCTGGAGTTTATTTGTTAGTGATGATTCCTTCCTTTTCAAGGTGAATGTCACAGTAAGGAAGAAGTTTAAATATCTGTTATCACAGATTTATGCAACCCTTGAAAAACTACTAGAAGTATCCCAGCCACCACAACTAGAAGCATCGCAATCACCTTCCAGCTTGCCAACAGAGGCTCCTTCTACCTCTAATCAGCTCTCATTCCTTCTTTCCCTTACCCCATTCAACCTCTCTGAAGCTGTCCAATGTTTCCTCATAACTAAAAAATGAAATTCCTATTGCTGCAGGTGTCCATGTGTTTGGGGCAAAAAAAAAAAAATGAACCACTGCTGACAATTGTAAAGAAAGAGAACAGCTGTTTGCATCTGGATGGGGGTAAGAAAGAGAGAACAGCTGCTGGCAGCTGCGGCAGACAAGAAAGTGAGCAAGTGAGCAGCTGCTGATAATTCAGAATCCTGTAGGCCGTACAGAGTAATTGAAATCCAGAGGAAGCATGCAGGGCTAGACTTAACTGCTTTACTGCATCCTGCTCTTCATTAGATCCTTCTGTCCTTCACTGGAGACATTCCCATGACAGCCGCACAAGGACTGCCAGTGGGAATAGCCACTCCCACAACCCCATCCATAACCCTTTACAGAAGCAACCCAAGAGAGGTAAAATGGCACAGACTCTTTTCTTCCAGTAAGTCCATACCTATTTTTACTCAAAGGAAGAAGAAGCCTATGGTTAGCAAGAGAAGAAATATTAACCCACATGAAACTATCACAAAACTGACCCCAAATAATTCTTCTTTCTATATTACAAGAGATTATGGTCATTTTAATGATGAATCTACATTTTAGAACTCCAGTAGACCAACATAAAAATGTG